>NC_086317.1:109582392-110184892 GCF_036172605.1 Pelobates fuscus | reverse complement strand
AATGGGTGTAACCAGGTTAAAGCGGTGAGGGCCGTACTGGGGATTAAAAGTAGCCCTGGAAAAAAAAATCTATGCCAGGCCCATAAGTCATTGTGCCATGTATTGACATACAGTATCTCACAAAAGTGAGTACACCCCTCACGTTTTTGTAACTATTTTATTATATCTTTTCATGTGACAACACTGAAGAAATGACACTCTGCTACAATGTAAATGAGTAAGTGTACAGCCTGTATAACAGTGTAAATTTGCTGTCCCCTCAAAATAACTCAACACGCAGCCATTAATAAAAAAAAACACACAGTATAGGTCGCGCTGTACAGAAAATATTACAATAAATAGATAAAAATATATAAAAAGATAGAAATATGTAATTATCTCACATGTGATAAGGAGAACAAACAGAGAGTAAAAATAGATGTATATAATAGTCCCAATATATAGTGAGATTCTTGTGGATTCCAATAGGCTAGTGGTGACTTGATAATGTAGTCAATGAGAGGCTGGATCTTCTATGGCTTAGGGATTCTTGACTCAATGGCGGCCATGCGAATAAAAAACAGAGACTCCAATAGTGCAAACTGTGTTTGAGTAGATGGAATAACGTGTATATTAATGAGGTGTTACACTCACCTATTCAAGAGCATGTACTTGCTCAAGTGTGATTAGCATTCAGTGGCGTTGGCCCCCCACTGTCGGGATATAGGTGTGGACAATTCCTCAATATGAAAGAGAAAATAAAAAACCAAATATAGTGCTCACTGTATTCTTAAAAATGAGTCTGAAAAGTAGAAGGCGTACTCACATTTACATGAGCAGGAAATACTGCTCAATATGATGGCGTAGGTGGTATAATCCCCACCTAGGATTCTTTGGATGATTGTCTGCTTCAAAGTGACGAGTGACCAGGTTAAAAGGATATAAAATAATAAAATAGAATAAAAAGGTATATGGCAAATAAGTGGTAAAAAAGCCAATATTCCTTTAATAATACGGTAACAAAATATATATATAAAAATAGCAAGCCATTAATGTCTAAACTGTTGGCAACAAAAGTGAGTACACCCCTAAGTGGAAATGTCCAAATTGGGCCCAAAGTGTCAATAATTTGTGTGGCCATCATTATTTTCCAGCACTGTCTTAACCCTCATGGGCATGGAGTTCACCAGAGCTTCACAGGTTGCCACTGGAGTCCTTTTCCACTCCTCCATGATGACATCACAGAGCTGGTGGATGTTAGAGATCTTGCACTCCCCCACTTTCCATTTGATGATGCCCCACAGATGCTCAATAGGGTTTAGGTCTTCAGACATGCTTGGCCAGTTAATCACCTTTACCTTCAGCTTCTTTAGAAAGGCAGAGGTCGTCTTTGAGGTTTGTTTGGGGTCGTTATCATGTTGGAATACTGTTCTGAGGCCCAGTCTCTGAATGGAGGGGATCATGCTCTGCTTCAGTATGTCACAGTACATGTTGGCATTCATAGTTCCCTCAATGAACTTTAGCTCCCCAGTGTCTGTAGCACTCATGCAGGCCCAGACCATGACACTCCCACCACCATGCTTGACTCTAAGCAAGACACACTTTTCTTTGTACTCCTCACTTGGTTGCCGCCACACATGCTTGACACTATCTGAACCAAATAAATGTATCTTGATCTCATTGGACCACAGGACATGGTTCCAGTAATCCATGTCCTTAGTCTGCTTGTCTTCAGCAAACTGTTTGCGGGCATTCTTGTGCATCATCTTTAGAAGAGGCTTTCTTTCTGGGACAACAGCCATGCAGACCAATTTGATGCAGTGTGCAGTCTGAGTACTGACAGGCTGACCCCCAACCCCTTCAACCTCTGTGGCAATGCTGGCAGCACTCATACGTCTATTTTCCAAAGACAACCTCTGCATATGGCACTGAGCATGTGCACTCAACCATGGCGAGACCTGTTCTGAGTGGAACCTGTCCTGTGAAACCACAGTATGGTGTTGCCCACCATGCTGCAGCTCAGCTTCAGGGTCTTGGCAATCTTCTTATAGCCTTTGCCATCTTTATGTAGAGCAACAATTCTTTTTTTCAGATCCTCAGAGAGTTCTTTGCCATGAGGTGCCATGTTAAACTTCCAGTAACCAGTATGAGAGAGTGTGAGAGTGATAACACCAAATTTAACACACCTGCTCCCCATTCACACCTGAGACCTTGTAACACTAACGAGTCACATGACACCAGGGAGGGAAAATGGCTAATTTGGACATTTCCACTTAGGGGTGTACTCAATTTTGTTGCCACAGCCATGGCTGAAGCTTACCTGACAGTGGTGGGTGAAGATGCAATTTTGTGTCCTTTTTATCCCAGAGAGGTCAGCAACATGCATGCGGGGGTGGAACTTGTGCGCTGGAGGTGGAGTTTCCATTCAGGAGGTGGGGCTTGTGTTTAGGGGCTGGGCATGTAGCAGAAATTTAGGTTAATAATCCAGAGAGATTGACAGGTCTCTCTCTGGCCGTGGGCAGGACACTATGTCCTTCCCTGTTAATTGTTTTTCTAGGTCCCTCATTAATTGATTCATGGGGTTAGAATGGTGTTTAGCTACAGGCTGCTCACTGTTTAGTAGACATGCCCCTACTCGCGACATTTCAATCTCTCTTATGCTTTTATGGGGGCCATATTGACCACCATAGAGTGAGGGAGGACATGGGGGAAGCTAGAAAGTGGTGGGGAGCACTGCTCCCTGCCGCTTCATTTTTCACATATTACATCAAGGGACCTGCGAGCCAGTAGCTCTTTCCTTGTAATAAACTAAACTAATGAACTAAGAGGTATTCGTTCATTTGTTTGAAATTTCTATTCATTCATTCATATTGCTGACAAGTGAATGAATTTATGAAATTCCCGTCTGAATGCCCAAGTGTTTAACAGGGCATGCGCAAGAATTTCATAGCACTATTTAGTGTGGACAGATGACGTGTCCCACAAGAACTTCATCTGCCCACACAAAGATGCCTTTCCCTAGGACCTAGGTCCGGGCATAAAATAAAGTTATTAAAAAAGGTAAATTGGGGGACCTAGGGGCATTTGGGGGTGACTAGGGGCACTATAAAATGTATTGAAGTCAGAAGGGTGGTTTTAAAAAAAACAAAAAAAAACGGATGCAGTCACAACAGTGCTGCTTTAATTCCTAAAAATGTAAACTTCTATTGAAATCTGCACTTTGTGAAAAAAATTTAAAAATGAGCACACACCCTTCACACATGAAACATTTCAGCGTGCGAAAGTGCCCCTTTAAAGGATTTCTATAGTGTTAGGAATACAAATCTGTATTCCTAACCTTATAGTGCCATTCGGATCGCCCCTCCCTGACGGCCTCCCCTGTAGCATATAAATTATTTGCTCATCCAATTCCAGCACGATGTCCCTCGGTACTGGGTCAGTACTTCATCTCCAACAATGTTATCTGACAGGGGAATATAACAAAAAAATGTGGTGAGTGCCGAAAGCTCATTAGGCCCTCCCCATAGGAGGGCCTAGCATTGTTTAAAGGACACAGAGACCCTTAGAATCCCGGAAAGCATCTCTAGTAGCTGTCATATAGTATAGTAGCTGTCATATAGTATAAAGAGTTCGTCTTCTGTTCCATCTTTGTCTGATCTTTACCATGAATGGTTCTATCTTAGAGCAGTAGATGACACATTTACTCCAGATGATACTCGCTTTATTTATTAATTAAATATGTACGCTCAAGTTGTATTGGTTGGATGAGAGGTGGCAGCTCGAACACTCAATTCGTAGTCTCTCCTTTTTCTGGATAACTGTAAGATGCTGGTACGGGGAGAAGGAGGTAAAGCAAATCACTTTATTGAGGAGACCAATTTTTTATTTTGTATAAGTGTCCATTTTTTTTCCAATGTATGTTATTAAAAACTTATTTTGGAGCAAAATATTGATTATTTTTGTTTGTTTGTTTGTGGCCTGTTTAAATACTTTTTAGATATTGATTTAAGTTTTAGAAGTGCCTCAGTCAAATTGGTATATGCATGTTGTTCTAGACAAGCACCTAGATATGTGGCTTTGCTTTATACTGTTTTGTAAATATAACTTAATTAACTAAATATTCAGAGAATAAATAAAGTGTATCTATTCCCTGTATCTGCTAACCCGTATTGATTGGTGGCAATAATGAAGTTATAATTAAAATATTACACAATTTGGTGAGACACACTGATATATTTAATTATTAATGACCATGCGGCTATTTCATCTTTTTCAGCTAAGAGCTTTAATCTATTTAATTACTAATGCTTAATCACTAAATTGAGGCTCTTGTGGTTGCTCATATGCTCTTCCATACAATCTTGTTATTGACAAGAATTCCTATTTCACTCTAATTCATGTGGGTATGTTCCATTCATAAATCCATCCTTTGTTTCACTAATTAATTTCCTTTAACCTTTTGAAGCAATATATTTTGTTTGTATACTATTTTCTTAAGTTTGTTATTACAGCCAATTATACAAAATGAAACCTTTGCAATTATCTTGATGTATTCAGTTTTCAAAATCATTAAATGTTGGTGCATTGGAGGCTTCAAGTGATTTTAGTACAAGGAGTAGGCCATCTGTTACATCTGTCTAGAAACTCCATCTGGTGTTTACCATGAATGGTTCTTACCAGAATGATCTTATCTCTATATTTTAGGCCTTGATTTAATATTGTTGGACAAACTTTTTTAAATCATTTAATGTTTTTGGATAAACTTCTAAAATTATTTAATTTTATGAAAATTATTTTATTTTTGCAATATTTGGATAGTTTTTCATATATTGATTTTTTTCAATATTTAGCAAAAATAATTTTAAAACTTTTTCAATAAACTTGAAATAATTTGGAAATCTTATTCAATATATATATATCATAATATTAAAAAAATATATATTTTGACAATATTAAAATATTTTAAAAGCTTAGAAAAAATTATAAAGTATTTGGAAAGCGTATGCAACATTATAAAATCAAGACCTTTAGACTCAATTTGATAAGCTTTCCAAATGATTTGATACTGTTAGAAAAAGTTTCAAAATTATTTATTTACAAAAAATCACTCAAACTTTAATAGTCACATCTGAACATTAATCATTTGGAAATGTTTGTTTACTGCATCGAATCACTTGGAAAGTTTATTAAATCAAGCCCCATGTGTGTGATCTAAAATTCTAACTTTTATTTTTACCACTAATGTTTCTATGTGTTTCTTGTATGTTGCTCTTATAGGTTGAAACAATCATCTGGGGTTTTTGTATATCTCGTGCAGAGAGAGCCGACCTGGATTTTGGATCTGTTCTGCCCTTTTGGGTGGAGTCAGTCAGATGCATCGCCTGGTTCTCTCTGTAATGGCACAAGATGAGCTAAAACCAGCTTAAGAACTGAGCGGGGACCCAATGAAGGGCAGGCTAATTGAGCTGTTGTCCGTTCTCAGCACTCTCTTGCAACTTGTTTTTTGCTCTCCTATAGCATTAATTTGTTCTACACTTAAGCACTAACTTTCTAATTTCTTTGTATATAAGGTTTCCTTGGTTAAAAAGTCCTGGTTTGACACTACCATCAATATTCACTTCTGGTACATAGCAGTACATTACACCTATACTCCAGATACTAATCACTTTATTGAGGAGTCTGATTTTTATGGGGCAAAATGTTGATTATTTTTTTAAATTTTTTTTTTCACCATTTAAATACGTTTTACATATTGATTTAGAAGTGCCTCAATCAATTTGGTAAATGCATGTTGCTCTGGACAAGTACCTAGCTATATGGACTTGCTTTAGACCTTTTTGTAAATATAACATAATTAACTACATTTTAAGTGAGTAAATAAAGTGTATTTATACCCTATACCTGCTAATCTTTAATGAATAATGAAGTTGACAATAATGAAGTTGTAACGAAGATATCACACAATTTGCTGAGCACACTGATATATTTGTTTATTAATAACCATACTGCTATTTAATCTTTTTCAGCTAAAAGCTTCACTATATTTAATTGCTGTTGCTTAATCATTAAATTGAGACTCTCGTGGTGGTTCACAGGCTCTTCCATACAATCTTGTCATTAACAAGAATTCCTATTTCATTCTAATTCATGTGGGTCTGTTCCATGCATAAATCCATCCTTTGTTTTACTAATTATTTCCCTTTAACCTTTTAAAGCATTGTAGATGCTTACTTGTTTTATGTTTTTTGAAATTGTGTGTGTGTGTGTGTGTGTATATATATATATATATATATATATATATATCTCATCTTTTAATTATATGGGTTTAAATATCAGGACATGGTAACACTCATCTGTTTCTTAGCAGGTCTTAAAAGTAAGTAAATACAACCTCAGAAGTACATGGTACATGACTTATTACATTGTGTCATGATTTAATTAACAAAAATAAAGCAAAAATGAAGACGCCATGTGTGAAAAACTAAGTACACCCTTACTGCTTCCATGGGAATTAATAGGCTAAGTAGCAGATCTCCTTAATTAATTGACCATCAGAAAGTGTGACCACCTCTATAAAAGCAATGATTGTAGAGAAGTAATTTTGTTGCCCATCATTCTGGGAAGGGTTATCAGGCCATTTCCAAACAATTTAAAGTCTATCATTGTGAAGAATTATTCAAAAGTGGAGAACATTCCAGACAGCTGCCAATCTCCTCAGGAGTGGATATCCCAGCAATATCACCCCAAAGTCAGACATTGCAATGCTCAGATTCAAACAACCTAAGAGTTATATCTCAGACTTTACAGGCCTCAGTTAGCATGTGTAATATTAAAGTTCATGACAGTACAATTTGAAAAAGACAAGTATAGTTTATTTGGAAAGGTTACCAAGAGAAAGCTTCTTCTCTCTAAAAAGAACATAGCAGCAAAGCTTAGGTTTGCAAACTTGCATCTGAGCAAACCACAAAACTTCTGGAACCTTCGGGAACATTTGGCCATAATATACAGCAATGCATTTGTATGTATGTGTGTGTATGTATGTATATATATATATATATATATATATATATATATATATATATATATATATATATATATATATCAATGCAGAATCCTATCTTGGATATCTAGTTAAGGACTTATACCCCTTAGAGAACTTGGATAGCTGCTTGCTAGCAGGCACAAGCCAGGGATCTCCACAGAGGTGTAGCTTCCTCTTTTCCCATAATTCACAATGTTTTTAAATTAAATAAAAACAAAACAAAAATATTTCTGATTATGCAGAGAACATGATGGCTTTACCTCTCCAGTAAAAGCCTAGAGGCAGTTCTTAACCCATACTTGTTATGGGAAGCCCACAAGTGTGTTACGAGAGGACTTCTCACCCAGAAGGGCTCTTAAGTCAAACATGATTCCTACAAATCAATGACTTCCTGCATGCTTCACAAGTGTTAGATGATATACCCACAAAAAACTACAATACAGTATATTTTTTTAACTGATAAAAGTCAAGTTCCACCTCAAATAGCTCCTGAGCATAAAATCCCAGAAACATCTCCTCTTAACTAAGAAATCCTATATATGTTCATGGCAACAAATGCAGTGCCGTGTTACATAGACATTTGTGAAGAAGATACCAGCAATCTTTTATTGAGAAGAGCCAAAATCTCATATGCATGCAGATAAAATAGCCGTTATTTTTCACACTTATTGTGCTTTATGAATGGTAGCCATCATTATTTGAGCATGAGAGTTGGCATGCATGAAGGGGTCCTGAGCTAAGGAATACTGTGGTGGCACGAGGGGCCCCCTCAATGGAAGATGGTCAAAGTTTAAAAATTGTCATTGTGGCGCATGGTGGCTATCAGTAATTGTGCCTATAAGTTGGCCCATGTAGATGGCTTTGAACCACTAAACCCAGTGGCACGATGGTGCCCCCTTTCTGACACTGGCCCGAGTGCCCAAGTGGTAAGCATTGCAAAGTAATCATTGCAAAGCATTGCAAAATATGTTGGTGCTTTATAAATACCAATAATCATACATGGGCTGTCTCCTATGGCTTTGTACAGCTATCTTACACTGCCAATGTTATTAAACTAACTTTTAAGATTATAATAATTTGCATCAGAAGCTTCTTAAATACATATTAGGGCAGTATATAAAAGACACGTAGGGGTCATGTGTCATTAACTTTCATTATTCTTGTCACTTATTTAAGCTATAGCAAAGAATGATTTTTACTTCTTTATTATTCCATCCTCTCAATGTCAAAGCAAACATTCACCTCTCAAATAAAATAATATGTATCTATTGTTTCCTGTAATGCATGACATTGTAATTCCCATTAGCTACATTTTCCTTCTCATATGCTAGGTCATAAAATCTGAATTGTTGCCCTATATTTTGTTCATGATTTTTTTCAGTGCTGCTATTTATTGATAAAGAATGCAATTTAAACATTGATGGTATCTATGGATAGCACAATTCATTATTTTCCAAGTGGCTTTCGATTTTCTTTGAATTCTATATAATATTTTATAGCTATTTGATGTTTGCAGTGTAAGATCTAAATTTAAACATGCTATGCAACATTACTAGACTATCCTTTGTATGTGTATGTTTGTATATGTACGCGAAAATGGAGAGGTTTTTGAATGTGTCCATGTTTGTAAATAGTATACTTATGTACCTAAAAGGAATACGTTAATGGTAAAAATAGATATACTTTTTAAAATTAAGGTATTGCTATTTTATTTTTGCTTTATGACACCCCATTTTTTCATTAGAAAAGTAAACATCAGGAGACTTGTCACCCTGTCATTTAAATTTCCTTAGAATACTCTTGCATTATTTTATTGCCCTTTCTTGAGAATTTATTCAATACAGTTTCACACTTTATAGCAATGTTGTTTGTTCTGTTCTGCCTATTTATTGTACACTTTAAAAAAAATCGATAAAGTATTACATGCAGAAAAAAAGCAAATAAACTCACCTTTTTCCAGCTTTAAGACACTTTTAACTCTCCTGCATGGACTGCCTATGATGAGATTATCATTTCTGATGATCTCTGTCCAGTATCCCCAAAACAATCACCAGTATATAACTTCACAATAGAAAAGCACTGAATATATTACTTTTTTAGAAAAATCACTCCTTCCACTTTGAATGATAGCTCAAAGTGAAAGTAGTAGGAACCGTGCCCGATATCATATTGACAACTAAGAGGCATTATTAGAGGGACACTATAGGCACCCAGACCACTTAAGCTTATTAAAGTGGTCTTGGAGCAGTGCCCCTGCCAGTTAAACCCTACAATGCAAAACATTGTAGTTTCTGAGACACCTACTAGAGGCACTTTCAAATCCCTAGAAGAGTTTTACTCTGATATCCGATGTTGGACATTCTCATGCTTTGCCTGAGGACATCTAACATGTTCTGTGTTCCTCATAGAAAAGTACAGATTGCGTCTGGTGCTCGCCACACATGCTTATTAGGTCCCGCCATTGCAGTGACATCACAGGAAGAGAATAATTAGCCAGTGTTGTGGGAGCCTCAGGGCTGGAAAGAAGTAAGGTAAAAAAGGAGTTTTAACCATTTTATCGTAGAACGGTAGGGGGGACCTACAAAACTAGGGACCGGAGCTCTGTAGCTTTAGGAATACACAACTGTTGCGGTCACCGGCCCGCCGAGCCTCACGGTCGTGCCCGACCGGCACGACCGCACCGACTACACGAGATTACCTGCTCGTCGGCGAGCCGGGAACCGCGCACTTAGTTCTTCCGGGCATCACGCCCGAATCCAATATGGCGCCGACCACGTGGTCACGTCTATGGATAGCCCCGCCCCCGAGAATTATACTAACGTGTGCGTGACGTCACGACGTCAACGCATACGCACGTTTTGGGGTCAGAGGTCGCCCTCTGACCAATCACAGCCTAGAGAGGGGTATTTAAACCCCTAGCTTTTCCCAGTACTTTGCCCTGTCGTGGTTTCAGTTTCCTGGTTTCCTGAAAGTGCTATTTTCGTGTTTCTGATTTCCTGGTATCCTGATCCTTGGCGTTTCCCTGGTTATTCTGATCTCTGGTTTCCCTGACTTGGCTTGTTTAATCGGTATTGAGTATTTTCTGGCTTCCTTGACCTCGGCTTTCCCTTTGACCATTCTCTGTCTCTAGCGTATTAGTCCGGCCATTCTAAGGTCCGGTTTACGCTCTATCCTGTTATTTTCCTTTTCTTACTTATGTATATGTTTACATAGTTTCTGCGTGCTGGACCTCATTACTAGCCGTGACACTAACGTTATAGTGTTCTTTTAAGGAGAGTGCTAATTTCTCTTGAAAGCTACACTTTTATGAAACAACCTTGAGGAGCTGGAAGTGATTTAGGGGATTTGAGTATTACTTTAACCCCTTAAGGACACATGACATGTGTGACATGTCATGATTCCCTTTTATTCCAGATGTTTGGTTCTTAAGGGGTTAAAGGGAGTTCACATTGTTTAGTGCAAACCTCTCATATTTGCCATCATTTTCTGTATAACACATTTATTCTTAGATGCTATTTTCACATTTGTAAATGTAAATCTCATCGGGCATCTGGAACACTGAACTATTTTAACACCACATTTTTATTTATCATCATTAGTGCTATGAAACCTCAGGGATCCACTTTGCCTTACTTCATATCTATGGACTAGAATATGTGTTCAAGGTAAAAACCAAATGATGTTTAGCAAATCGAAACAACAATGATTGATCCTTAAGTAGGAGAGAGTAATAAATTAGACCAATTTAACTAATGTGCTCCTGTAAAAAAAGCATTTGCTCCTAAATGATACAATATTATTGGATACAAAAACTACATCTAGCATATAATATTCAACAATTTTAGGAACAATTTATAGATTTATAGATTCTTCTAGCAATCTGCAAAGTGTTTCTCTATATTATTGCTTCTGTCAGGTCAAGTCTGCAGCTGTATTTATAATGGCATCAAAGATATGACAATATGTTGTGTAGTAGCTTGTGACACCCAAAATAAGCTTTCTGACAGGAGTGAAACTTCTCCATGGGAAACCATAGAAACTGCAAAGCATTAGTCGCACCAGGAAAATCTACTTGCTAAAAGACTTACACGCATAAGTCAACTGCCAGCTATGCTAATACAGATATATTTTTTCCTGATTCACAAGTGTGGCAAATTTGCTCAGATCTGTCATATTGTCCAGTGCTTGGTAAATTGATTTTCATGTGGTTTATATTTGAGCAGTGCAAGTGCAATTATTATCAATGGATATATAGAGAAGATTTTTTTTATAATGTGGCCAGGTGACACTTACTTGAAGTCAATGTACACTAAAAAAGCTTTACAAAGGAAGATAAGGAAACACTATTTTGTCTGATTTATTTATTATTTATAAATAATATATAATCGCTATTTAGAAGATATACCCCCAGTAAAAATATGCATGTATTTAACTAATCATTGTTTTTATTGGGGGTACATTGAAAATAAATCAACTTGCAAAAGCTGCAATCACAGACTTTCAAATTCAACCCAAGACAAGTGCTCTGGGGAATTGTTGCCTCTTGAGTTTATCTCCACTGAGCTCAAAAACAGGACCAGCTTTTTGATTGACATCCAAGAGGTGTAACAAGGTTAATTTGTGAAAGTTCTGATTTCTATTGAAATATGCACTTTTATCAAATGAAAAAAAAAGGACACACTCTATACACATAAATTATGTCAAAGGAAAAAAAAGAGGACACATTCTATACACATAAAGCATGTCCATAAGCTTAAGTGCTTTAGGTGTATGGAGTGTTCCTTTGAACCCAAACATTTCTATAAATCACAAATATTGTAATAAAATCCTATTACTACATAAAGTAATATTTAAAAACTGCAGCCATTGATTCCAGTCATCGGTAGAAGAATCCAGATAGTTCCAAAAAGCTAAATATGGCATTGAATGTAAGTTAATTGATCTCAGCCCATGAATGCAGTCCTAGATCAACCTTTATTCCATAAAAACATATCCTTCAAAAGATGACTGGATATGGTGTGTGCACCAGGGGGAACCAGGTAGGTTATCAAATGGTACTAAAATGGTTCCACTACTTATATAACATGGGATGCACAATGGATTTTCTTTTAATCATTGCATTGTGCAAATACAAATAAGGTTAAAAAAATGTCTCAGAGTTTGACTTCTACTCAATAAATTGAAGGTCAATTTGATTTCAACTTGTGGCATTGGTATTTTCCTTTAACCTCAGTCATTTTCACAATGACATAGCTAATATCAAATTGCTCTGGTTGGAATTTAGACATTCAGATCTAATCCAAGTGTGCATCTGAATTTAATTTAGTAAATATTAGTCTGGGTGACAATCTCTACTAAAATATCCTCAGGAACAGCTGCATAAACTCAAGCATGTTATAGAAGACAGAGATATCAGGGGGGAAATCATTATGGGGTACCAAGTCATCTGCACTATGGACAAGGCTAGGGAAATTGTGCTCTGGGCCATGCAATATCAGATAACCACAGTCACCTGCATCACTCTGAGGCTCTGGCTGTCGCCTCTGAATCAGCCGGGAAAACTCTAAGTCTTTTTAAGCAGTAAACTTCCTAAGCATAGTTTACAAAAACTTGTTTGTTTGTTTTTTAGTTTTTTTTTCTTTTTCAACCCAAACTAATTTAATACATAATTACCTATTTCCTGCTAACTACCATCCACCCCTACTAACTAAATCAGAAAATTATAATTATTACAGAAAATAAATACACTTCGCCCTTAAGGGTAAAAAAAAAAAAATTAAAAAAAAAATCACATTTACCAGATCACAGTCAAGTATTGTGAACTGTACTTTGCGCAATGCAAGCAGTGATCAAACAATAGGTAAAGGGTTGATTTTTTTTCTAACAAGTTGGTTAAAGGGGGTTTGGATATTTTTAAACACTTTTTTTTCTATAATGGGGCACAAATTATCACACTGATCCTTCTCTCTGCTCTGCACAACTCAAAGGGTGAGGAGGAAGGAGGTAGATCAGATGTGCTGGCAGCATTGTGATCACAGTGACAACGTGCATTTGGATTAGCCATAGATGATCTTCATCAGACAAAGTGGCACCCATCAACAGCATTAACCACCCAACAGTGGCGTACATACCGAGATCGCAGCTGCGACCGGGCCCGGCCGACGAGGGGGTCCGGGCGCCAAGGCTGACCCTGGTGTCACCGGGTGGGCGGGCAGTCTGGCCGGCGCGTGAGGGAGCACTCTCCCTGGCTGAGTGCTCTCTGCCCAGCTCCCTCGCGCACCGCACTGATGCCTTAGTCGGAATATGATTTCATATTCCAGCTCCGGCATCAGTACGCGGCACGCGAGGGACCTGGGCAGAGAGCGCTCAGCCAGGGAGAGTGCTCCATCGCGTGCACGCAGGACCGGTCACCAGGCAGCCCCACTGGACCCCAGGGAATCCCCTCAGCACTCCCAAGGGTAGAAAGGCTGGGGGATCAGATTTTTTTTTCTTTAAACGTGTGTGTGTATGTGTGTTAGCATTAGAGTGTGTGTGTTAGTGTTAGTTTTTGTTTCAGTGTGTGTTACTATGTGTGTCTGCTAGTGAGTGTCAGTGAGTATGTTAGTTTTTTTGTGTGTGTGTGTTAATGTGTGTTAGTTTGTGTGTGTCTGTTATTGAGTGTGTGTCTGCTAGTGAGTGTCAGTTTGTGTCAGTGAGTGTGTGTGTGTCAGTGAGCGTGTTACTGTGTGTGTCTGTTAGTGAGTGTGTGTTTGTTAGTGAGAGTGTGTGTATGTGTGTCTGTCTGTCAGTAAGTGTGTATGTCTGTCACTGAGTGTGTATGTCTGTCACTGAGTGTGTGTCTGTCAGTAAGTGTGTGTGTCTGTTAGCTAGTGTGTGTGTGTTTAAAGCCCCTTCAGCACTTACCTTTCTCCAGCACCAGACTCCCTTGGCGCTGGGGATCCCTCCGCCCCGATCCGCTTGTCAGCTCTGAATGCGCATGCGCGCACATTCAAACCGCCCATAGGAAAGCATTAATCAATGCTTTCCTATGGACGTCCAGTGTCTTCTCACTTCTCTGAAACTGCTATGTTTTCAGCTGCAGGGTTAAAACTAGAGGAACCTGGCACCCAGACCACTTCATTGAGCTGATGTGATCTGGGTGTCTTTAGTGGTCCTTTAAGTGTATGTGTATCTGCATGCACTGGCATACATACAGAGGTCGCAGGGGGTCGCAGCCCTGCGACCAGGTGCCCGCCGCCATGTGTTGCAGCCCCGTCCCACGCAGAGTAAGCAGGCGGGGGGGGGGGGCCCACGGATCAATTTTCGCACTGGGGCCCCATGGGTCGTGTGTACTCCACTGCCCTGCGGTGATCTGGGGTTAATTTTAGAGCATGGATGGCGTTATTCCATAATGGGTCCTTAAGGGAATTCTATGATGGAATAAATCTGTAATGCATTATTAAGGGGTTAAAAGAAATAGACTTGTTTAGTGAAATAAAGTTATATTGTATTACTGTCATATTACATTGTGTCCCACAAAGCTAAAAGGAAATAAACATAGGCTTTTAGTACTGGAGGTAACAATTTGCCATACAGTTACTCGTTACCAAGTGAACATACCTTTTCCACAGAAACACTGTAATATTCTCATAAAACCTGTCAAAAAAATATGTGATGAATTATGTTATAGAATAAAAAAGGGTTTAACCGCAATGAGAAAAAAGCGTATAATGAGACTGTACTAAAATCAGGATGGAACTCTGCTATCTTCAAACATGTCAGAATCTCTGCATATAATGTATAAAGTTATTTATAGCACATTTTATACCACATTTATAATTGAATAAAACGTATATTAAGAATTTCAGTCTTAAAGCTTGGAACTACAGAATGCTATGGTGAATAAAATATCATGTTTTTTAAAAAAATCGGAAAATAGGTGAGAGCACACACGGTATAAATACAATGTTACCGAGAATTGGAATAACGGTACTCTAAAAATAAACAAAACAGACAAATGCTCAGGCTTTAAAAGACTCCAAAGTATATGTCACTGATGTGATGTAAACACATATCATTTAAAAAGAAGGGTTTAAGAAGTGATCCTAAGTATCAATTTGAGAATATATAATATATAAGAAAAAAAAGATTTATTTAAAAAAAAAAAAAAACGTGCTTCTGTGAAATATATCTATATAGCTCTAACATCAATAATAGTTATATAGTTATGTGTTTTGGTTTTAGAAACTAAGAATGTCTCATTCAGTTTATCAAACATAAATACTGATTTCACATCTAACTAACTAACCAATCTTTGCCTGCTTCTGCCACCTACAGAATGACTGTTTCATACTAAGAAGATAAGAAGAGAATGGCTATCCACCTTTACACAGTTATATTTTGTGTGGATGCAAAGCATCTGCTTGTTGAATGTTATTTAAACCTTATATTAGGTGTAACCAATGTAATTATACTTTCTTGATAGGGTCATCTGTTTGAAAAAAAAAATGTCTAGAGGTTATAATTATTTTGCCCCATGGTCATAATATTGCACATTATTCAGAGTACCCTCCTTATCTGCTTAATTTATGTTTTGATCAACTTCAACAACCCTCTGCCAAATACACAAATTAAATATAAGAGGAAGATGTTTGTTTGTTTTTTGTGCTAATATAAACCTGCAGTCTGCTCTCTAACCTAAAACAATAGCTCTGTGTCACTTGTCCCAGATTGCTCTAGCTTGGAAGTGACAAAATAAATCAGGAAAAATAACTCATGCAAATATATCATGCTTCTCCTTAAAGATAGAATATTACTATAAAAACAAAAACAAGGGGGCGGAGCCTAGCATCCAGGCTGAGTGGTTGTGCTGAACCTCAGCTCCCGCTTACACCTACAGATTTCGGGGATAATCCCCCCAAAGAACAGTGCACCTACTCCCTGGAGTGGAGCTATGATGACAGGGACACCCAGGGGAACACTTAGACACCCTTAACGAGCATGTAACCCCCTGGAAACCCCACATCACATCCTGAGGCCTACCGGGAGTCGAGTGATGGGGAGACGGCCGCTCCCCACGCTAACGGTCCTGAACGTGGATCCCTCGGGGCTCTCACCTCCTACCCCCCCCCCTCCGGACCGATGGGGGTCATCTCGGTCCAAAACAAGCGACTGGAATAACAGATACGAACGGATCTTACAGCCTGATGAACGGCAACTCCGCAGCAGCCGGGCACGTGGCGTGCCTAAAATGGCGGTAGCAGATGCAGCAAGCGACTCAAAATTACTGCCTGAGCTGGAAGGCTCCTGCGACATCCAGCAACGGCTGGAAGCCACCTTCGCCCGATTCTGGCGCAAATTATGGAGAAAGTTACGGGCATCTAAAACAAACCTGCAGACCCTGCCACATCTGGGTAAGCCGACCGGGGAACAAAGAAAACAAAGTGCGACTCCACCGCTAGCACGCAAGTCTGGGGCTGTGGTCGGGGGGAAGAGGCGCCCTACTCCGGGCAAAACGACATACCCCAAGCTACCTGCACACACACGAAGCCTGCCCAGGCTGAGGGCCGTACGGAGAGAGCCTCCGAAGCATCAGCCACCCTGCAGGAAGGCTGCCCGCCGCTGGCGGCGACGGAACACCGGCAGCATCCGCTACACCCACAAAGGGACTGCCTCGAACTCATCGAGCTCTCGAGCCAGTGGTAAGAAGATGCCACCCTCTACACAGGCCTGGGGCTGGAGGGGATCCTCACACCAAAGTTGCAGCTCCGACATCTTGAGCCATCTCGCCCTGGAAGACAGCCTGCCACGAACCGGCATGGGCTGAAAGAGACTGGTTGGCAAACACATAACTCCCGTTTAAACTGATCCTCTTATGCTGTATCGTTAATTCTCACTAAGGGAATTCTGTGTTTCTTATAGTTATAGTCATATTCTCTGCAGATTACACTGGCTGCTGTCGATTCCCTGGCACTAGAGAGGGAAACAGCACCCCCTATGCATTGCTCTCATGTTTAAACTTACACTTAACGTTTCAACTTAAAAATGTGCACTGTGTTTTTCTAATGCTAGCTGTACCGGTTCACTCTCTTTATTAATAGACCAATCTGCGCTAGCTTGCCTACATAGATGCGATTTGTTTGCTATGCCTAGTCTAACTTCTTTTGTTTTTAAAAAAAAACGTGCTGAAAGGGATTGACATATTACTGATAATACTGTGCTTTAGCCTTTTACCATTGTTATTGTTATGTGTATTACTATTCTGAAGCAAGGACAGCATCTGTTTAGGGAGCCAGTTAAAAGCATGAGGAGAATCCTGACTCTTTTCTTTGTTATTATAATTATAATTTTAGTATAAGTTGCCCACATATCAACCAGTTCTGTAAGCGACCTCTAGCTGTACCATATTGCATGTTCGCTGATGCGGACAAAATATCGTTTTGCCTGTACGTAAAGATAAAACTACCCCCTTTTTTAGCCAGCCTATCTACATGTAAACGCTAGACACGCAGGGTCAGTCTACTTAATCCCCTTATCATAGGCTATATATCACTGAAGCTATGAAAACTCTGTCTCACTACACATGAGAAACCAAGTTCTCTTTATTTTAATTATAGTGTCTAATATGTAAACCTTAATTAGAATGTATGATCATTGACCTCGAACAGTATTTTGGCTTAATTCTTCTGTTGACAAAGTCGTTCTGTTAAGCTTTCATTTATAATTGTAAAAACTTAAAATGCGCAATTGTCTCTGCCACAGTCTCACTTGCCTATACTCACATGTACGCTGTTGTGGCGTTTATTGATATGTTTGTACTCACCTGCGCAACAAAAATAAAGAATTAAAAAAAAAAAAAAAAAAAAAAAAAATTAGAGTAGCAAAATTAGACTTAAAAGTGAATAAATACATATAATTTGTGCATGTGTAGAGTGAGGCCAGGCACACTTGGAAGAATCAGTACCTGTAGGCATTAAGTCTACCTGCTGGCATATCTATTCCACCTTTTAGTTTTATAGATGAATGGACAGACAGATGAAAGAATGGACAAATAGAAGGAAGGAACAACAACATGTCAAAGGGAAGGAGAGGTTTGATAGATTTGGTGCCTGTGTGTAGTTAAGCTTGATGTATGGAGGAACCACAGAGTCTAAGAGGAAAGATTGAAGTGGATTGTGGAAGCCCAGGTTCTGTGTGCGAGAATGGGAGAACCATTGTAAATGTTATCTGAGAAGTTAGGAGGTTGATAAGTTTTCCTAGAGAGATTCGTTTTAAGGAACTTCATAAAGGATTAGAAGCTATGGGGACCTCTGATAGGAACAGGTCAAATATTGTATAATGGTGTTGAAAAATACTGCAGCTGATAATTAGGCATGTCAGATAGAAAACTAGACACAAAAAAGAAAAGTGAAGTAATCGAGAATGAGTGTATGTGAATTAAAGAGGAAATGTGAGTAGCTGTAGACATGTTAAGCCTTTGTATGTTAATTTAAGTTGTTTGAATTAGATCCTGCAACAACAGCCAAAGTAAGGAATGTCAGAAAGTGAGAAGAGTGGTGGGTAACAAAGATGGGCTAGACAGTAGCAAGCAACATTAGTAACAGGTTTAGTGGCACAATGTTTATATTGGAAATATTTTTGAATAAGAGCTGCAATTATCATGTTTAAACTGATGAATGTGACCAGGGCCTTTGTATCATCTTGCTTTAGACAGACATATTTCTAAGCAATGTTGTAATAGTAGAATGTAGATGTGGGAAGAAAAAGTGAGGTCACAATCAAAAGTAATACAAAGGTTACAAATGTAAGGGTTGAGGTAATAGGAGAAAATTGTGATGGAGTGTTTATAAGGAAAGATTATCCAGTTTTCAAAAATAAGATAGGTGTAAAAAAAGATATTATCACGTTAAAGATAGAAGAGAGGAAATTGGTGACATATTTCAGGAGGGCACAAGAAGGAACAGGAAGGAGAGATAAAACTGCATGTCATCAGCATGTAGACAGTACTGAAATCCATATTAGCTAATTGGGTAATGAAGAGAAACAGTATAACGTGGAAATAAAATTTTTAAAGAAAGATATATTGCCTTAGAGTCTCCAGCTAAGATGTATAGTAAGGAGGAAGTGGTACTAAAACAGTGGTAGAATGAAATCCGATAAAAGGCCGTGTCACAAATGCCAAAGAGAATGGTGGAGCAAATAGAGAGACATGTAAAAACATTATGTTCTGTGACCCTAGGGAAGGAATTTAGAGTAGAAGAAGAAATAGTTATGTGAGATGTGCGTGTGTAGGGAAGAAGAGCGATGAAATTATTATTTTGGTCAATCTCCTCGATAACATAAGATACAAATTCTTAGGCTGTGTGGTTAGTGTGGCGAAGGAGTTCCAGTAGTTAGAACAAGGAGTTAACTGTATGGAAAATATATCAAGATAATCATAAATTGTGAAGACAGTTAAAAATAATCACATACAGTTATGCCATTATGTATCAAATGACATAAGACAAACTTCTGTACACAGCAAAGTTGTCCTTTCTGTATACATAGCAAAAAATACCTTGTGTGGTTGCATCTTAATATGAACCTATAGATAAAGCCTGCAAATAATTGTAAAAGTCTACAAAGGTCAGCACACATCAGTGATGGTTAACTTTGGTACTGCAGATGTTCTGGGAGTTTCTTTCCCATGAACATGACATAGAAGGTTCTGTCATTGATATAAAGGATATGATAAATTTGTTTTCTCAATAATGCATGCAGAAACATTGTATATATATATATATATATATATATATACATATATATATATATATATATATATATATATATCAGCTGATTGCAATGTGCTTTCATTAAATATATAGTATCCCATTCTTAAGATGATAACTAACATCTTTATGAACAACTTTTTGCATTATTTTACAAATTAAATTTCTAGTTCACCATAATGCACTATTTAATGAATATTGATCATAAAGTATGTAGAATATTTATACAATAGATTACCACATTTATTATTAAAAAAAAAAATCATCTTTACTAATTAGTCCATAACATTTTGACACATTTATGTGCGACCTATGAGTTACTAATAGAAGATCAAATATATATGAGGGTTGTCCATCAATTTAGATCTAGTTATGATGATTCAATTGATTATAAAGGTATAGATTATTTAGACATACTAATTAATTTTAGCTGATGATGGCTCTCAGAAATGCTTAGTTTATATAATGTCCTCATTATCAGTCGGAGATTGAAATTACGTCTCACAAGGACAAAAGCATTCAATATACTTGCTGTCGCTTCCATTTATCATTTGTCAGGGTGAATGTGTATTGTCCATGCAGCACAGCATTGTAAAGAATGACGTTTTCAAGAGTAGGGTGAGAACTGTAATGACAGTAATGGAAAACAGCTTCCGTTGTTTGGGAAATGGAGAGTTCTAAATAGCCAGTACATTTGTTTTCTTGCATCAGCATAAATGTATGAATAGCGTCAATCAAATTATTGAGACTTACAGTTCAGAGTGTAATGTGTTATAGCCTGTTCATGCTTTGTCCTTTTTCATGCTTTGTCCTTTTTTACATGTTGTAGTAAACAAGATCACCAGCATTTAACATACAATCAGAGATCTTTTGGGTCCAAAGGGGTGCATGAACACGGACCAACTATTTTTTTTTTCTTTGTTTGTTTGTTTGTTTTACTGTTTTCTGAGCCCTAGTGGAACCTGAACAGCAATGAGAGAAGTCACAAATTGTATTCCATATTTAATGCTAAATAAGTATCCGTAATAGTAATGAGTCTGTCCTCAACCAAATAAGTGTTAACTGATCTTGCTTTATGTTGATCACAAGTATAGTGTGTGTCAGCATGTTTGTGTCCACATCTGTGTGTGTATGTTTGTGTGTATGGGTTATCTACAGGCTTATATTTTTCTTCATAAACATACGTAAACATTGGGAAAGTCTTAAAAATTGTTTATCAGAGAATTATTGCATATATTTCGTATTGTATTATATGTCAAAATGCTATGTTTCAAATGTAATGTTTACACATTTTTTTTTCACTGTATAAACATATTATCACAGCATGTCAAGTATTTGCAATATGGTTTCCCTTTGAATCAGCTCTGCAAATATGTCCCTTTCCAAGAAGATATGTGAGGAATCTGATTTGTTTATCCCCATGAAGTACTTTGATGAAAAGATGTATTTGGCCTGAAACATTGTTTGTATATATTTTGTATTGATGAAATAATTAAAATACACTAAGAAATCAGACAGCATCATTTTCATCTTTCTAATATAGAAAGTTTAAGCTTTTGAGCAACAACCAACAATTTGTGCAATAAATAGTTGCTCGTGAAGCAAAATCAGATACATCGATTTTTCTTTCACTGTGCTTCCCAATAACATTTATTATAATATTCAGTTTGAATGAAATGTGGTTCTCATTAATTTTTATTCAGCTGCTGCGTAAAGATAAAGAAAATAAATACAAGAATTAAAGTTTTTAAATTGTAGGTCAAATGCTTCCTGTCTAGTACAACTTGTCCAAATGTTTATAGTTGAAATATTTAGATATATCGTGTTAAACCCACATATCCTTTTTATCTATAATACCCAAGCCCCCAGCAGAATAATGGAGAATTCTGCTTAAACAAGCCCCTAAGTGATGCATATTTTATGACCATCATATTCTGTACCTAGGGGGACTGATGGGAAATAGGAAGTCTCTGCTCTCATCTACAGAGAGCTGTTTGTATGTTCCTTAGCAAAATCAAGCTCAACTATATTGTTTGACATGACATTCCAATTTGCTATATTTAATACATGATGTTCCAGACAGATGCTGTATTTACTGATCTGCAGTCCACTATTCTCCTTTGAGTCCTTGAAAAACTTGACTGGTATAGTGATTTAATTGACAGATGAAATATTACAATTCAAATTATTTGAACTATATTTTAATAATTTAAACAAACTAAGAATCACTGTACGGTATATATATTTTTTTGAAAATTATATAATTTTTTTTTAAGAAATGCAGGATAATAAATAGACAAGAATGTAATTTATTTTTTTTAAACTTCCTAGACACACATCTTGGGTCGATTAGCGAATCACTCAAATAAGTGTAACATTATGATGGTAAAACAATAAGGGGATCAAAGTAATTAATAATATATGGTAGACTTTTGCACTACAATTAAAATAAAAATAGTTTTGAATGAACCATTTGTTAAGAAAATATATTTTTTTCAAGATGGATGAATTTCAGTCATCAGTGGTTCGCCATGTCCAAATTTTATTAATGAAAAAAAAATTGTGAAAACAAATCAGACAAACCAAATGGGAGCAAATAGCCAAACCATCATTCAGTGGCTGTCTCCTAGCCAGTGGCATGCCTACCACGGTCGCAGGGGTTTCAAATGTGACTGGGTCCCTGACTCCAGGGGGCCCGACAACAGCCACAACCCCTGCGACCATAGGCCGCCTGGATAACTTATGGGCCGGTGCACAGCTGCACCAGCCCATGTATGTGGTTTCTGATGCTGGCAGGAGGGGAGAGCTGTGCTGCTTCCCTCCTGCCTGTGTGTAGCATGGCACTGATAGAGCCCTTCCTGTCAGAGCGGGAACCACGGCAGAGAATTTTCTGGTCCCGGAAGGGAGAGAGAGGGAACAATGGGACACAGGAAGGGGAGGGGGAGAGAGGGAACAATGGGACACAGGGAGGGAATGGGGGAGGGAGTGAGAAATGTGACACCTGAAGGGGAGGGGGAAGACAGAGAACAATGGGATACATGAGGGGAGGGGGAGAGAGGGAGGGTATGGGACACAGGGAGGGGAGGGTGAAGAGAGGTAGGAATTGGATACAGGGTGAAGAGGGGGGAGAGATGGAGGACATGGGACACAGGAAGGGGATGGGGAAGAGAGGGAGAAATGAAACAACTGGAGGGGAGGGGGGAAGAGGTAGGAATGGGACACAGGGAGTGGGAGAGGGAGAAATAGGACACATGGAGGGGGCTCGGAGGGAGGAGGGTATGGGAAACAGAGGGGCTGAGGGGAAAGGGAATGGGACATATGGAGGGGCTAGGGGGAGGAGGGTATTGGACACATGGAGGGGCAGAGGGAATGAGACACATGGAGGGGCTATGGGGTTGAGAGAATGAGACAAATGGGGGGGCTTGGGCACGGGAATGAGACACGGGGAGGGGGGGGCTGAGTTAATGAGACATCAAGGAGGAGAGGCCCTAGGGAAATTTATGCACCGGGGCCCCGTGGATTCTAGTTATGCCTCTGCCCCTCACCATTAATTACCTTTTTGCCATCAGTCTTCTCCTTTTTTGTTGGTGACATGGAAGTAATTCCAAATCACAAATCAAAGCGAACATGCTCGTCCACTAAACAAGTCCTTTGTTTTGTGATTAGTCGATATGGCTGTTCGAAAATCAGAAATTTGTATGATAAACTGAACTGCCCAAATTCAGACATTGCAGCTTGTAACAAAACATATCTCCAATTTCAGTGTAGGGGAAGGGATGTGAAGACAGCTTCCTAAAACTTGCAATTCATTGAAAAAAAGATACAGATATAAAATATATTTTAAATGATAGGATAATTAACATTAATACAAAAAAGTTTAGTTTTTTCTTTTATTACATAAAAAATAAAAATAAGAAACATTGGTCCCTTTTACTGGAGGATGAGTTTTTAAAATAATATTTACCTAAGGCGCCGAATATCATTTTTAAGAAGAGTCAGAACCTTAAGAATATTTTAGCCCATAGCATGTTTAAAAAGAAGAAGAGAGGGGCGGAGCCAAGCAACCGACCTGAATGGCTGCATGCCAAACGAGCTCTCCAGCAAAACAGCACATTGGGCCTGATAACGAGGACCCAGCTGAACAAAACCGGCATTAAACTGACCAACAGACCACCACTAACGGCATGGGTCATAAAACTAAAAAACCGAAGCCTGACAACCCGTGGCAACATCAAAGTATAGGAGACATGTGGAAACACGCGCTGGGCGCCCAAGGCCCAAGCATGGCCGCTTACGACGGCTACAGCTCGGAAGTATCAGATGACTTTACCACAGAGGCAGAGATGGTGACTCCACATACGGGGATGCCACCCCGCCAGTCACCTCCGAGACCTGACTCCTCACCGGTGACCGTCTCGGTCATGAAAGGCCTCCTGGCGGAGCTCCAATTAACGATACAGGCTGACATGGCCCAACTGCGCACGGACCTGCAGGGCCTGACAGGCCGCCTAAGCACATTGGAGGCAGACTCCCAAGGCACCAAGCAACATGCCCAAAGTTTGCAGCAAACAGTTCAAACTCTCACACAGCAGCACCTTACCTACGAGCAACGTTTAGCAACGCTGGAAGATCAGAGCCGCAATCAGAACATTAAAGTCCGAGGAATTGGAGAGGACATACCAGAGTCTGAGCTCTCTCATACACTGAGGAGACTGATACACTCGCTCCTACCTCCCAAGCAAGCCAGGCAGGTGCCCATAGAACATATATTTCGCTTGCCGCGGGCAGCTAAGGCCCCAACAACGGCCCCACGGGACCTTATTGTCCGATTCTAGAACCAATGCGACAAACGGGCGGTGATGCAAGCCACAAGAAACCACTCACCATATCCGTTCGAAAACATGCAGCTTTCCTTCTATGCGGACCTGTCAGGGACCACTCTGGCATGGCGACGCACACTACAACCCTTCACAGCCCTCCTGCGCCAGCATAAAATTATTTACCATTGGAGAGGTTTGCGCTCTCTGCTTCTCAACCATGGAACTGTAACCTACACCGTCCGAGACCTGCAAGGGGCAAATGAACTGCTACCGACGCTGGGTATCCCATTGACCCCTCATCTCCCATCAGGGACCAGCACTACGCCGCCCAACGGCTCCACCTGGAACCCCGTGACAGTGGTCCCATTCATCCCCAGAGGAGCAGGGACAGCAACCAAATCAGCAGCCTAAACCTGAGGCGGCTCCAAAATCACCGGGTTTCCCGACCACCATACCTCAGCAGCTCCACTTGCTGCATCTGCTGGACTCATAAATCTACCATGTCGTTGACAGTTTGTTCTTGCTTTTGTTCTCCTTCTTTCTTTCTTTCGGATTGTTGCTTTTATTTTTGTTATAGAGCACCCACACTAGCAAATGTAGCCATGGACACCCTATGGCGACTCACATAAAGCTCCCTTGAGTATCACCCCCCGCCCCCCCAAGGGGTAACAGGGGCCACATAGAATACAGAAGACAGGCACATTAGACCACCCGCTACAGCTCAACATCAGGGGGATAGACACTAACACACCAGAACCGGCACTGTAGGCCATCAAACCCCAGACCTACAGACTAAACTACCTATGCTCAGGCCAACCACTAGTACCCCCACACCAGCGCTATCCCCGCTGCACTACAGCTCCATGTCATGAGAATGTTTCGCTTTAAATGTTTAAATGTGATGTACCAAACGGTTACCAGCTAATTTGATGTTCCTACTACACCCAGCTTATCTTAAACCTGCAAACTAAAAATGTGCATTTTCCGGCAATGTCACTGTGATAACCCTGATGCTTACATGATAAGTGCTGTTGTGGCACCTGTGATATGCTTGTAACCACCTTTGCACAAAAAAATAAAGAATTAAAAAAAAAAAAAAGAAGAAGAAGAGAGAGATAAGGAAAAGTCAATTCATAAAGTTTTTTACACTTGTGGGTCATGTAAGGAGTGTAGATGTCTTCAAAGAAAGACACTTTCTTTCGCAAGTCACCACACGAGCGAATACTTTAAAATAAAAGACTATATAACATGCACTTCCACCCACGTTGTTTTTTTACTTGCGTGTGGTTGTAGGGCACAAGATATAGGTAGGACTGGGAGACAATTAAAAGTTAGGGTTTTAGAGAATTTTTAATAATATACTGATAAAAGTCACTACCCACTCTGTACCCTTACATTGCAATTATAGTCCTCACTTTGTTTTTAATACATTTTTATGCACTGGGATAGAGAATGTCACCTTAGATGAAAGAGGTGAAGATTTGATGATTAGACTCAGAAAAAGAGAAGGATTTTGGATTCACAAATTGAAGACCATGCAGCCAGAAGGACTCAATGTAGATTTTGACTTGGTCTGCTTTTTATGTTTTTTTTTTAATGCAATTATTTATTTGGAAGTTTCCACCTTCTTAATGTTATATCCTTCTATCCCATACGTACCCTGCTTTTATTGTCTCTGTTCCTCTTCTGAATTCTTGGTGTCAACTCCTGAGAGAGATGTATATTAAAAACTTCTATGCTTATTAATCTATTAATTAAGAATACTTTTATGCATCTTTAATATACTCATTTTTATTGTCTAAACACATAGATATCTATTTTCTGATATTCACTTTTTTTTCATTTCCTTTTATGTATGTCAGTATGAATTGAGTAATTAAAGCTCTCGAGACTGTGAACATCCCTCTCGAATGGACTTGGAATGTAAATGGAACACAAACCGTTCAGGGTTTGCAGGACTTTGACAAATCTGGTAAACAGAAGAGGATCTGACGTCACGGACTCAGAATGAGGAGTGGAGTCTGGACGTAGGCAGAATAACCAACAGGTGTGTGTATGAGGTGTGCCACCACCAGATTGGCTAAGTGCGGTCCGGGGGAGGTGCAGAGCAGGAATTTTAAACTGAGGGCAGCAAAAGTCAGAATATTGATGCAGATCAACCAAATTACATCGCAGGAAGTCTGCGCTGTAGCAGACGAAACGCATAGGGTTTTATTTCTGTTGCACTTTATCTTTTGTATGTTTTAATTGAAGCACAATTTGGACTTGTCGTTGTACAAGGAACCAACAAAAGAAATTTTGCAATTAACCCTTGATGTGCCTTTTAATATTGGAAACACTGTGAATGCAATTGTAATTAAAGTTGTTGTTTTATCATGCAGTTTTGCACTGTGTTTGCTGCGTTCTGTTTCTGTCTCCTACATATAATCACTAAGCTGAATAAAATAAGAACATATGAACTTATTGTACAGTATTTTTAAATCATTTTTAATGCCACTTGTTGTTTTTCCACTGAAGTGTGTGTGTTGGCATATTTAACACACTGTGTGTGAATGTGTTTATCTGTATGAGTGAGAATGTGTTTATGAATAAGCATGTATATATATTTTTTATTCCTTGGCAGGAGTTGAGAGGGTTTCACAAATTATGCCCTGGAAGGTAGTGTAAAAACTGCCACACATGGTGTGTGAGTGTGTTTATTTGTATGCGTGAGAATTTGCTCATGCATAAGTGTTGTGGCGAACAGAACCTCACCACTGGTTCTTGGAGGTGCCTGCTCGCCAGCCTCTTGCCCCAGGACTATGGCCCCTGCAATAGACCTGGCTAAAATACTTCAAAAAGACTCTGTTCCTGCAATCAGGATTATATGGTTCGGTTACCGAACAACCGCAAGAACCGGAGACCATCCTGGAACTTGTTAACACCTATTAACAACTTGGAACGGTTCTCACCGCAGTGTTCTTATTGTTCGTCTGGATGGCCGCAATTCCTATGGATAATCACGAGGTGGTGACCATCTTGTTCGCATCAACGCAGGCAGTGGTGTTTGGACATGAATCTCATGGAACTAAAATCGGACACAGAAGCTCCCGAACACCGCTGGACTTCCATCATCACCTGCGTTATGTTCTATACAACTTAGAAGGGCACTGTTTGGTGAAATCGTTCATCTGGATGAGGGGAACAAGCTCCAGGGTAAGACTATTAAGACTATTGACTACCGAACTACACTGACCGCAATCCCTGTTTCTCTGGAACTGTTTTGGGCATGACACCATGCCTGCAGTCGGTCAAATAAATGACTTCCAGGAAATTCCTGAAACCCTAAACTGACCTGGGTGATTTTTGGATATGATGGTCACCCAGATCAGAGCTATCAGGGGATGTACCTAAATTGTTTTGTGTGTTTTTGGGGGATTTTGAAGTGTTTGTGAAAAAGTGTGTTTTTTTGTCCTTGGAGATAATTGAATTAGATTAGTACAGTTCCTGATCAAATTATCTCCCAGGCACAGAGGGATTATCTGTTTATGTATTTGAGTGTCCTTGTGTGTTTGTTTCTGCTGTGGTTTACTCTCAGGTCCACGGGGGAGTGCCCCTTGCATGGGGACTGTCATAAAAGTGTGGTCCCATTAAAGTCAGTTCACTTCACCCTCAACACGCAGTCTAGTCTTGTGATTGTAGGGAACTATACCAGCTATACTTGCTTCGGATTGCTATACTGGCTATAATCACTAGCTCTTGTAAGAGCTACACAACAGTACCTGCTAGACTTTTGGGAGTAGGAGAGGTCCACATACTGGAAGCTGGATCCTGGGCTTGAGTCCAGGGTGGGTGTAGGACAGCGAGACTCCAGCCAAGCTGCGGCGGCTAAGTGGCTATGGTGCTTATGGTGTCCGATGCAATGCTTATAGTACTTGAGGCTACTAGGAAGCAGCGATTAGTGGAGGCACCCAGCCAAGTTGCCAGGTGGTCCATCACAAGTGTGTATATATTTTTTTTATTTCTTGGCAAGGGTAGAAAGGATTTTGATAATTATTAAAAATTGACCTGGCCCTTTTTTTGGTGAGAGGAGACTGCATGTTTGGCAATCACGAATGTGTAGCTTTCACAGAAACACATTGGGTTCTGAGGAGCTCATTTGTGATATCTCTGTAATAGCCACACAATTGGAGGGTAAAGAGTGTGAAAGTTGTGAAGAATGAGATAATAATTACTTTTAAAATAGCTGCCTACTGGAAGGAAAGATAACCAAATGGATTGGAATAGGTTTTAAGGCATTGGCTTATTATTAAGGTAACATTAAAAGTTTGGGAAGTAGAGACTCATGTGGAGTGGTAACGTGCATACCACTGAGAAACACAGCTAGTTATGTGTGTGTAAATATGTTATATTAGCTATAGTATGGCAAATGTCAGCATAGCTTACCTAAATGATACAACATTATTAGCAGGGGGTTAATGTGAACATGCTTCCTTGGGTTACCATGACAAACAAATAGTTGGAAAATATATGCGACATAAAGGTAACAATATAAATTATGCTTAAATGCACAAAAAGAGGAGCATGACTTTAATCAAGATACCTAACAGATTATAGATTTTTTGGGGGCTAACTTGCTGACCTACTTCTAGTCAGACCATCAGCATGGTTATTCCACTAAAGTCCATATAGAGTATTTGAAAGAATAACTGAATTCCATATGGATTAACTTATTAGTACACTTTTTACTGAAGATTAATACGGCTGTAATTTGGTTAATTACACTGAATGAACACACCTCATTCATAACCAACTAGTCTCTACTTTAAAATCAACCATGTCAATGGGCAAATTGTAAAAAAAATATATGATTTACATATCTATTACACGCCTCATTTCAACCAGATTCACTAAAAACAGATCAATTTAAACTACCATAGGATAAAGGCTGTTAATTACCAAAAGAAAGTAGAAATAATAAAATTTAGCTGTTATTAAATATAAAAAAATAAACCTTTTTGACATTAAAATATTGTATTCACAGTCAATTACACATGTAGAACTCTTATTAATCTAACCTATACGTATGGTTAGCAACAGAAGATAATATATAAATAGCAACAAATCCCGATACAATGTAACTAGCATTAATGTAACATCTGTTGCCTAATAATGTTAGTGTAGGTATATAAGGAAATCCTCCAATGTCAAAACATGTAGTAATGCATGTTTAAACTGCAATTGGATAAATACTTGGAAAAACATAACATACAGGGATATAATTTCTAATTAGTGGGGTTATAGCTGCTTGATCCAAGGAAAAATCTGACTGCTATTCTGGGGTCAAGAAGGAAATTTTTCCTAGCCGCCTCTCTAAAAGTGCCGCCTGGAGCCATGACTCCAGTCTGTCCTATGGATGGGCCGGCCCTTGGTGCATAAACCCTAAACAGTGAGCAGTCAATTTAGTACTTTAATAATTAGCTATTTAATATTGTTGGATAAGCTTTTAAAAATGTTTTAACCTATTAAAATATCAGAAAGTATATAAAAAAAATTCAAAATCAATATATCAAAACATATGTAAATCTCAATATTACATAATTTTTTATACTATTCAATCATTTAAATGTATATAAGAATATTAAATTAATTGAAAAGCTTATCTAATAGTATTAAATCAAGGCTGGGGGTGGAGCCCAACTGCCAAAACGAACGGTCGCAAGTCACTGAAGCTCCAGGCATTCAGCAACAAAAATACCATTTATAGGGGCCTTTACCTATCCTGACTGGCCCTCAGAGACCTCGCCTGAATACCCAAACAATATGGGACACAATTAAAAAAACAAAAAAACAAAGCCGATCGACCCAACCTAGTGATGAATTTTGACAACTTGTGGAGGCAGGCACATGGCGCGAGTGGGTTCAAGTTGTCCGCGCTCATGTGAGGTTGCTTCGATTTCCTGGACAACATGTTTTTTCAAGGGGATGACGAACACTTACCAATGCCCAAGAGGCTGCCACCAAACCGAACGGAACCAGACTCATCTCCGGCCACGACATCTGTGGTGAAGAGGCTCCTGGCGGAACTGCAGACATAGTAACAATACGCGGGGCTCTGCAGGGCCTCACAGGCCACATTGGAGCACTCGAGGAAACCTATCACAAGGGCTCCAAATGAATAGATTTGCTGGAACAGGAGGTGAGAGACCTGCAGTGGCAGAATCTAGCACATGAACGCTGGTTCGCGGCACAGGAAGACCTCCGCTGCCGGAACAATCTGAAGGTGGAACTGCCACATATCATGAGGAGAATGCTGGGGACTTGCTGCCACCACAAAAGGCAAAAGCAGTGCTCCTGGAAGGACTTTTTCGTATCCCCAAACCAGTCAAGGCACCTGCCACTGTCTCAAGGGAGTTGATAATCCACTTTCGAAATGGGGCAGATAAGATGGTAGTCCTGACGGCACTGAGGGGGAAACCCCACAACTAATTTGAAAAAATGTCCTTGGAATTGTATACTGACCTATTTAGCAGCACACTGGCCACTCAAGCCTCTTACCACGCATCTTCAACAGTGAAAAATTGGATACCGCTGGCTCATGTCCCGCAATCTCCTTGTGACACACTGGGACAATACATATCCTCTCCAGGGCCTGAGGGAAGCAACAGCGCTACTACGGGACTTAGACCTACCACAGGACTATCTAACCCAACCGAATGCCACTTCTAGGCCTCCGCACAATTTGGACCCAACCAGAGTCACTCCATTCACCCCACGCCGACCCATGACGGAACATTATGCAGCAGCCACTATGTGAAGCCCCGAGAGGCCCTAGGGCCTGCATACCATTGGATTCCAGAATGTCACGTCTATGTTTAGAGCCATTTAATTGACACCAATGTTATTGTTCTCACTTTTTATGGTTTTTCTACTGTACACCATACATGACACTACATGCTGACTGACAGGTATAGCTCCTACACGATTCACCTTCTACCCCCTGCCTTAAGGCCACTCACATTACACCAATATCCACTTTACAGACAAGACAGGCATTAAACCCCATAATTACATCTATGGCCACCCTGCTTTAATGCAGCGCTGCCTGTAACACACACACTTGGCTCATAACATTCACTGGGTGCTATCCGGGTGGTGCAAGTCACCTACGCATCAAAGCTCTTAGCATGCGGTATTGGTCTACCATCCTCACAAAGCTAGGGGGCACACTCTATTATCTTTTATGTTTTACACAATCAATTTCTACACACCACAAGTTTCCAACATCCTGATATGTGCTTAACATGCATTCAATTTATCACTTCTGTGGTTATGCCTCCATGGCAAAGTTGGCAAGTTAAACTCACGCTAACACGATTGGACTCCCACTGACTTGGCTAAATATGCCTGATTTATCCCCAACCTAGGCTGTTTATACACCACATGCAAGCTGCCTAATAGGCAAACATGCAAATGTATTTGCAATAGTGGATTCATAGTTAAATAATTTGCATAATCTAATCATCACATTTAATATGTCCAGATTAGATTATGCAAATTTACCTAGTTTTGAGCCTATATGGCAGCTTAACAATCTAGACGCACGTAGCGAGCCGGGATTAATATTATTCGTAACAACGCATAAACATGTCTATTTAGCCTGTTTTAGCATACAAAAAAAAAAAAAGAGGTAGTACCAAACACTTGTGAATTAACATGTCAAATATGTGCTTCTCATATGAATATTTTTACTTTCTGTAACGTTATGCATTTACCTCAATAAAAAAGAGAGACACAAAAAATTAAAAATATATCAAGGTGTAAGTTATCTGCCACATAAAATTCTATGCACTAGCCCCTCTAACACTAAACTGTAGTTTATCACTGATGCTTTGACCTTCTTCCCCACAAGCAACTGGTGACATGCAGATTATTTAGAATGTATTTAAAGTGCACCTGTTATCATGTATTAAACCTATGGTCATTTTAACCCCTTAAGGACCAAACTTCTGGAATAAAAGGGAATCATGACGTGTCAGACATGTCATGTGTCCTTAAGGGGTTAAAGAGCGTGGAATTCTATCTATACAATGTGCTAGCGGAACAGTTAGCAAATGTATAGATTGGGAGAAACACCTATTTAAAAATAGATCTTTTCCCCCAACTGCCAATCAATTCCTTAGACCTTTTTGTAAAAGAAATTACTGAAAGGTAGCAAGAGAAACATCCTGCAGATAATCCCCTGCTCTCCAAATAATACAACCACAGCACACGTGGTTGCAAATCCAATAATAGTCACGAATGATTTTGTTGAAAATATTTGGTTTGTTTCATATTGTTTTGTCTGTCTGTCTTTCTGTCTGACTTGGATTAATATGGCATAAGCAGAGCAAGCCATATCATGACAATTAAATGTGGTATTTATTTAGTTCTAGTATGATAGAAAATGAAGCAAGAGCTTTGCCCACCTGTGGAGGAATGTGTTAAGTAGTTTGTAAATGTCCAGGAATTATCAATTGTTTTATATGATAATACATAATATCATTGGCTATTTCTGGGCAATCATTTTAATGTTTGTTCAGGGGCAGCATGAACACTTAGAAATGAAGAAGAGAGAGAGCCAGGAGAGCAAACAGATTCTCAAATTTTCATTCTCTTGTGTAAAAGAGCTCCTTTCTGCACAGTTCAGGTGGGAGCTGATTTTAAATTATATCTTGCTTACATTGAAGCATTCAGTATCGAGAAATGCAAGAAACGATAACCTTTATCAATCATTGTTTAAATGCGGGTCACTGTGTTAAACTGTCATCATGCTTTGCTAATAGATGGCAAGTACGTTTTGTAACCCTGATACAGACAAATGCACAGAATTATAATTTAGAGTGCATATGGGGAGGGGAGGTGCATCAACCTGCACAGATGAGTCTTTAAATGAACGGTGACATTGCTTTTTGATATTTTATCTTAAATAAAAGGTAGGTGCTACATGACAAGACAAATCATTTTCTCACTATGTCTAAACCTTGTTGCAATTTTAAGCATTGGATATTTTAAAATTCCAATGCTAAATATTATTATATTGTGCTTCCATCTCATTATCATATTTTAAAGCAGGAATTAGTGTTATTAAAATGACTAATAACCAAATAATCCAATAATGTAAGCACTGCAAAATCTCAGTCACTATTCTCTCCTAATTTTCTTAATTCTCTTTTACCTTTTTGTTGCTTTTGACACAGTGTCTCAACCTCCATAATCTCGGTCTATGAGATACTGCTCTCTCCTGGTGCTCCTCCAACCTCTGACTGCGATTTTTCTGTGTTTCCTTCTCTGGCCCTGTGTCAGGATCGGGACAGGGATCCAACACGCAGAGTACAAACAGTAGCCAGATACGTATACCGGACCTTAGAATGGCCGGACTAACGTAAGTAGTACAGTATAGAATGGTCAAAGACAAGCCGAGGTCGAGGGTAACAGAAGACAGATAAGCGAGAGACAAGCCGAATCAAGGGTAACAGAGATAAGCAGAGTAAGGTAAACAAGCCGGGTCAAAACCAAAAGGGATAATAGAATACACAAGCACTGAGTGACTAGAACAAGCTAGAACCACGACAGGGCAATGAGCTAATGAAAGAAGCTCTGTTAAATACCCTGTTCAGAGCAGTAACCACGCCTCCGAGGTGTCCTGATTGGTCCTGCAGCAATTGAGTGACAGGTCTTTCCGGAGGAGTGTCCTGATGACAACTTCCTGCCTAGATGCTGTAAAAGGCAGTCACTCCCTCACGGCCGGCCTTGCATGACCGGATAGACCGTGGGGAAGGGAGCCATCAGGCCGTCTGGATGGAGGAACAGCTAAGTCTCTACCTCTTTCGGAGGTAGAGACCACAGGTACCCTGACACCCTGCCTCTTCTCCCCACCCACTCTTTTTTGGTGCTCCCCAAGGTCCTCCATTGTTCTCGGTCTATACTGCCTCCCTTTGTAAACTCATCAGCTCTATTGACTTCCAATATAATTTCTTTGCAAATGCCTTACAATAATTACCTTTAACCACTTCACGACCGATGACGGTTCAGGACCGTCATCGGAAAAATCCCATTGAGGACCACTGACAGTCCTGAACCGTCATAACTGAAATATTTACTCATCCGGTCGCCATTGTTCTCCCCGCGGCTATCGGCGATGCTCCCGATGTGGAGGGACTGCTGCACAGTAAAAAAAAAAAAAATATATATATATATATATATATATATATATATATGTACAAAATGGAGAAATCAAGATCCACTCACAGGTCTTCATATATGTGGAAAAACATGGTGCTTTATTAATCCAAATGTAGTATACAAAAAAATCAATTGACGTTTCGACCCTACCAGGTCTTTTTCAAGATCGTTTTGTAAGGAGAATGCCAAGCTTTCATCTTACTATATATATATATATGTATATATATATCTTATATGTATATATATATATATATATATATATATATTATTTTATATAAATATAATGTAAAATTATTTATATAAAATATAAATAATAAGTAAATAAAATAAAAAAAATTTAAATAATGATATATATATGTAATTTTATTCTAACTGTATTAATACACTTAGAATTTAATTTTATATATATATTTATATATATTATATATATATTTATATATATTATATTGTGTATTTTAAATAAATTAAAATACAAAATATATTTATATACCCATATACAAAATTACATAAATAATTTCATAAATATATACGTAGACGTCAAATATATAAATATGTATATATATATATATATATATATATATATATATATATAAATTCTACGTGCATATTTATGTAATATTTTTACATAATTAAGTAATTTTATTGTTTGAAATTTGAGGGACCTGTCTGACAACCTAGGCCAAAAGTCCAGAGAATTGAATTTGCTAGCACTGTATTTAACCCTGTAACTTTACATGACACCCTAAAACCTGTACACGGGGGGTACTGTTTTACTCGGGAGACTTCACCGAACACAAATATTAGCGTTTCAAAACAGTAAAACATATCACAGTGATGACATTGTCAGTGAAAGTTACATTTTTTGTTTTTTTCACACACACACTGTTGTGATACGTTTTACTGTTTTGAAACACTAATTCTCCCGAGTATAACAGCACCCCCTATATACAGGTTTTATCGTGTTTTTGAAAGTTACTGGGTCAAATATAAGGCTCTTTTTTACATTGAAATTTGCCAGGTTGGTTATGTTGCCTTTTAGATTGTATGGTAGCCCAGAAATGAGAATTATCCCCATGATGGCATACCATTTGCAAAAGAAGACAACCCAAGGTATTGCAAATGGGGTATGTTCAGTCTTTTTTAGTAGCCACTTAGTCACAAACACTGGCCAAAACTAGCATTCATAATAGTTTTTTTTTCCATTTTTAACACACAAACACATACAAATGCTAACTTTGGCCAGTGTTTGTGACTAAGTGACTACTAAAAAAGACTGGACATACCTCATATTGAATACCCTGGGTTGTCTACTTAAAAAAAATGTACATGTGGGGTGTGATTCAGAGATTTATGTCAGATAACAGTGTTACAATGTCACTATTGATACATTTTAAAAATATATATTTTGAAACTCCAATTTCCTTCTTGGCTTTTTTAAAACTCAGGACAAACTTTTGAATCTATTTAGCAGTTTTTTTTCATTAGCTTTTGTAGATAAGTAAAAGAATTTTCAAGTAAAAAAACATGTTTTTTTTTTTTTTTTAATAAAATTAAATTATATGACATGACACAAATAATGGTATGTTAAGAACGCCCTTCTTGTCCTGAAAAAAACAATATATATAATTTGTATGGAACAATAAATTACAGAAAAGAAAATTACAGCTAAACACAAACACCAGCTCTGGTCCTTAACGTACAACATGGCCAAAACAGTCTGGTCCTTAAGGAGTTAAAATTACATCACTGCTTCTTCTGATTGGAACAGAACAAAAAGGATATAAATCCCAAGAGGATAAACAATCAGCCTATTTTTTTTTTTGTATGATATTGTTCTTTTTTCTTATGCAGTGATCCAGGGTGACCATGGTTTTACATTTTACATGTATTGTGTTAGCAGTGATTTAATTAAATAACACTAACTCTCCTAGCACAATACAATAAATATAACTATAGTCATCATGAGAATCATATCAACACAGTTCTGTAACAGGTTTCAAGTGTATATTGGTCAGCATTCATTGATTGGATCAGTTCCACACCATTCACAGTTATACCATTACTTATATAAGAGAAGCATGAAAACTGTTAGGTAATCAAGATAGCTGTTTACAGGAGAGAGTTGGCAAACAAATGCGGATGGTCTTCCTCACACTATGCAAATGATACATGGGGTTGACAGTTATAAGCTAGGAGTGACATCATATCTGACCCGCACAACATGATGGAGTATACTCAGAATCTATCTGCCTATGCCTAAGTGATCAAAACACATTGTTCCGCTGACATCTACATTTAATGTAACCCTGCAGCCTCCACGTAATACATTCTCATCATATTCTGGAAGCCTGTTTAGCCACAGATACTAAATTTTCTCAGGAATTATGGCAGGGCAATAGTCCAGTCCTGGTGAGTATTATGAGTATTACTATACAATGCATTGCCTTACTCCAATACTCAGCTATCAAAAATACTATCACATATCCTGTTGCTTAACCTGCAGAAAAAGTGTTCTCAGGCTGCAGTCCACAATCTCTGTATGCTCCCCATCCCTTCTGAGCCTTCCAATTGTTGTCTAACAGAGAACAAGCAAAATTCCATGAATCTGCTCTACTAGTATTGTGCAAGTATCTTTGAGGTAATGATATTTTATTAATACTGAAAAAAACAACACATGCATATCTTATGTATGCCCTGATACTTGTTAATATTTGACTCATATGCTAGGACTAAACTATATCATGGGGCAGTAATAGTGACTAGTGGGTCACATGAATCAGAATTCCCATAATGTGACTGAGTCAGCAGTTCGTTTTCTAATGCACATCTGCTTGCTATTCTGTAAAAATGATATTCAGCAATAGGTGTAGTATAATGTATCACTTATACAAAACATGTCATTTTCTCTTTAAGGTTAATCATAAATGGCTATGTAATATCAAGGCCAAGATGTTTGGTTCTACCAGATGAAATGCTCTCATAATCTAAAATAATAGACTGCCGTATTAATTTTGATGTTGCTCTGGTTTCTTGCCTCCCAGTTTCCAGCTAACAGGATGATTACAGGCTCTGTAATGATCAAGTGATGCACTTAAAATCAGAACATTCATGACAGCTTAGTATACAATGGATTTTGTATTGTATTTAATTCATATTTTTTACCTGGTTAGTGAAAAAAGTGACATGCCTGCTGTTTATTTTTATCTACATTTACTTTAATTAGCAAAGGAGTTCATGGTAATGTTTTTCATAACAGAATGTCAAATTAATATCATTGGTCACTCCATAAGATACACCTGTCGCCTACTTGTTAGCATCACTATTTTCTTACAGAAAATTCTTTATTACCTGTTGCAAGAAACAACAATTGTGGAATTTTTGTCATGTCTTGCACAATAGTATACAATAAGAACCTCTTATTTTTCAGACAGACTTTTATTCTGTTAAATGTACAGGGTCACCACAACCACTTTGTATCCTTACAATGTGCAGGGGCTAGGAGCACCCTCTCTCATGCATAAGAGTGTACTATATAGGCAGCAATTTATAAAAAGCACCTTCTTATTTTTTATTTCATTTTTTGCCAATATTTTCATGCAATATCTGTTGGTAATGATTTCGATGATCTCATCTTGAACGTGTATGTTGTAGTACTTTCTCTTGCTGGTAACATTTATTTATCTTTCCCCTGTAGTCTATTTTGCTAGAGATGAAGTGCTATGGCAATACAATATGCATCCGGTTTAACAGATGTGGGAGAGATACTGGAGTGTGGCTCGGAGAGGTCAGTGAGGGTCATGGACTTTTGCGGTTCAGATCTGGGGTGGCCTCATGTGCCTTCCACTGCCCCATTTTGAGTGTTGGAAAAGTAATGCAGTGTGAATCCAGGGAGCTAATTGCTTTAGGAGGGTGCTTGGGCAGTGAGCTTTAAGCCTTGATTTTCAAGAGGGTGGTAGCTATTTTACCATACAAAGTATACTACTTATATTATACAATGTCACATTAGTACTGAACTTTTGCTCTTTAACCCCTTAAGGACCAAACTTCTGGAATAAAAGGGAATCATGACATGTCAGACATGTCATGTGTCCTTAAGGGGTTAAATGTTAAAGGTTTAAATTCCCCACACATGTGTCGACTAGCTTTGCAAGAAGCCAGGTGTGCCAAAGCACATGTGACATTCTTCCAAGAAACTCACCTCAAGTAGGATAAGTGACCTACTCCAGGGTTCACTTCCACCAGAAATGTTACTAGCACATATCATACAAGAAATAAACAAATTAGCTAATGTAGCTTAAAAAAGCAACATGAGCTAAAAAAAGTGGGATAGCACAACAATATAAAAAGTACAGAATAGAGAATACAACCTGTATAACAGGATGTGATCTTGAACATATCTAAAGGATAATAAATTATATACAGTGAAGTATGTTTTAAAAGGATTTATAACATCCAGGAGGTAGAGAACTTACAAGAGGTATTGATGGTCTGCGCTTATCTCCCCTTAAGGGTGTCTGTTTGTAGAAACAAAATTCTCTTCAAATATGAGATCCTCAGATGGATAAAAAGAGAAAAATACATATAATATTACTGTTAAAAAAATTATAAATGTATTGCACTGATTGCACTTACATTCAGGTCACAATCAGCAGGCATATCTCCACTAACAAGTGGAACAAGATGACAAATGGGTCTATGCAGAAGATGGAACAATAGCTGATCACAACACACTAAGTGCTAAAAAAATAATAATACAATCATAAAATAAAATGAAAAATAAAAGTCCTTCCAAATACTCAATCCAACGCGTTTCGTCAATGTTGACTTCTTCAGGGATATGAGTACAGTCCAAAATCATTTCTTTATATATCCTTAGATGCAGGTATTTCTCATTAATCACATTTTCCCGCGGTGTTGGGTACTTCCGGGGTCTGACGTCAGTCGTCTTTCATTGGACAGGTCCAAACAAACGTCATGTGACATACGGCCGTCTTTGTAACTTCCGCGTTCCACGGTGGAACGCACACCGGAACTTCCACTACAGCGCTCCACAGTGGAACGCATATCAAGAATAGAAACCAACGAAAAGAAGTTCAAGAAGGCAGTGGGTGAAAAAGACCAACCCACTGTCACCTTGGACATGTATGTCCATATATATCATCAAACAGAATAAAACACATATATGCAAAATACAAAAGGAGAATATATATGCAGATTCACAAAAGACCCAACATTTTAAGAAATATACACATGTATATATAAAATATATATAAAAACAACTGGCGGTTAACCGCAGGTCAATTGCCGACCGCTGGATGGCCTCCGTTCGTGCAGTCGAACACGTGGTGGCGGCCATCTTTGTTAGTCTAATGCGGTCAACGGTGTGTGCAGCCAAATCAATGGAACTAAAATTGGCTACCCATTTTAACGAACACCGCTGACCCTTACCTTCTCCTCCACTTCGACGCTTTGGCTGAAAACGAAGTCCCGTTCGACGATTCGAATGCACAGTATACTAAGCCATTTGCACGAACGGTCATTTTTCTGAGTGAAATTGACCGACCGCACAGCCCAAATCTATGGAACTGTTTTGGCCAGGAAAGCATGCTTGCGGTCGGTCAAAAAGGACTTCCAGCTAACTTTTTAACCACTGGAGGGAATTGTCTGATTTTTGGGTATGTTTGTATTTGACGTATGCTGATTAATAATATGGAGATTGTATGTATATTTTGTGAGTTATGAGAATTGTATAAAAACTGTATATTTTCCTGCCTGTTATAATTATGTTAACCCATTGTGTGCAGTAATTATATCACAGGCAGAGGGGAGGATTTTGCTGGAATGAATGGGAGTGTTTAACTGTATTGTATTGTGTGTTTGATTGGATGTTCTAGAAAACCATGTGGATGGTACTTGTGTGTAAAACTTGCATAAAAGAAAGCCCTTTGGTGCTTATTAAACAGAACTACTTGACCCTCTAACTCGCAGCCTCGAGTCGTGTTTGTAGGAGACAGCTATAATCACTAGAGGGATTGCTATGCTGTGCATACTCCCTTAGCTACTGAGCTCTTGTAAGAGCTCTTGTTCCTGATCCTGCTTCGCTCTACAGAAGGAAGAGGTTCACCCACTGGAACCTGGAGCCTGGTCATAGGTCCAGGGTGGATAGCAGACAGTGAGATCCCAGCCCAGCAGCGGCGGTTCATGGAGTCTGCAGTACTTATGGTGTCTACGGTGCTGTTAGGAGCATCCTTTCTATGGTCCAACTTTCAGCTAGCCTGGAGGCAACCGTAACAGTGAGGTCTTCAAATAAGGCTCCATTGGTATTATAGCAATACTGTCACTTTTTATTGAAACTTTTAATACATTATACCCTGTTCCAAATTATTATGCAAATTATATTTCAGTGTCACAAAGATTAAATATTTTGTTTTTCAGCTTACTCATGGATGGCATTGTGTCTCTGGGCTCTTTTGATCACTGAAAACAATCTCGGACCCCTGTGATAATTAGATTGCCAGGTGAACCCAATTTAACCCCTTAAGGACCAAACTTCTGGAATAAAAGGGAATCATGACATGTCACACATGTCATGTGTCCTTAAGGGGTTAAGGAAAAACTACTAAAGGAGGGTGGTCCACATTATTAAGCAGAGCACCATTTTCATGCAATATGGGGAAGAAAAATAATCTCTCTGCTGCCGAAAAGAGTGAAATAGTGCCTCTGGAGTCCCACGGACATCAAGGTGTAGAGTCCTCCAGAGTCTTGCAACTGTGCATAAACCTTCTTTTCGGCCACCACTAACCAATGCTCACAAGCAGAAATGGCTGCATTGGGCAGAAAAATACATGAAGACTAATTTTCAAACAGTCCTGTTCACTGATGAGTGCCGTGCAACCCTGGATGGTTCAGATGGATGGAGTAGTGGATGGTTGCTGGACAGTCACCCTGTTCCAACAAGGCTATGACATCAGCAAGGCGGTGGTGGAGTGATGTCTTGGGCCGGAATCATGGGAAGAGAGCTGGTCAGCCCCTTTAGGGTCCCAGAAGGTATAAAGATAACCTCTGCAAAGTATGTGGAGCTTATGACTGACCACTTTCTTCCCTGGTACAGAAAGAAAAACTATGCTTTCCGTAATAAAATCATCTTCAAGCATGACAATGCACCATCTCATGCTGCAAAGAATACCTCTGCATCAATGGCTGCTATGGGGATAAAAGGAGAGAAAGTCATGGTGTGGCCTCCATCCTCCTCTGACCTCAATCCTATTGAGAACCTTTGGAACATCCTCACGCAAAAGATATATGAGGATGGGAGGCAGTTTACATCCAAAGAGCAGCTCTGGGAGGCTATTCTGACATCTTGCAAACAAATTCAAGCAGAAACTGTCCAAAAACTCACAAGTTCAATGGATGCAAGACTTGTGAAGCTGCTATCAAATAAGGGGTCCTATGTTAAAATGTAACGTGACCTGTTAAAATGTTTAAAAAGTTAAAATGTTTAAAAAGTTAAAGTGTTTTGAAACTTGCTGTGCGTAATAATTTGGAACAGTGCAATGTAAGTTTTTTATATTTAAAAAAAATACTGTTATCATTAGGAAGTTTGTTCAATAAAATTTAAATTGTACTCTTAATAGTTGATAACATGAGAATAATGCTGACTGTTATTTACATCAATTATTTAGGTAAATGAGAAAAATATTGTAACGGCACCCCCAGGCATAAAAGGGTTAAACCGCCTTTTAGTAGATCTTCCCCTTCCAGAGACACAGGCACAGCTACTGCAGAACCCCAAACTCCCGAACAGGATAACAAGTAGCACTCCAAACTCCCGAACTGGAACCTCACGAATAGCTGCTAGCAGCTGAACAGGAAAAGAACCCAAGCAGCTTACACTCCTGGCAATCAGTCTCAGCATACAGTAAATCCCCCCAAGAACGAGACAAAGCTCTGTGTTGAGGGTCAAGCAGTGAACAGACAGAGCTGTGGGTTTATTGTTCTTATATACACATTAGTACCACCCACAGGGTTTTGGAAAACAACCAATAAACATGTGCAATACACTCAGACACTCCCACACAAAATCCTCCCCTCTGCCTGTGATACAATTACCTTACACAATGGGTAATGTAATTATCACAAGCAGAGAAATACAGTTTTTCCACATTATTCATAACTTTAAAAGTATGCATCACATTCACATAAAACTAACTTAAAAATAACTTAATTTTCAGAATCAGCACACGCTAAATACAAACATACGTCAAAACCATACAAACTGGTCCAGTGGTTAAAAAGATAGATCGCAGTCCCCTGTGACCAAATGAAGCACGGCCCCTCTGCCCAAAACCAGTCCCACAGAGTCTTCCATCCTGGAGACAACTGGGAAGCAATCCAATCATCTCCAAGGACAGAGGCAAAACTCCACTAAGCACATGGCAGTAAAAAGACAGCAAAATACAACAAAATACACAAAGTTACATTTATTACATAAAATACAGACATGCAACACATCCCCAGACAGCCCAGGTCCGAGCACACACCACTACCGAATGGCGCTCAGACCACACACATACAGTTCAATTGCCATGGAGCCAAAGTCTCTCCCATAGTCCCTCACCATACGAATGGGCTCCATGGCACAGCCATCTGTGGCACCACCGCTCAAACAGGGCAAGCACCGAACGACCCGGCCTTCATGTCTCTGCAGGGGAAAATCAAGCGTTTCAACAAGGCAGCAGGCAGGCAACCAGGCTCCTCCAATGCACAGTTGTGAGATAGGTCTCGTCACAAATATAATTTGCATAATAATTTGGAACAGGGTGTATAATATAATTTTCACAGACTACTTTGCTTCATGTAAGTAATTAGGGATGTATTATTGAATGGTAGAATTCAGTGACAAGTTGTAAATTCTGAGATATATGACATTTTGAAAAATGTAATAAAAAAAATGTACCATGATAGATCTCAGATGAATGGAAACATTCGAATGACACTCTTTCCTGTTCAAGTATAAGGTCTAGCTTTACTTAGATAGTGACTTCAAACAAATTTTGTCTTGCAAAGATAAGACTATAACTGCTATTTTTTAAAGAGAAATTTCAGATAAATGCAAGGTGAAGAACAGGGTACTTGAAACTTGTTGAAAATTCTAGTGCCCTGCTTCACATTGTTATAATTGCAGTGCAGCACACTGAACTATGAGCAAGGAGAGTCAGCTGGGTTTATAATGATATATTTGCTATCACACCTGCATAGTTATAAGTGTCTCTCGATCTCTTCTAATCTCTTTTAATCTCCACTTTCCTGTCCTTTTCTCACAAGTTTTATAAAAAAAAATGACTGAGTATAAATATATATATATATATATATATATATATACACACAATGCCTTCCACTAATATTGCATCCTTAGTAAATATAAGCAAAGAAGGCTGTGAAAATGTGTCTTTATTGTATAACCTTTTGATCTTTAATTCAAAATATACACAAAAATACTCTGCTCTTACAGATATGAAACCATTGCAAACACAACATATGTTCTTGTTCAAGCACATCCCATGGATGGTCAATCGGAATAAATGATTTAAAAGAGAGTAGTGACCCTTAGATTTATTAGTGACTAAGCCATTTGTTTCTTCAGTTAGGGTTGACCTCAATAGACATCAGATTGAAGGAGTTCAAGGAGAGTATTGAGGAAGCAAGTTAGACAGGTAGATACAAGCTGCTCAAGAAGTCTAGAACTGAAGGTAAGTAATTATATGGGATGGTAGTTAGAAGGAGAGGTAGGGTCAAGAGATGGATTTTTAACAATGGGATTAATGATTGCATGTTTGATGGTAGACTGGAAGATGCCAGTAGACAAAAAAAGATTGAAAATATGAAGGGGTAAAAGGGTGTGAGAGAATGGAGAATGGTAAGGAGTTAAGCCATAATTTTGAGATTGTCAGCTTTAACAGGGATTGTACCACAATGTTGTAATTTTCATACCCTTAATACCGTAAGCTCTAACAACAGCAAATCAATCTGTACCAATCACATTCTCTATTTATTCTATCTCAATAATGTGCATGTTGGTGCTAATTGAATTTCAAAATGCAAAACAAAATAAAATGTACTACTAAAATACTACTAAACTAGCACTTTGCATTATGCCTGGTTTTCAACACATGTCTTCTTTCATTATAGATACACCTAAGCATGGTATACTATATAAACATTTATATTTAACTATTTGTTCAATGTTGTCACACCATTCTGATAACCTATGCCTTATCATATATATGACTTTTCATCCCTCATTATTTTTGTAAAGAATAAACTAATACATGAAAAGTTTAAGTTCTGTAAATTCACAAGAGTAAATATGAATATACCAATTACTGTTTATGCTATGAACTAGCCAGGCAACCATAATGACTACAATGTTATGGATTGTACCCAGATGTCTGATAACATTTTTTTGTATTTTCTGTTTAGACTCTTGTTATGTCCATGCTAATTTTGAGTGCAGTGTTCTTTCTTCCTTCATTCTTCTACTATTCTGATACTGCTACTCTATTTTGAAGTTTTTTTAATTTATTTATTTAATAGCTCAGTAGGCAGGTTGATATTTGTTACCAATGGATCATCTTGAGTATTTTAGATCAGTATTCACTGATGATCAGGCAAATCCACCAGATCTGACCAGGTGTGCCTTTGGGGAACATGCAACTCCAGCAAGATTCGGACACATTTGGGAAAATTTGGGGTATTTTAGATGGCGTTAAGTGCCAACTGGACAATCTTTTGAAATTACCTTCTTGAGTGTGTGTACTAGCACAGGTCTTGTGAATGTTGAGGAATATGTGTGTCCAGTCAGTGTGCATTAGTTGAAGGTCAAGTTCAGATTCCCAAGCGCTTGTGTATTTTGGTAGGGAGTGAGAGTTTTCTTTCATTAGTAATTTATACATGGCAGATAAATATTTTGTTTTTATGTTACCGGAAGCACAGTGATTTTCAAATATGGTAAGTTGTCTCTGTCCTCCGAGTAGTTCGGGAGTGGAAGAAAGAAAATGTGCAATCTGGTAATGTTGGTATCATTGTAGTGCTGTCTGACGTATTCCAACCTCATTAGTATTTGCTAGATTGATTTGCTCGACCCAAGGTTTGTAACACTGTGCGTAGTGCTAGGTAGTATGTGAATTGGTAAGATACAAATGAAGATTGATGGGTGCCTGGTGGAAAGTGTGGATTGTGTTTGATTGGGTACAGAGGGGGACAGGTGTGGGGCTATGAGTGTCTAATTTTTGTCCATATCTTAAGTGTTGGTATGATCGTGGGATGGTGGGCATGTATTGGTTTGAGATAAATTGTCCCATGTGTTTGCCATGGAATAGAGGATAGAGGTTTGGTTCATGTATTGCTTTCTTGCTTGACGCGTTGCCAAAGAAATATCAGTGAATAGGTTGATATCCTTAAATTGTGGGTCAAGAATTGGATTTTTCTGAGCTGCTTGCATAATTACATTTTTAATAGTTATTCAAGAAAGGAGGCCATGTACACTGAACCACAAAATATGCCTTCTAAAGAAAAAAATAGACCCAAATACCACAGGGCAGGCCGGAGCAGATAACAGAGAGAAGGAGGGGTAGAGGCCTGAAAGAAGCATGTGGCACACAAGGAGAATGCAAGGAAGAGAAAAAAACAAAATAACACCAACAAATAAAATAAACTAAGATCCCACATAAAGGGCAAAATATATAGGCATACAAAAAAACCTAAATCATCTAACTTAAGTGAATGGGAAGACTATAAACAGATAAGAGAAAACCAAAAACACTCACCAACTAACCAGGTGAAATAAAAACACCACTCCTGGAAAAACAGATGGATGGAGTTAACCCCAGCAGTGTCTAAAACCTGAGCTAAATAACACTGCAGAGGGAGCATAAACCTTGGTTATAAGGGTAGTATAACAGCTATCTCAGGGAACTCTGGTGTCAGAGGTGAAAGACAGGGAGCTGCCCACCCAATGGAAGAAGTCCCAACACCGCCGTGAGGGTATAAGGAGGGGTTAAGAGGGGACTTGAACTCCTGAGTCCTGGATCTATCACAGGCTCCTAGCTCAGGACCGGTCACCCGCACTCACCCCCGTCATCCTGGTGCACGTGGGCCGCGGTAACCGTCAGCCGCGGCTTGATGGAGCGGAGAGAACGAATGCCACAAGGGTAAGAAATTTAAAAGTGCAGTAAGGTAGCCATCGCCGGTATCACCCGCAAGCATGGCATTATTAGAGGACCGAAGATCGCTGACAGGGGGGGCTCCGGTAGCCAGGATCTTGCACAATTGTGCGAGCTCCGAAGATGCCATGGGAAAAAACATGCGGGACTGCCAGAGATAAACTCTGTGGTCCCTGTGGTCGAGCAGGCAGAAGGGGCAGGAAGGTAGAGGCCCCCGAGATTAAATAGCATTCGGCAGCACCAAATAACATAACTTGCAAAGCCATAATCCAAATACAAACATACTGAAGACAGTAGTGAAGATTAAAAAGGGGGTGAAAGGACAGATCAAGTCAGCCAGAGGAAGGCTAAACAGGCCTAGGGTAAAAAACAGATATGAAAGAAAAACACTAGGTGTGAAAAATGGATAAAAAAGGGGAGATGAAAGTAAACAAAACCCCTAAAATCAATGCACAATTAAAGTAGGCATAATCTAACATTCACAGCCACATGCTAAGAGCAGGAGGCAATGGTACTCTGACCTGTACTGATGTGGAGCAGCAAAGAAAGAGGAAGTTATGGGTGGAGAGGGGAGTTTTATTGTACCTAACTTTTTTTTTTTTTTATTTAAAGTTTTTTAATTAAAATTTTTCAACCAGTGAAACATATACAGTTTTAACACTATAAAGTTGCAAAATAGCACATTTGTTTACATAACTGTTGTATATAGTATAGTTTACCAGATATTTTGACAATTATTTTTCATATTTCAACAAGTGCAATTATCACGGTGTTAACATAACAAAAATGCAGAGGATCAAGTTTTTTTACATAGCTTCGTATGTAGCTTAGTTTAACAAGTACAGTATTTTTTTTTTCAAATTTATTCTTTATTGGTTTTCAATAGTAAAATGGAGGATACAGAAAGAAAGGGGGAACGGGGATTCAATTAAAGTCACAATAAGGAACACATGTTCAACGATCCATGACATTTAGGGCATTCAGTATAGCAACATGTAGGTGTAGAGAGCCATATCATACATTACAAACAAGGATGTTATTAACTTCAATCAATTTGTCATTGTCCCTTGAGCAGTAGTTTTACAATTATGTTAGCATATCATTGTCTGGATACTCTCTCTCAGCTGGGACTTAGTAAAGGATTGAACATTTGCATTGCTAGGCAACTCTTCTGTCATGGTAGATATATTTAGTGTAGTAGAAGACATATCTTTAGGGTTAGTTGTCTGATAATCAAAATAAATGAATGGATCGGGGGTTATAACCGGGGTGGGGGAGGGGAATCGAGTGTAATTTAGTAATTTGATGGCGTAGCGTGTCTCTAGTGAACAAGTACAGTATTTTAATCGACATGGTTACTAAGAACAGAGTTATATCTATTAATGCAGTTATTTCTCGGTGGAATTCACTTCTATCTCGTCTAGTTGTTGGGGAGTGTAATTTGATAGCTTTCTTATTTTGGGCTCTTTACTATAATTATTGTATCTACTTAGCGTGTTGGTCGTTACTAATATATATCTGTGTGTGTGTGGTGGTTGATTACTATTCCCTGTTATTCCGGTCTTTTTTTTTCATTCCAAAGGTTTTTTTATTAAGCATGCATGGACAGTTTACAAGCAAGTTTAAGTATGTCTTCCGTGTTTTTTTTTTATTGGTTGTTTTTTCTCTGTGTTATGTGCTGCTGTGGAGTTCTAGTAAAGAGAGACTTAAGCAAATATGAAGCCTTCTGTCAATGAAAAATTATAAGATGTATGTGTACTCACAATTATGTATATTCACAAATTTACAAATAGGCATTTAATGTTCCTTTCTTTGTATATACTAGTTCTTTGGAACTATGTGCTTATTGGAGCAGAAGACTTGTTACATATGTATTTAATTTCTTCATTCTATTTAGCTTGTATGTCATTATAATTTTTGCTATTTACAGTGCCTACATATTTTGCAGTGCTTTTCCATTTTAATTTGGACATATAATAGAAAACAAGTACCATATGTTATGTTAACAAGAAATACAAAATTATTGAAGGCACTACTAAATTGCTATTATATATACTACTATGTATATTATTATTATTATTATTATTATTATTATTATTATTATTAATAAAGCAAGTCTGGGAGGTATATGTGATTTGTTCTTTATTTAATTACTATTTGCTAGATGAACACAAGTTTATACTGATTACTATCATTTCTAACCTTGGGCACAAGTGTATTTACTTAAAAATATGAGCTCAATATGAGAAACAAGAAAATGGATCTCAGAAAACGGAATGTCTCTAATGAATTATTAATATACAACAGTTATTATCAGGAGAATAGTGATGATGAGAAACCATATGGTAATGTTATGTAACAACTTATAAAAATAAAAATACTAATCTGATTAAAAGTAGATCAATTGTTTATGTACATTGTACTCAAGCTTTGTTTACTGTGGTGTAATAAAGATACCCTTCAATAAAACTTTTTCTTAGCAGACTTTAAGGAAACGCAGGTTATTACTGATTTCAAAAAGAAAGAAAAAGAAAGGAAACAATGAAGATATGATTTCTTTTGAAGGATTCCCTTATGGAGCCTCTGATGAAATATTAATTGTAGACAACATTGACATATGTTTCAAAAACTCCTATAGAAAGAGTTATAGCATCCCTACAGACATGTGTCTATTCAATGTTCTGATATCAAATATTCATTAGTTAGTGATTCTGCATATAAAAAGGAATTAGGTACAGACATAGACCATTCATATAGTCAGCATTCATTTTGTGTATATGTGTGAATGGCAACACTTACAATGCCACTTAAGAGTAGATGAAGTTTGAGCATGGGGATAATTCCTGGTTTTGTTTTGTTTTTTTGCCTGTGTATTACACAGCCATATTACAGCCTGGCTGCCTCCCTAAAGTGTATAACATATTCAGGGTTATATATCATAATGGAATTCATATGCATACCCTCTTCTGTCTCATTATAGATTGCATAGTGAGCTTAAACTTTAATGGCCATTGCAGTGGTACCACAAATCTCTGTTATTCAAATATACACAAGGATGTGGGACAGTATGCAGGTAACATTTTGGTTGTGTTCTGTTTATACATTTGGGTTGATGAATACTATAGCTACTGCTATTACCCAAGAATTGTGAGCGTTTAAGCACAGGGCTAATTTATTTACAACTTATAATGCATTGAGCCCTGTAGTGGAATGTCAATTGGCAGGCAAATGCCTTGTTTCTCACACTAGATCAGGGATAGGCAACCTTCAGCACTCCAGATGTTTTGGACTACATCCCCCATAATGCTCTTACACCCGTAATGGAAGTGTAATTCAAAACATCTGGAGTGCCAAAGGTTGCCTATGCCTGCATTAGATGATATTCAATCACAAAACAGACTTTGAGCTCATTTCCAACCTCGTTAGTAAATAACTGTAATAATTAGTAGTGTCCACTAGGTACTAACAATGTTAAATCTCGTAGCTTTTTTTTTTTTTTTTTTTAACAACCCCTCTCGAATTAACCAACTGCTGGTAAAGCAGATAAACACACATTCTGTAAGTTGCAACTACACCTTGCTGGACAGAGAAACTCATCCTGAATATACTGTTCTTACTTACACTGTGGATGTACTCAGTCAATAGTGATACTGTATACAATGTGTTAAACTGTGATTTGTGCTATGTCTAATATATTTATGTTGCTTTTGTGGTTAATTTCTGATTTGTGCATTGTTCATTTTCATTACTCAAACACTAACAGAAAGAACCATTTTTTACATGTTTGGCCTTTTCTTTAATTGCATTGCTGTTTGACATAGTTTAATATACTTTGATTTTAGGGTTTAAATACAATGTCCTATAGCTAACATGTGGTTTTCCTATAGGATGTATAGGGTGATAGATGTTGTTAACATATTGACATCAGACATCAGATTGGTGTCAAGTTGTGAGAGTTAATGGCAGCTGGTAATAAGTAGCAACATTAGCTGTTAGAAGCTCCCGTAGAGAATAATGGGAGCCTTTAGCTACTAATTAACAACTGGGTTTAAGTATCAGCAACCGGTTGCTCCCTGCCAGTAAACAGCCACTACTTAATATCCACTTTAGCAAGTAGCAGCTGGCTGGTAAAAAGTAAAAAGGATGGAAACTAATGCCTTGTCTTTAACAGATCTGCAAGCATTTAACATTGCAAGTTGTTGTAATTGAAAGTACCATTTCTAGTACCGTTCAGTGGGCTCTGATTGGTGGGCTTGTAAGCCAATGAAACAGAGTGCACTGACTAAGACTGCATAGCACGGCAAAGCACTTACAAGGGCTTTCCCACCATGCAAGCACAATCTGTGCAGAGCCCTCAGAGGGCTAACTTTGATTTTTTTGTGTATTTTTTTGTGTATCATAGCATATACTTTTTTTTAGCCATCTGGTCTTTTTTATTTTAAAATTTGCTACATTGGCAATAATGGCAACTGATAATGTAGATTTATTCGCTGTTACTGAGACATGGTATAATGAAAAAAATGACTGGGACATAGCAATACCAGGGTACTCTTTATATGGACAAGACAGGGAAGGCAAGATGGGGGAGGGATGGCCCTGTATGTGAAGAATAGCACAAAATCTAGCCTAATAAAAGTTAGTGAGGCGAACATAGAGTCCGTTTGGGTTACGTTAGAATTTGGTAATCACACAGTAACTCATGCAGGTGTGACTTATAGGCCCCCAGGACAAATAGAAGAGTTAGATAATCTACTTGTTGAGGAAATAGCTAAAATGACAATGAAGGGAGAAGTTATCACCATGGGTGACTTTAAACTTCCTGATGTGAATTGGAAAACCAAAATAGCTGTTTGTGCCAGGAGCACACATATTCTAAACTCCCTACTGGGATTGTCTCCAAAATAAGTCATTAAGGAGCCAACTCGTAAAGACGCCATACTAGATTTAGTGTTAACAAATGGAGATTTGGTATTAGATATTGCTGTAGGTGAAAGTTTAGGATCCAGTGATCATCAGTCAGTGTGATTTAATATAAGAACAGTGACTGAGTCACACCACAACACACAAAAACAAACATTTTAGACTTTAGAAAAACATACTTCTCTAAAATTAGAATATATGTAAAGAAGTCATTATCAGATTGGAGCAATTTAAATAAAGTCCAAGAGAAATGGGATTATTTAAAAGTTGCACTGCTGAAGGCAACAGAAAATTGCATTAGGCTTGTCAGTAAAAGCAAAAAATTCAAGAAAACACTGTGGTACTCCGCAGATGTGGCCAAAATAGTAAAAAATAAAAAAAGTTAGCATTTAGTAATTATAAAAAAAAAACAGAGTGAGGAAGACAGAATGATCTATAAGATTAGGCAGAAAGAGACTAAGCAACTTATAAGAGCTTCCAAATCACACACAGAAGAGAAAATTGCCCAGTCAGTAAAAAAGGGGGACAAAACATTTTTTAGATACAAAAATGAGAAAACGAAAGTAAAACAAGGATTAGTTAGATTAAAAACAAAAGAAGGAAGGTATGTAGAAGAGGATAAAGGTCTAGCTCACTGCCTCAATGAATATTTTTGTTCAGTAATTACAGATGAAATTGAAGGAAAGGGGCCTTAGTTAGGAAAAAGGACAAATGAGTCATTTGTTACATGTGAGTTTACAGAGGAAGAGGTTCTATTTCAACTGTCAAAAGTAAAGACAAATAAGTCAACGGGACCTGATGGAATACACCCAAAGTTATTAAAAGAGCTTAGTGATGTACTAGCAAAACCATTAATTTATTTTACCAACCATTGTTTACAGGAGTAGTCCCAGAAGATTGGAAGTTAGCGAATGTTGTGCCCATTCACAAGAAAGGTAGTAGGGAGGAGTTGGGCAACTATAGGCCAGTAAGCCTTACTTCAGTAGTGGGTAAAGTAATGGAAACCAAGTTAAAGGATAGGATTGTTGAACATCTAAAATAACATGGATTTCAACATCAGAGAAAACATGGCTTTACTTCAGGGAGATCACGCCAAACTAATCTTACTGATTTTTTTTGATTGGGTAACTAAAATAATAGATTTTGGCGGTGCAGTAGACATTGCTTACCTAGATTTCAGTAAGGCTTTTGACACTGTTGCACATAGAAGGCTTATCAATAAACTGCAATCTTTAAGTTTGGATATTGTTGAATGGGTAAGGCAGTGGCTGAGTGACAGGCAACATTGTGTTGTAGTCAATGAAGTATATTTGAAGCATGGGCTTGTCACCAGTGGGGTACCTCAGGGATCTGTTCTTGGACCCATTTTCTTTAATATTTATATTAGTGATATTGCAGAAGGTCTTGATGGTAAGGTGTGGTAATGTGTGTCTTTTTGCTCATGATATTAAGATATGTAACAGGGTTGATGTTCCAGGAGGGATAAGCCAAATGGCAAATAATTTAGGTAAACTAGAAAAATCATCAGAGTTGTGGCAACTGACATTTAATGTGGATAAGTCCTAACCTCAACATCTGAGGAAAGGGATTTAGGGGTAATTATTTCTGACGACTTAAAGGTAGGCAGACAATGTAATAGAGCAGCAGGAAATGCTATCAGAATGATTGTATAGGGAGAGGTATTAGCAGTAGGAAGAAGGAAGTGTTCATGCCATTGTACATAACACTGGTGAGACCTTACTTGGCACTGAAGACCGTATCTCCAGAAGTATATTGATACTTTAGAGAGAGTTCAGAGAAGGGCTACTAAACTGGTTCATGGATTGCAGGATAAAACTTACAAGGAAAGGTTAAATTAACTTAACATGTATAGCTTGGAGGAAAGACGAGACGGGGGGATATGATAGAAACATTTAAATACATAAAGGGAATCAACACAGTAAAGGAGGAGACTATATTTAAAAGAAGAAAAACTACCACAATAAGAGGACGCAGTCTTATATAAGAGGGGCAAAGGTTTAAAAATAATATCAGAAAGTATAACGTTACTGAAAGGGTAGTGGATGCATGGAATAGCCTTCCCGCTGAAGTGGTAGAGGTTAACACAGTAAAGGAGTTTAAGCATGTGTGGGATAGGCATAAGACTATCCTAGTTATAAGATAAGGCCAGGGACTAATGAAAGTAGTTAGAATATTGGGCAGTTAGATGGGCCGTTTTTTTGGTTTTTTTTGTTTCATTTTTATTTGGTAATTTTTGAGGGATTGAAGAAAAGCAGAAAAAATATATCTGATGGTAAGCATATTTTTTTTTCAGGAACTTATATCATTGGGTCCTCCTCCATTATTAAGGTAAGGAGGTTTGCATGTTTTTTTATGTGAAAGTGGTTAGTAGCTTGGGTAGAGCTTGGGGACTAATCTCCCTAGGGAGAACTTGACACAATTCGAGGGTGTAACGCTCAATTGTTGATAAGATGGAAACAACTGCAGATTTCTGAGTTTGATAATGTTTATTACTTTAAATAAAAAAAGATAATCAAATTGAACTGTCTCTTTAATTCCTGGCAGGTTATAACCAGCAGCGGTGTTTGAAGTTGTTTTAGGATAAGGTAAATTTAGCACAACCAGCGATAAGTTCCAAATCAGGATGCAGATAATTAATAAGTAGGTGTTGGAAACAAGATTATGAGTTGATGTGGAGCAGATAGCGAACCACTTAGATTTAGGATGGATATATATTAAGTTAGAGCCAATCTGGTTTACTTAACTTATGAAGGAGTGATAATCCAAATTGGTGATAGAGATTCCACAGAGAATCGAGGTTGCAGCAGGCAAGAGAATATCCAAAAACAGTCCGAGGTCGTAGGAGAGGAGAAGGAGGGTAAATGATTAAACAGTCCGGGTCCGATACACAGTAGAAGTAAATATTCAGTTTGAAGTTCGCGGGAGCTTTCGAGTTGATCCAGCACTGTGGTGTTGACGCGGACTCTCTATGAACCCTGGGAACGACCACGTCATAGGAGGGGGAGTGGCCGCGCTCCGAGAACCCGGAAGTCCACGGTTAGCGAATGCCGGAAGGTCTGACAGAACCCCCCTCATAAGAAGCAGCCACCGGATGCTGTCAACGAGGTCTGGATGGGTAGCGAGCATGGTACGCGTTGATAAGTCGACGAGCATGCACCGCGGAGGACGACACCCATGAGTCTTCGTCAACTCCGTAGCCCTTCCACCGGACAAGATATTGTAAGGAACCACGATGGATTCGTGAGTCGAGAATCCTCTGAACCTCGTATTCCTCTTCACCTTGTACCAGAATGGGATCAGGAGTGGTAAGAACATCCCTCATGAAAGGGTCGGAGTGGTGTGGTTTAAGCAATGACACATGGAAGACTGGATGTAGTTTCATGGTAGGTGGAAGTTTCAATCTAACCACGTTTTCGTTGATGAGTGACAATATACGAAAAGGGCCAAGGAAGAGTGAACTTAGTTTCTTTGAGGGACGGTTGGTAACAATGTTTTTTGAAGAGAGCCATACTAGATCACCAACCTTGTAAGTAGGGGAAGGTCGTCTACCAGTATCGAAAAACTTTTTCTGAGCAGATGATGCATTTTTGAGGTTATCACGTAACCTGAGGAAGAGGGCAGACATGAACGAGTTATGGTTGGAGACGTATGGATTAGAAGAAGGAAGTCCTTGATCGGGGAATGAAGAAGGATGGAATCCAAAATTTGAGAAGAATGGAGTCATTTTGCTACTAGTGTGTACCGAGTTGTTGTATGAGAACTCTGCCATTGGTAACCACGTGATCCAATCATCTTGTAAATGAGAGCAATAACACCGCAAGTATTGTTCAAGACATTGGTTAACTCTCTCTGTTTGTCCGTTGGTTTAGAAGGAAGTATACTCATTATAGTCGTGGTAGAACCATGCTTACCGCCTCTTGGACGTTTCAATAGGGGACAGTCTGGGACAACATGTTCTTGCGAAGCACAGTACATGCAGAGGTTCAGTTGTCTTCTTCTGGTTCTCTCTTCTGGAGTAAGAGGACTTCTCACAACCCCTATTTCCATAGGTTCAGCGGGAGTTATAGGTTTCTCCGGTGCCTTTGAAGAGGTGAAGGGTTTTTTCCATAGAGAGCTAGTGAGTGATTTCTCAGCTTTTCTTTCCCTAAGTCTTCTGTCGATACTGATTGACAGTTGAATAAGTGTATTTAGTGTAGTAGGTAGTTCAGTTCTGGAGAGCTCATCTTTGACAGCTTCAGATAACCCAATACGGAACTGGTTACGTAGAGTTATGTCATTCCACTGAGTTTCAGGTGCCCATCGTTTGAATTCAGCAATGTAATCTTCAACAGGCCGGTTTCTTTGCTGCAGTGTTCTAATGGTTAAATCTGCAGTCGCTTGTTTGTTTGGGTCTTCGTAAAGGAGAGACATGGCTTCAAAGAATTCATCCAGAGAATCCAATATGGGATCATCATTCTCAAGAAAGGAATGAGCCCAGGCCATGGGTTCACCTCTCAGAAATGAAATAACAGAACAAACTTTAGATCTTTCAGTGGGATATGATCGGGGTTTTAATGCAATCAACAACTTGCAAGAATTGATGAACTCTCGGTATTGGGACCTGTCTCCAGAAAATTTTTCAGGGTTGGAGACAGCAGGGTCACTAGCCGAGTGTGTAACTGTGTGAGGAGTATGGGTTTGCAAGTCCCTTACATAAGTAAGGATTCTTTCATTGGTGATCTGTAGATCTTGCATGCCTTGAGTGAGAGTATCCACTCTTTGGTTTAATCTGGTGATTTCAGAAGTGAGATCTGCTGTATCCATTAATTAGGCTGGATCAATCTGTAACGCTCAATTGTTGATAAGATGGAAACAACTGCAGATTTCTGAGTTTGATAATGTTTATTACTTTAAATAAAAAAAGATAATCAAATTGAACTGTCTCTTTAATTCCTGGCAGGTTATAACCAGCAGCGGTGTTTGAAGTTGTTTTAGGATAAGGTAAATTTAGCACAACCAGCGATAAGTTCCAAATCAGGATGCAGATAATTAATAAGTAGGTGTTGGAAACAAGATTATGAGTTGATGTGGAGCAGATAGCGAACCACTTAGATTTAGGATGGATATATATTAAGTTAGAGCCAATCTGGTTTACTTAACTTATGAAGGAGTGATAATCCAAATTGGTGATAGAGATTCCACAGAGAATCGAGGTTGCAGCAGGCAAGAGAATATCCAAAAACAGTCCGAGGTCGTAGGAGAGGAGAAGGAGGGTAAATGATTAAACAGTCCGGGTCCGATACACAGTAGAAGTAAATATTCAGTTTGAAGTTCGCGGGAGCTTTCGAGTTGATCCAGCACTGTGGTGTTGACGCGGACTCTCTATGAACCCTGGGAACGACCACGTCATAGGAGGGGGAGTGGCCGCGCTCCGAGAACCCGGAAGTCCACGGTTAGCGAATGCCGGAAGGTCTGACAGAGGGGGACATGTCCATCCCCTTCCATAATTTGTTAATAGCCCTCCCAGTTTATTAATTAAATTATATCCCCCACCCACTGCCAATTGGTGGACCTGGGGATTTATAAAACTCCAACTGCTGGCCATGGGTGACATAGTGTTGCGCTAGGAGACTTGTGTTTAGTCCCCTCTGTATTGTTTTAAAAATAGTACTAAACCAGTTGGTGTTGTGGTTTAGTAGCTAGCCATTATACTAATATGTGGGTCATATTGACACCCATAGGCTTTGACTTTACCTCTTTTTGTAATGACTTACAGGGCTGATAAATGTGTTTCTTAAGAACAGTTATCTGTGAGGGATTTCCAACAGCTGCCCCATTTATTTGGTTCAGCTGTTAAAATTAAATGAAGGCCTAATTAGTGTGTCAGGGGTGCATAAAGGGACATAAAGCCAGAGGAGGTGTGTCTAGGGGTACATAAACAAAGTGATTTAACTCCTAAATGACAGAGATTTTCTTTTTCATTCAGCTTTTGTTGAATACAAAGAAAGCAACATACAAAAGTGTTGTGGCAAAAATAAGGGGAGGCTGTGGATGCAAGAGACCCTTGTGCTACATGAAGAGATACACCACCGCAAATGGCAGATTCCAATAATCTCCGGATCTGATCGGGCACTTTTCCTTGAGCTGGCTGGCAGATTACTCTCTTGAGGTTCTGGTGTTCTACGAAGGAGTCAGAGTGCAGGTGCCATGTTTCCCAGCCTGTGCACTAAAATCATCACAGAGCCCCAGACTGGGAGGCTTGTGGCTGTACCTGCAGTGTACCTGCCACCAGGAACCCCATTAAATTATCAGCAAGCCCACAAAGCAATCAGGAAGCCCTCTGGACCACCAGGGGAAAAAATATTGCCCATCTTCCCACACAAGAGGTAAGCAGGAGGGAAACAAATGCATATTTGTAAAAGAAAGTGCAATACTCGTCAGTGTGGGGAAACCGTGTTTAACACAGCCTTCCCACATACTGTCTCTCTCCCCGCTTCTCACACTCACTCACCCCCTAACTCTCACACTAACCCCCCCACACTGTCACACTCAATACCCTGCCTGTCACTCACCACCCACCACCCTGCCAAACATTCTGTCACAATTCCCCACTCACCCTGTCAGACTCCCATTCCCCAACTCTCACACTTACCCCTGTCACACTCACCATCCTGCCACCGTCACTTACCATCCCTTGCCTTGTCAAACTCCCCTCACAGCTGCCCTCAAACGCTGTCACACTCACCAACTCCTAAACTCTCATATTCACCCCTAACCCTGTCACACTCACCCCCATCACAGTCATTCATCAACCCCCACCCTGCAACATACCCTGTCACACTCACACCCCTCACACCAGCACACTCACCTCTAATTCTTTCATGATCATCCAATTCCAACTATCACACTCACCTTACAACCTTGGCACACTCACCCCCTAACTCTGTCACACTCACCCACCCACTCCCAGTCACACTTAGCGCCCAAACCCTGTAACAGTCTCAACTTTCTACTTGTCACACAAACTTTCAACACTCTGCCATAGTCATCCACCCTATTCACCTTATCACAGTACCCCCTGAAGATAGTCATTGTCATACACAGTCACCTCCCACACAACCTCAACATAAGCACAGCACACAATTTCACAAGCAGCCTCCCTTACACACCACACAAACAGCTATAGAAGCTGTGGTGACTGCCATAAGAGCCGATGGGTGGGTGCATGCTAGGATCTCACTGATCCCAGCATGCAACGGTTGCCTGCTCTTGAAAGTAACAATACAACTGAGTATTGTATACAACTGGGTGAACAATGCCTAGCTTTGTCACTGCACAAGGGCAAGCAAAGAGATCAGTGCATCATCTAAGTGCAAAAATACTCATATATTATTCAGTAGCTAAAAAAAACAAACAAATAAAGTACATAAAGATAATTGAACAATGTCCGAAATAACCAGATACATGTTTAGAAACAAAGGGCCATTACCATGGACCATAAAACATTATCACTCAGCAGAATGAAACAATTGGTGCCATTCAACAATATACCATTTAACACATAAAGAGTTTCACTTACATTTAAATGCAAGCTATTGTGACACCAGATATGAGTGGTGGCACTGGGCAAGTGGGCACAGTATACGCTGTGAGCCTGACACACACGCTGGCAGGCAGGCAACTGCAATTAGATTACACAGAAAAAAAAGAAAAAAAAGCAGACTGATGTTCTAGCCCTAAAAATGGCTTTTTGGGGTGCTGTCCTTACAGCAGAGATCATATGAGTCCTTCTGGACTGTAGTGGACACTGAATACACTAGCCTAGCTATCGATTTCCCTATTAAATCAGCAGCAGCTACACTGTCCCTCCTCTCACTAAGAATGCAGCTTCCGGGGGGCGGGGCTTAGCTGTCATGGAGGAAAGACGCACTTCGTGTGAGCTCCCTCAATATCTCACTTTAAGCAGCTATCAACAAGCGAATTTCACCCCAGAAGGAGATGACCCAGCAATGTTGCTCCTACCTGACTGACCCAACATGCTTAATAGCGGTCAGCAACTCGACAGAGTCTTACTTACCTCCGCGTGGCAAGTGTGGCCTGGTGCTCACCAGGTGGGAGAGGCGGCAGATCTCCCGATCCTGGGATGCCCAGGAGCAGCTACTTCCCGGCAGGAGCTCCATTACCCCCCCCCCCCTCCCCTCGGACCGGTGGGGGTTATCCCGGTCCACCCCTGAGAGGCTGTCTGGAGCTAATGGATGCACAGAGCACAGCCGCCCAGGCTGGCATACTCATCTGCGACTCTCCCAATATGGCGGCAGCCGCGTGTCCTCCTGGTACAAGCAAAGCATGGCAGGATATTGAGTCTAAGCTGGACAGACTCTTTAATCAATTTTGGAAGCAAATAACAAGCAGGAAGCCCCAACAAGCTCCACCACAGCCCCAACAAGCTCCACCACAGCTAAGAGAAGCAGTCCCCATTAAAATCCACCAACGCAAAAGGCGTTGAAGACAGGACCGGAGGCACAAACAGAAATGCAGAGCCTGCCCCACTTCAAGCACTCATCTCCACCTTAAGCCACCACAATCCCGCACCGGATGTGAAGCACCACCGGGACAGATCTGACCACCGGACAAAACAAGCTTCCACCACCTCAAGCCGCGAACCCGGCACTAAGCCAGAGACTTGCCTTTGTTGTTCCAGATATCAGGGATTCCCAGGGTCTTACATGCCTTTACCTTAACCGTTCATGTATTATGTTATTCACTAGTCTCATCTCATGGGGCGACTCACACTTGATTTATGACTAGTGGTGGAGCTGCTGATATAAATACACAGTTGATAACATGCAAGCTACACCCTAAACATGACAGCCATCTTTCACAACAATGTACTGCTATATACTCATACCCTCAATGCAACTAGCCATGATATACGCACGTTCAGCCTAGCATGCTCAAATATAACACACTTCTGTCTAAAAAAAAAAAAGAAATAATACAAAAAAAAAAGAATGCAGCTTCCGAATGAATCTAAAATGGATGCTGTCCAGGAGGTGGGAGGGTCTGGGAGGGAGGGTCTGCTGCTGATTGGCTGGAATGTGTGTGTCTGACTGTGAGGTACAGGGTCAAAGTTTACTCAATGATGACGAATAGGGGGCGGACCGAACATCGCATATGTTCGCCTGGAACTATTCGCCTGCGAACCGTTCGGGACATCTCTAATACCCATTTTAAATCCAACCTCATTTGCAAAAACCCTGTAACATTTTCAATATGTTAGCATGTTTACTGGATATTTTTATTTTTAAAAAAAGGTCAGTTGTAAGTTTTAATACTTATTATTCTTAATAATGTATTTAAATTTGTAGGAACCGTACCCTTAAAATTGTACAGAAAATAGTACATAAATGTGAAATGTTTCATAAATGTTCTTTATTTGCACCACAAATTCTAATAGAGTCAGACTTTTGTACATTGTACTTTAGTACATTGCCAGCTTTTACACATTCTGTATTTTTAATATAAAAATGTTCCTCCATCACTATTCCTGGCCCACTGACTGCATACCTTTCAGCTGTATGCTATTTATTTGTACTTGAAAATAGCTTTTTTAAACCATATGTACCAAGCAATGTAAAAAATAGAAAAGTGAACTACAAACTTTGAACGCATTTTGCTACTGAACAACTTAATGTCTTTATATAGGCTCACATTATGGAGTTTTAAACTGAAGGGCAAAGACAAAGCAGTGGGTGGTCGGAAGTTGAATAAAGATATCCAATTATTTTATTCTGCAAAACATTTTTAATGACATGCCATGGAAGTATAATGTCAAAACTGTGCTTTTTTTATTGGACATATTTAAAAAAAAATTAATTGAGATTTGCAACAAATGCAAGGGTCTTAGTTCTAAACGCAAAGTTGTGCTTTCAATTCTAACAAGTTCAGTCATGTTTACGTAGAGACAGAACAACAAAAATAAATTGGTTTTATTTCCATTGTGCAATTTCAATAAAACATCGTCAGAGATATTAGTGTCAAACCACATATCAGAAATGTACTACATACATATATAAATTTCATCAGCATTTAGGCAATACATTTAAGGGTCTATATGGTGCAATATGTAGTGATACTAGTGTAGTTATACTTGTCTTTTTTTATAGGAAAATATTATGGAACACATCTCCATGCCAACATATATTATGGGACATAAATGGAAGCATTTTCTGCCATTTACCTGGCACTCATAGATGGGATGAAATGAGAGTCATGGTAAGTTGATATACTCTATACTACATTTATAGGATGGGTGAAGTATTATTCATGTAATGGAGCAGGGCATGCTCCTGGCACTAAAAATAGGGGGCACAGGCATTAGCATTAGTTGAGGAGGTTACATGCTAGCCCATTCACTCAACTCCTTTAATTACACCTGTGACAGAACACCCCATCACTAACAATACTTGGTTCAAATGATTTCCTCATTCCTGTTCGGTAAACGAATAAACTTACAAATTCTCCTTGTTATACCTCCCATACTTAGCCCACCTTAGAGCTTGTTAACCTCATTGACCTCTATTGACACCTCAATAATCGGTTCGCACATCATTACAACAAGTGTTCTGATGGGTGGCTGCCATTCGCATAGATGAACACATGGAAAATTAGTTGGCAGCCAACTTGTCGCACGAAAGCAGGCAGCGGTGTTCGGTCGTCAAGTGCATGAAACTGAAATTGGACAGACTAACTTGCGAACACCGCTGAACTTCCATGCTCACCTGCTTTTGTTTCCTCACACTTCAGAAGAGCGATGTTCGTAGGATTGTTCGCACAAACTAGACCAACAATCGCAGCCTAGGAGCCAGAGAATCTGTTCAGTGTTTTGTTTGTTTTTGGCTCCCAAAACAGACCTACTGCCACGACCTGTCTCCTGGAACTATTCTGGGCAGGGGTCACGTGTGTGGTCGTTCAAAACTTTACCCCGGACGCCATTCATCTGTGTTTGTGGGATCTGAGTGCTATTTGGATCAAGGCCAGGCGGGGATATAGAACTTGAGGAGGTCCCTTGTAATATTATATCTGTTTTGGGGTGTTTTGAACATTGTACCTCTGTGTCTGGGAGATAATTAGTTTAAGCAAAAGTTCACTCAATTATCTCCCACACACAGAGACCCTGGGGAGGAGTTTGTATGTAACTGTATGGAGACCTCCTTGTAACGGACCCTCCATCAATCGATGCTCCTAGTGCTTACCAGTGACCATCAGCACCACACCAGACATCATAATCACTGCAGACCCCATGAACGTCCGCAGCTTGGTTGGGGTCTCGCCATCTCCTACCCACCCTGGACCTACGACAAGGCTCCAGGCTCCAGTGGGTGAACATCTCTTCCTTCATAGAGCGAAGCAGGAACAGTTCTTAGAATAGCTAGTGATTAGCATCCAGGGGAGTATACAGAGTATAGCAATCCCAAGTATGACATAGCAGTACCCTACAACACAAGATAAGGCTGTGAGTTGAGTGTAAGAAGGTCTGAAGGTTTATTGAACATCTTGAGTTTTTATACAGTTTTCCCCCACAAGGTTGATGCCCAGGTGAATCTTGTGGGGCACAGGACACAGAATTAACAAACCAATAAAAACAGAGTCTTACATGCAGACACTCCCCTACAGTGTACACAATCCCTCTGCCTGTGATACAATTAACATAGACAATGGGCTAACTCAATTAACTCTAAACAGAAAAAGCATAAATTTTTACAAACCCCCAAAAGTACCCCAAAATACAACATACCCCCCCCCCCCCCCCATCCCCAAAAAAAGTCACATTCCCTAATAGCCCTGATCTGGGTGAACAACATATCCAAAAATCACCCAGATCGGTTAAGGGGTTCAGGAATTTCCTGGAAGTCTTATTTTTGCCCCACCGTGCACATGGTCTCATGCCCAAAACAGTTCCATACACTCGAAGACAAAACACTGCTGGCCAATTTAAGATGGCCGCCGCCACATGTTTGAATCTGTTCCAGTTAAAAGTCCAAGGGGCAGAAACAGTACTTTTGAACATGGATTATGACAGGCAGGGCCGGATTAAGAGCACATTGGGCCTGGTGCTGACAATTATGATAGGCCTAATTACAGAATCTTATCGACCAAAAACACTAAAACAGTCATACCTCCCAAGCGTCATGTATCTAATGGAGATGGTGTTGGAGGGAAACTCATAGGATGCAGCCATAAGAAAACACATACTCTATGCTAATCTCTCTCTAATTTATGCTTTCATCTTTCAAGTAAATCCATAACCCCTAACAGCAGTGTCCAGTGAAGCAGGAAGTCAATGGGTGGGGTAAAAGGGTTGGGCCCCTGGTGCGAATCACGTGACCAGACCTGCCAAAAGGGGAGAACATGCCCAAAAAGGGGGCATGTCTGTCCAAAGAATTGGAAGGCCAGCCTGGCATGAATGCATGTCAGGCTGCCCGCCAATCTTGCAGGCTGTCCAACTAAGGGCATACTAAGCAGGCAGCACACTGAGTTTGACATAAATGAATCTAATGATGCTCTCACTCCATGCTTTCTAAGGACTGTCCCCTAGCACTCGCTGGTCCACTTGTCTCCTTACCTTCTTATTAGCAGGCAGAAGTTCCTGGTATATAGTCTGAGACAGAGAAGAGGTGTATGTAGTGAGTGTAGAAGAAAGGGGATATGCCACAGTGTTAGAGAGACCAACGTCTGCATTACCTAAACTAATTTTATTGTCAGCCAGTCCACACAAGTTTTGTTCACATACATCCCTCTTAAGATTCCAAACTTAAAGGGACACTATAGTCACCAGAACAACTACAGCTTATTGTATTTGTTCTGGTAAGTAGAATCATTCCATTCAGGCCTTTTGCAGTAAACATTGTCTTTTCAGAGAAAATAACTCAACTGACCACTCCTTAGATGGCTGCTAGAGGTGCTTCTTGGGGCAGTAATGCCTAGTGTGCAGCACTGCCATTCAGTGTCTCCACCCTCTGCATGCAGACAATGAACTTTCCTCATAGAGATGCATTGATTCAATTTATCTTTATGAGGAGATGCTGATTGGCCAGGGCTATGTTGGACTTGTGCTGGCTCTGCCCCTGATCTGCCTAGTTGACAGTCTCAGCCAATCCTATGGGGAAGTATTGTAATTTGCTCAGACCACCACTTCTGATGATGTCAGCAGACAGTCAGTTCAGAGGCAGAGCCAGCAGCTGCAGACTTGAATACAAGTTATATTTTACTATACTTAGGGAGGCAAGAAGGGGCCAGGTGGTTTTAACATAATAGGGTCAGAAATACATGATTGTGTTCCTGACCCTATAGTGCTCCTTTAAGCAAGAGTATGTGAAGAGTAGTTAGGGTTGCCACCTTTCTTGGAATAAAATACCAGCCTTAATCATTTGTGTAATCACAAGGAGTGACATCAGAGAAAATTCTGTAAAATCACCAACAAACTACTCACAGTTTGATTTTGCTGTATAGATGGATTTCTCCCAGTGTCTCAGTCACGCAAGTCACCCAGTGTCTCAGTGTCCCTATGTATCACAGTGTCAGTGTCCCCATGCTGCCCAGTCCCCTAGTCTCCCAGTGTCTCAGTGTCTCCATTTCTCCCAGTGTCCCAATGCCTCAGTGTGTCCCCATGTCACTAGGATACTGGGGACACAGTGAGACCCGGGGACACTGAGAGACATGGGCACACTGAGAGACCCGGGGACACAGAGACATGGGGACACTGAGAGACCCGGGGACACGGAGACATGGGGACACGGAGGCATGGGGACAATGAGACATTTAGGGAAACTGAGAGAAATGGGGACACTAGGGACACAGACACTGGGAGACATGGGGACACTGAAACATTTCGGACACTAGGGACACAGAGACATGGGAACACAGACACTGGGACACTAGGGGACACTGGCTGGGAAACAGACACTTGGGGACACTAGGAGACATAGGGACAGTTGTGGACATAGACATGAGGACACTGGGACACATGGGGACACTAGGCACACTGAGAGACATGGGACACAGATACTGGGAGACATGGGGACACTGAAACATTTGGGGACACTAGGGACACAGACATGGGGACACTGTGAGACTAGGGGACACTGGCTGGGAGACATGGGGACAGTTGTGGACATAGACATGGGGACACTGGGACATATAGCGACACTGAGACACATGGGGATACTAGGCACACTGAGAGACATGGGACTCAGACACACTAGCGAGACTGGATGGGGGACACTGGGAGAAATGGGGACATAGTGTCTCCGTGTCCCAATGTCTCAGTGTTTCCCAATGTCTCACAGCGTCCCCATGTGTCTCAGCATCCCCATGTTTTCCAGTGTCCCCAAGTGTCTCAGTGTTTCCAGGTCTCCCAGTGTCTGAGTCCCCATGTGTCCTAGTGTCCCCATGTGTCCCCTAGTGTCTGTGTCCCCTAGTGTCTGTGTCTCCTAGTGTCTCAGTGTCCCTTAGTGTCTTAGTGTCCCCATGTGTCCCCTAGTGTCTCAGTGTCCCCATGTGTCCCTGCTGCCTTTCCCCCCATCCCTCACTTACCTGAGCTGTAGAGCTGCTGTCTGGACTCTGTGCTGTGTTGCTGCTCCCCCATGGATCAGTAAGTAGTAGAGAGAGGCAGGAAAATGCTGTAACTTCCTATCCCTGCCTCTCTCCACACACAGTGACCCCTACTGGCTGGTGCTGGTATTGCAGAGTAATCTAATTATTTTGAGAAAAATACCTGCATTTGTATTGCTGGTATTACTGCAATACCGGCACGGCACGGCAGCCTCAAATATTGGCTGTGCCAGTAAAATACCAGTCAGGTGGCAAACCTAAGAGTAATGTGTGTAAAAAAAAAAAAAAAAAAAAAAAAAAACATTTTTTTTTTTTTAAATGGGCCTATTCCATTGGCCTGGGCCTGGAGCTGCAGCTCCATCAGCCCCTATGTTAATCCGGCCCTGATGACAGGGCCCATAGTCCCAGGGTAGGAGGCTGGCAAACAGGCCCCTCCAAAAACCAGTGGCGAAGTTGCTTTCATCACACATCTTTCCTGTCTGGGGAGACTAACCAGGTACCTGACCTTCTGTCGGTCAGTACCTGAGTTAGTCGAGTAGCCCACCCGCAAAACACAATGACTGAACCTGGTGACTCCTGTTATCGGTCTCAGTCCTATATCCAGCGGTACAGCTGCATAGTGTGGGCACTTGGTAGTTCCTGAATTAAGGACCAGGGGAGGTCAGAGGCTAACTTCACTTTGCCCGGTTGCCAGCCCTACTGCTGGGGTGGTCTGCAGGTAGTCAGGCCCTGTGAAAAGGGAAAAGCAGGGTCAGAGGCCAGCAGCACTCTGCCCTGATGCCAGCTCTTATACTGGAAGGGGGACAGTGGGTGTGGTAGTCCCATCCACTAACCCCAGAGCCCGGCTGGAAAATGGCTGGGGAGGGGAGACATTGCTTACCTCCTCCTCCTGGTATCCCTGCGAGGTTAGTTGGGGATCTGGACAGGCCATCCAGCATCAATGTAGGTCTGATTCAGAGACCACGGTCCCATCTGCACCATCGTGGATAGAAATGCCTCCCCTCTGTAGCTGGGGGGAGGGACCGGTTGTCTCCTCTCCCTGTAGGGTAAGCTGCCGCTGGGGAGAGAGGGCGATATGCTCCTCTCCCTGAAACACATACTGCCGCTGGAGAGTGAGACTGACCGTCTCCACTCCCAATAACTTCTCCTGCCGCTGGGGAGAGAGACAGACTGCCTCTTCTCCCTGTAGGACACACTGCCGCTGGGGGGAAAGGACGACACCTTCGGCCCCCTGGGATGTACACTGCTGCTGGGGAGGGAGATTGCTTGTCTCCACTCCCAGTAAGATACGCTGCCACTGGGGAGAGAGGCTGGCTGCCTCCTCTCCCTGCAATTTATACTGCCGCTGGGGGGAGTGACTGGTTGTGTCCTCTCCCTTAAACTCACCCTGCCACTGGGGAGAGAGGCCGATTGCCTCCTCTCTCTAAAGCTCACGCTGGGGAGAGAGACTGGTTGTCTCCTCTCCCTGCGAAGTAAACTGCCGCTGGGGGTGAAGGACGACACCTTTGGCCCCCTGGGATGCACACTGCTGCTGGGGAGCCATACGGCTCCCATCACCTTACTCCGACCTACCGGTCACATATTCTCTCAGGTTAACCATTACCTGCTACCATACCACCCCCCTGGTCCCCAGGCTTCTCCAGTTATCGTGCCTAAGTGCCCTCATGCATATTCCACCGGGTTAGTCCCGAGTGTTGATTCCAGACCATGGAAGAATCACAGACCCCCTCAGACCTCCAGGCCATGATCACAGCTGTGGCTGCATCTATGGAACAGGCCTTCTCTAAGTAATAACGGACCTAAGCCCATCCCCAAACGGGCTCATTATGGGGTGGACTCTGAAGATTCGGTCTCTTCCAGAGAACGCTCCACCTTCCTAAACACCACTGGAAAGGCAAAGCCACTGGACCACGTAAGTCCAAAGGAAAGGCCCCTGCTAAATGCAGAAGAGCCACAAGCCATACGGCCCACAGACCCACACAGGTTTCCACTGGGGAGGAAGACGCAGGGCCAACACATACACTTGCCGTGCTTGATGACTGGCAGGTGGTAGTCTCCGACCAGGGACTCCGCTGCCAACTCTGACCCTTATCTCATAATGGAGCAGACCCTGGGTGAGACCTAGGACTCCATGGCCATGACCATGGATAACCCACAGGAAGGTACAGAGATATTCCTAGACAACTCAGGCCTCCGAATGTTTGATCTCAGAACCATTCGCCATCCCCGTTCGGAAGAGTGGACACCACCCGAACACCTGGCCAGATTCATGCACTTCTGGCTCCGGAAGTCTCTGGACAAGGAAGTGAGAAAACGTATGAGGTCAGAATGCCCTCGCCCGATCCTACCAGACAAAGTGGCGCATACCCCCTGTAACAGATTGAAGATCCTTACCTGTTTTCGTGTGGATATTACTATACAGCAGTTCGGGACTTCTAACATATTCCCCGTACGAATACAAACTACCGAACACCGGACCACCCTGCTGTTTAATTAAGTGGCTATTTAACTCCCTGATTGGCACATTCAGCTTCAATGGGAAACGCACGAACGCGTTGTTTCAGTTCCTGGGTGGCCGCCATATCGGGACTTTTACACGTGTTCGCGGCCATCTTAACTCCCGAACAGCGGTGTTTTGACATCGAGCGTCTGGAACTAAAATCGGACACTCGAGTAGGCAAACACCACTGAGACCTCCATAACACCGGAACTTCGTGCCAAAACTACCGAACACCCTGCTGTGGACTATGGGGATGCTAGCGAACGTCGAGTTACGCATGGATGGCAAGCCTTTCTGTGACTTTTAACACACGAACAAAGACCGACCGCAAGGCCAAAATTCATGGAACTATTTTCGGCTACTTTGCCTGTGCGGTCAGTCAAAACTTTAAAGTCCAATATCTCCCGAACCACTGAACCGAATAATTTTTTATTTGTTGGTCCCCCAGAATAGGGCTATCTGGGGACACCGGATTTATGTATGTATCCCAGGTATTTGGGGTACATCCAAAACTTGGGGAAAAATGTGTTTCTGTTCTGGGTTACAAGCTTATCTGAGGGGAGGAGATGTGTGGGATGTACCTTATGTTTTATTGGTTGATGTGTTAATTATGTGGGTTTCTCCATTGCATGGGCAGAATCACATAAAAGGAGAATCCCTGCCATTAAAATGTTTTTCTTCTTGACCCTTCAAAACGTAGCCTCGTCTCGTTCTTGGAAGGGGATTTACTGCATAACCACCTTGCTATTTTAACAGCTATGCCTGACTCTTCTATTGGATCTCGTGGATGGGAATAAGCAACTCCACTACAGCACAGCAGCTTGCCGGGAAAAAGGACGTCTCCAACGGCTGATACCCTCTCACTACTAGGGTAGCCGTTACACCCCCCAATTTGATCCACTCATGACTACATTCATGTCCCGTGGGGGTTGGGACCCACACAAGGGCATAGAGCATGGCTTTAAAGGAGCCCAAGACAAACTGCTAGACGCCATCGGGCCACTAGCAAGAATCATGGACATGGAGGATGATGCCTATGAGAGGGCTGACGACTTTACCCCAGATACGGTGCGTGAGTGGGCACAAGATACCCGAGGATACAGAGGTGCTTCTGCTTCCTCGGGAACACTAATGTGGCCCTCTCTTCGGAGAGGTGCCGACCAGCACTTTACCGTATTGACGACAAACGTGTCGAACTGGGGGATAAAGAATTAGGCCCCTTGGCACAGGGCCAGCTATTCAGAGAGGCCTTTCTTAAAGAGCTGAAAAAGAGGGTCAATATTTTTACATCCCTCAACAAGGCGCAAACATCGATGCGGAAAGTCCCTAGCACCCAAGGTGTTTTTGGCAGGGCTGGTCGGCAGAGGGGCCGTGCCACCAGCCGCTTCTGGCCGTCCAGCCCCCGCACCACCAGGGCACAGCCATTCTACCCAGATTTGTCTACCCGACATCGATTCTACCAGTTCAGGGGATCAGATCGTGGCTGTAGTGGTCGAGGACGCTCCCGGGCGAGATTCTTCAACGGTAAGTCACCATTCTACCCTGCCTCTAACCTCTTGCCATATCGCAGGTCGTGTTTCTCTTTATTTCCAGAATTGGGCAGACCTATCCTCAGACATGTGGATCCTCCAGACGGTGCGGAGCTATGAAATAGAATTCGAGACGACCCCGCTCCAATGGGCTCCTCCACACCCGATCCAAGTTACATGGGCGGACACCGGCTTAATAGACTCGGAACTGCAAGAGTTGCATTCCAAAGGTGCATTCCAACCAGCTCTGGACTCAACCGGGTTCTACAGCAATATCGTCCTGGTCAGGAAGAAAACCGGGGAATTCCGCCCATCATCAATCACAGGGAGCTCAAAATGGAGGGTATCCACCTACTCCGGGATCTGCTTCGAGACAACGACTGGTTCACATGTCTAGAGCTCAAGGACGTGTACCTTACCATCCCGGTGCACGAAAGGAGCCACCCCTATCTCAGATTCTACTGGCACAGGACATCTTGGCAATTCACCTGCCTCCCGTTCGGCCTCAATTTGGCCCCATGGTGCTTCACCAAGATGATGAAGCCAGCCGTGGCGAAACTCAGGGCCCATGGCATAAGATGCATCATTTATCTTAATGACATTTTGATGCACACAGACTACACCTACTCGAGTCACTAGGCTTCGTTATCAACCGTCCCACGTTCTCAATCGGTCCAATTCCTCGGATTCAAAATAGACTCCACATCGTGCACTCTACACCTCCCGGCCGCAAAGATTTCCGCCATCTGCAGAGAAATTCGGAAAGTCCTTTGACTGGCATCCATACCCCTGCGACTACTGGCACGGATTGTTGGCCTTCTCTCATCATCCATCCAGGCCATTTTTCCCAGACTCCAGCATCACAGGGCCATGCAACGCCTCAAGGCCAAATTCCTTCGCAAAAACCCAACATACGACCGACCGGTTCGATTGTCGGACAAGGTTCAGGAGGAATTGCACTGGTGGATGAACTGCATGCAGGTCTGGAATGGCCGGGCCATATTCGGAAACCAGTCAGACTTTGTGCTGGAATCAGACGCCAGCCGTTCAGGCTGGGGAGCAACAGACAGAACCTCCTCCACGGAAGGAGTATGGACCTCCCAAGAACTCTCGATGCACATCAACTGCCTGAAGCTCTTGGCAGGATCATTCGCCATATGCAGCCTGGCAAAGGAACGATCCAACTGCTGCATCTTGCTCCGGATGGACAATGTCTCGGCGGTACGATACATTAACCACCTCAGAGGCACACGTTTCCAAGCACTGGTAGAACTCACGAAGGAGATCTTCGATTATTGCCTACCACACAACATCACGCTGCTGGCAGAACATCTACCGGGTGGAATCCAACATGACAGCAGATTGGTACTCAGGCCACTGGTGAGACGCCAGTGACTGGCAACTAGACCCTCATGTTTTTGCGATACTGGATGCGCAGAGGGGTCCCTTCTCCCTAGATTTATTCGCTTCCCGCAACAACCGGCAGACAAAGGACTTCTTCAGCTTGCTCCCAGACCCGGAGAGCCTAGCAACAGACGCCTTTCTGGAACAATGGCCACAATGCGGATCTTACGCATTTCCGCCTTTCTCAATGATAACAAGAGTCCTTCACCGGGTGGTGCTGACCCTCATCACGCCACTATGGCAGAGCCAACCATGGTTCCCAGACCTTCTGGAACTGTGGAACAAGGATCCCCTTCTCCGACCATCCTCAGGAACCCCATGGGACTAAATCACGAAATGTATCCCTGCCCTTGTTGGTGGGTCCAACTGATGGAACTCCTCAACACTGGCAGAAATTCACCTAGATTGGACACTCCAGAAGTGTCCTGGGGCTTAACCCCTAAATAGAGAATAGTGAAGAAATTTACTTAGACCATCTGGATACCAAGTCCAGAGGTCTATAGTAAGTACTGGAGTAGGAAAGATGGGATTATCAAATTAATTAATGATATGACCGTAAAGAGTCTCTTAGCAAAAATAACAAAATAGGTGGTCTAATACCCGAATTGGGTAAAAAAATCTATCCACAATGGCTCACCTCAAAATATCTTCGTCAATGGGTTACTTTATAGATTTGCACATATTTAAAAGGAGACCTGAGGTCAGTCTCCCTCCAGCCCCTGATGAAGGTGCATTACAGAAAGCACCGAAACGCGCGTCGGGTCTCTCTTTTCCTTTCACTTATTTTTACTAGGGCACTGTCACTATGTGTAGGCAACCAACAATCTAAGTATGGTTCTACACATTAGATCACTCTAATTTTCACTTTCTTTATTTTTCACCTCATTACACTGGACATGCTGCCTGGGAGCAGCTAACTATATACTCGTAGACTTAGTACTACAGTCCTGCAATCTGTTCCAATTCCCCCCCGTTTCTTTCACATAATATGGGTAAGATATACTGAGAGCCTTAGATATTACAAGTAGGTCTCATTACAGTTATCTAGCCCTCATATGTGTGGGTATGTTTGCAGTTTTGTCCTTTTGATTATTTGCAAGACTACTTTCTAAATCATGTTTGCTCCATTTAGATAATTCCACAGACGTTAGCTGTGGCCTATAGAGCTTTACAACTAAGTCTGCTCCCAGCCTAAAGACCAGTGTTTCTAGTCAATACTTTACTTAGCAACTTGGAGCTAAGCTTATCTGCTGTCTGTAGCTATCAGAATTGACCTACCATGATTAAAGTCTAATATCTGTAGCTTTCTTAAGACAAATCTATAAAGTAACCCATTGACGAAGATATTTTGAGGTGAGCCATTGTGGCTAGATTTTTTACCCAATTCGGGTGTTAGACCACCTATTTTGTTATTTTTGCTAAGAGACTCTTTACGGTCATATCATTAATTAATTTGGTAATCCCATCTTTCCTACTCCAGTACTTACTATAGACCTCTGGACTTGGTATCCAGATGGTCTAAGTAAATTTCTTCACTATACCCCATGGGACTACCCCACCCACTGGTCAGGGAGGAACGTCTTCCTCTGGTTGCCTGGACTCTTTCACAGGAAGCTAGGGATCTCCTATGGGACTCATGGGCACCAGGAACAAGGAGGTGCTACTTATCAGCATTGCACTCCTGGACAAATTGGTGTCTGGGACGGGACCTCAATCCCTTTACTGCACCTATTCCCTCCATCATGAATTTCCTAACCTCTCTGTTCACAGACGGTAAATCATATCGGTCCATCAACGTGATACGTTCAGCCATTTCAGCGGCCCATACTCCTCCATGGCATGCGCCTTCGGCGCCCCCCGGAACCCAAATACTCAAGACTTTGGGACGTTGGCATTGTCTTACAATTCTTACAGGATTTGCCTCCTAATGAAAAATTGTCACTCCGCCAACTTACGGCGAAATTCACCTTCCTGCTCTGCCTTTCGACAGGTGTCCGACGTACGCGCTTTCGATGCCGACGCATTTACCTTTTGCCCAGCGGGTGTAACCTTTCAGGTTTTACAATGCAAGAAGTCCGACTCTTCCTCGGTCTTCTACCCCTTCTTTCCTTCAGACCCTCAGCTCTGTGTGGTCTCTACTCTCCGCCAATACGTGGAAGCTACCGCGACGTTGCGGCCTACTTCCAATCGTCAACTTCTCATCTCCTACGTCCACCCTTATGGTCCAGTTTCGGTCACTACGTTGGCCAGATAGGTTAGATGGCTAGTATCCCTTGCCAGGATTGACCAAGCTTTTGGAACACACTCCGTTCCGCTTATGCGGCAGGTGCCTCCCTTCCAGATATCTTACGAGCGGCGGACTAGACTAGAAAATCCACCTTTAGGACAGTCTACTTCCATCCTCTATCTAATCCAGCTTTTGCTCTACTTTCTCAGCGTTGAAATGGCTAAAATGAAGCCTCCTGTCATGTGGTAAAATTGAAGATTATGTTAGCTTTAGTGTACTAATAATCTTAATTTTAATAATGACAGGAGGTGAGTATTTTCCCTCCCTACTCTCTTTCGTTCTTTCCTCCCCCTGTTTTTCATATGTATCTAAGAGCATTTTGTATCTTCTATTACTTTTATCATTTTAAATCAACTCCACTTGTGATGTTTGAAAAGTCTGTTTTAACAAAATCAGGTACAATAAATATGATACCCAAAATTTAAATATATCCGAAAAAACAGCCATAAAACAACTCCAAGAAGATAAAAGGTGGAGGTCTGGTCATCCAATCAAGTACCATGTATATCAAAGAAGCTTATAAACAATTGAATGATACTGCTGTATATGAGAAATTACCTAAAGATCCAACACCTTCTATACAACAAAAAATAATTATCTTTCTACAAAAGGGACTAGATTAAAATATCTTAAATAAGAAAGAATTTGAAAAATGTATTCATCAAAAATCCCCAAATTCCGGTAATTTATTTTCTGCCGAAAATACACAAAGACGCTATACACCCCCCAGGTAGACTTATAGTGTCCGGGATCAACTCTCCCTTATGTAATTTATCTCAATACATTGATACCTTACTACAACCATCAGTAAAACTTATGAAATCCTATTTAAAGGACTCAATGACACTATTGAGGTTTTTAAACAGATTTTATTGGGAACCAGACTTTATACTTGTTACATGTGATGTCCCCTCGTTATACACTATCATTCCCCATCAACTTGGATGTAATGCTGTTAAAACTATGTTATCAAATGAAAAGAGAATCCCAGAAACTCAGATTGATTTTATTGTGGAGGGTATCAACATCATTTTAAACAACAATTATTTTTGTTTTTTTTATTCTTTTTATCTACAAAAGAGAGGGACAGCTATGGGGACCAAGTTTGCCCCCAGCTATGCCAACCTCTTTATGGCGGATTGGGAATCCAGTGCAATCTGGGGACAGCATGCCTGGGAGCATAGCCTGGTCTCCTATTTTAGATACATTGATGATCTGTTTTTTATATGGAAAGGCTCGGAGGATTCACTTAACTCTTTTATATCACATCTTAACTCTAACAACAGAGGGATTGTTTTAACATGCGAATATAGCAAAGAAACAATTAATTTTTTAGATTTGAGCATTTTTATTAAAGAAGGTACAGTACACACTAAAACATTTTTTAAAAAAAAGTATGTACCAATACAGCAATTGACCAGACAAGCTGCCATTACAAGCCTTGGCTTGAAAGTCCCCCATAGAGTCAATTTTTACGAATACGTCGGAATTGCTCCCACATTGATGATTTTAATGAACAATCATTGACTTTAAAAAAACAATTTATGGACGGCGGCGCCTGACTTCCGGTGTGAATGGCGGTGTCTTGCTAGAGCTCCACGCAGCCTGGTCCTACAAAAGCTACTATTAGCCGCAATTAATATCTAAAACTACTCCGGTTACTCACCTTAATACCTACAGTCGGAGGTGCGCATTGAAATATGGGCGGAGGACGTAAATCCAAGCAGGGGTCGGCTGTGGCCCCGATCTTCAAAACCCGCAGGCCGGAGGAGGAACACAAGGCCGGGGACCAAAAGGAGTATGACTCCGACTCGACGGCGAGTGACATTAGCCACCACCACAACTCCAATCCTCTCACGAGAGAAGACCTTCGAGGCTTACTGCTCGATATCAAGGCTAACATGGCCGCAGAATTCGCTAAACATCTAGCGCCCATACGAGAAGGCCTCACTGACCTCGTGCAACGCACCAGCTCCCTGGAGGACAAAATGGACGCCACCACTACCAGGGCGGACACACAAGAACAAGCCATCCAAGGGCTCAGAGATCAAATGAAACAACTTGAAGACGCACAGGAGGACCTCAACAACAGGTCACGTCGGAATAATATACGGATACGAGGTGTACCTGAGGCGATCGACATGGAGTCCCTAGCCTCTACCATTAGGGAAACGTTCTGCAGCCTGCTCCCAGAAGCGCCTCCAGCCGAACTCCTATTGGATCGAGCTCACAGGGCTCTGCGAGCCCCTACACCAGGCACAGCCCGGCCGAGAGACGTGATCGTCAGGCTGCACTACTTCCACATTAAAGAGGCCATAATGAGAGCGGCCAGGGACAATCCCCTCCAAATTGAAGGCCACCCGGTAATGTTTTTCCAGGACTTGGCCCCCAGCACTCTGAGAAAACGCAGGGAGCTAAAACCACTCACCCTGGAACTAACACGAAGACGAATAAGGTACGCCTGGGGGCACCCGTTTAAACTAACGGTACACCGAAATAATCAAACATACACCCTACATGATGTCGCAGATGCACCCAACTTCGCAGAACGACTAGGCCTCCCTTACCCTGCGAACTACAGCGGAGAAGGATCCAACCAGGCCCAGATACCACCTACCAGGAGAGAGGAAGACATCTCCCACCGACGCCGTTTACCTCCCGACGACATGAACCCCAGCGCTCAGAACTGATTACCACCGACTAACAAGAAAATACCACTTACGAGACTTTCACAAAATACCATGGACTGTATCTACTACCCTACCCAGAGACTTCTACGACCAACACGCTGAGACTTACCCAGAGAAGAAGAACCGACTGCCTTCGACGCCACCAGCCTCAACATAGCAATCGGAAGATGATCCCCCATTACGGACACTTAAGTATCGTTATTTATTTGTATGACACTACCGATAATCTTTGACACACATAGTACGAATGCCTATACGTCCCCGAACACTTATACACCCATAAGTCCTCCAAATACATGGGCCAGCACCAACCAGCACCCCCTAATGAGATATCTCCATGAAAGTGTCGTACAGGGACCTAACGGGGACATGACACACCCGAGCGATATAGCTCAAGCACTCTAGCTTCTGAATCACTGTACTTATGTGACCCCCAACTTACGGTTACCCACACTAGCGTAACTAGAATCAAAGACATACTATTTCTGCAGCTCCCCTGATTGGCCTCTCCCAGACCTAAATACCCGCATGCAACTTAATTTCACTCAATATGATATAGGCACACTATATACAGATGCCAGCATAGGGCTCCATACCGAGACACACATCATTGATATGGCTACAGGGCTCACAAAGCAAGCATTGCGATCCCTAGACATATGCAAATGATCCCTAGGACGCACGCACAATCTAATATTTAAAACTAACTTATGAAATTTGAACAAAACGTAATTTCTCTCTACAGCCCCTTTGAATGTCATCTCCCAGGCCTAAATACCCGCATGAAACAAAAACGGGATAGGGCCTAGAATCATTACCCGCTCTACTGCTGCTAACCTGTACACATGATGATAACATATAGGCTACTCTGTTAACCCGTAAGGCATACGGCAAGTTCGGCCACCACGGCTGATGTACCCCACACAAAGCAATAATGCAATAATTTTACTTGGCATGACATAGGCACGCTGCGTACAGGTGCCAGCATAGGGCTCGAACCTAAGACACACATCATTGACATGGAAACTGGGCTAACAAGGAGGCATAGTGACCCCTAGATGCTTGCAGAAGACCCCTAGGACGCTCATGCAATCTAATGTTAAAAATCAAAATACATTATATAAATAAAAAAAAATGGGAAAAAAAAAAAAAAAAAAAAAAAAAAGGATAAAAATTAAATAAATAAACAATCTTAATTAACACAAATGTCCCAGCCCACACAGATTGCACTATGGAAAGGGCGAGACTCAGGGATACTAGTGAAACCGAGTAAAACACAACAGGAGCATAACTATATAGGGGTGCTATTGCAAACAGGTCATACCTGGAGGCCTACTATCATGAGCAGAAGGGATGCCTTAGATCTCCCAGCATATTGCCATTCAGCAGCCTAAAGCTCACAAGCGCACTGAATTCTGCTCATCCTCAACATAGCTACCACGAAAATTCTATCATTTGGAAGAAGTGCCCATATAGGTAACATAAAGGACATGTGATGAAAATATGGTTAAAATGTAATACCGATAGGAATGTGACTGTAATGAGAATATAATGGGGATGTACTAACACTGTTATGAATCCAAACTGTACTAATGACATGTGATGATGCTCAGATGTTCACTGCTTTATCTCACACAGGACTACGACTGCCTACTCAGTGACCCCCTCTCGAGGCAATATATACACACCTATGGCGACAGCAACGCTAGAAGACAACCGCACTACAACACAACATCCCATGGGGATGACCCACAACCCTTGACTGACGACGGAATCTGGGTACTGTAAACAACTCCACTGCCCACTCCATGGCAAAACACACAGGGGGCCTTTCCCCCTCCCCCCCCGGCTGCCCCACCCTATGGGGGGGCGGCGGGGGGGAGGGGGCGATGCCTCAGTAACCGACACCTGGCACATACAACTACACACTACTAGATAATTGCAATAACCTGACCAAAGGACCGGAACGCGACTCTGGCCACCCGCCACTATAGACCATCACACCACCCACAACCACCCTTACCCCTCAAGGAGCCGTCAGGCGACCAGTCCCACCACCTACTGGCAACGTATAAGACCAGTAGACAGGCCCCACAGGGCCCTCACAGATAGAACCCCACCCCCAGTTCTTTGTTACCCCCACCTTGCCCACCCCGCACCCCTACCACACACCTTCCCTACTAACCCATAACCAGGGCACGGGACCCCGGCCCGCTCCTCAGCTCTACCACCACTCTGGTTAATACCTACCGACGCTCTGCACGTCCAGGCGAATAGCAATACCACCTTGGGCACACAGCCACCATAATGCCTCTCTCACTGAAATGTGTCTCCATCAATTCCAGGGGTCTCAACGCACCCACCAAAAGACACGGCCTACTACGATGGGCGCACAGGCAACACATAGATATATTACTCCTACAGGAAACGCACTTCACGACCAAAAGATCGTTCCCACTCACCAACCGATATTATAACCGGAGCTACATGGCCCATTCCCCAGGCACAAAAACAAAGGGAGTAGCGATCTTACTTAAATCCACATGCCCCCTGACGGACATCAGGTGCACCACAGACCCACAAGGGCGATATGTCACGATAGAAGGGAAGTTGGGCGCAACCCCCTATGTCATCAGCTCAGTGTATGCCCCATCGGTACCAAATGGCACGTTCTGGAGCCACTACGCATCACACATACAAGCCTACGCAGGCAAGAGGCTGATAATAGGTGGGGATTGTAACGCCACACATATCCCGGCCATAGACAGGTCGACTCGTGAGGCAACTGCCCCACAACCTTCCAGAAACGACGTATACTTTGCACAATTCCTAGCCACACAAACACTGATAGATATATGGAGGGCACAACATCCATCAGACCGCGACTATACCTTTTACTCGAACCCACACAATACATACTCACGCATAGACCATTTCCTAATCTCCCCGAACCTGACAACCCAGATAACCCACACATCCATAGGCAATATCTCATGGTCGGATCATGCGGACATAACAATTACCATCCGCATACCAGACCTGAAAAGGCCTTGGACTTGGAGACTGAACCCACTACTTAGAGAAAAGACACAGCCACCAATGGAAGAGAATAAATAAATAAATAGATACAATCCTACATTGGGGTTGGTAGGGGTTGCAGGGTATATGGGCATAACCCGTGGGATTTAAATATGGAAAAAAGGAAAGGCTGACAGAGAGGGATTACAGAACAGGTCCTCCCAACCGTCAGTCTCAATACCCCTGAATAGAATAGTCCATGGTATTGGCTAGGAGTTGCCAGTAGGGGACAAATATGCAAAATATGAAAAATAATAGATATTTATTAGTCCCTTGTAGGGAAAAAAAAAAAAAACACTCAATAAAATATAAAGTGAAGGAAAATAAATCAAATTAAATTCATTTAAAAGTGTATATACAGTGTACAAAAAAAGTGTATATACAGTGAGCGGAATAGGGATCCTCTATCGAGAGGTAACCTCACAGCGAACCTTGTTATCAAGATACAATTGTATAGATTGCAACACTGTTTCGAACGCTATAAGTAGCTATAAATCTGTATCTAGGGAAAGACAGTGGTGTCACCCTAATAAGGATTGCAAAATAGCAAAGTCGCTAGAGAGGAATAACAACATAAAACCCCCCTTGGCAAGGTGTGCAGAGCAATAGGGTGTTGTACTCAGAGAGATTTGTGTGATTTAGACCAGTGTCCTGAAAACTGGCCCCTAAATAATAGAGCTGTTTAACATGCGTCCCTCCTAAGTAGAAAAAGCGAACCGTGGACCCCTAATATGGGTAGCCCACTAGCTGTAAATGGAGGGTAGAGCTTGGCATCCCATGAAGTGATGCTGTAGTGATGAAAGCCTGTAAAGAAAAAATCATCATAGGCTCCCAGTATCCTTTCCCCAAAAGTACGTTACTAGGGAACGCACAGGACAGAGACAGAAATCCAAAGTCTAAGTCTAAAGGGCAGAATGGTGGGTAAACAACCCCACAAGGAGCCAAGCAAAACCTTAAGAGGATTGGTATATAAACCAGTTAAGCTAATAGGGGAGCTTCCTGCCTACATAAAATAAGATAAGGACTATAGTAGATTGTCTAAGTGCTATAATAGCAAAAACTGGCTGAGCCTTAAAGTCTATATTTCAGCGGCATAAGTTCACCTATAGCTACTGCACACGTAGTTCAAATAGAAACTCGGACCCCAAAGGTCCCTAGACTAACTAATGCTCGCTAAACAGCGATTCCTATCATTATTTTAGAGGTTAGAAAAGTTTCTAAGTACTTGGTGTTAAATAGATAGATCCCTAAAAAGAATCTCGGACCGAGTGGTCCCGGCGTTTGCTCAACGCGCGTTTCGGCGCTTAATCTTGCGCCTTTGTCAAGAGCTTACCGGTGTGAGTAAGCCCGCCGTGTTTTTAAAGGGCATGAGCCCGCCCATCAGACTGCCGACGTCATCATTGTATTCGAGCGGCATTGGTCGGTGGGCGGGGAGTGAAATGTTTGAGTGACATGTGCAGCCGTCCGGCAGGGGGGTACCAAAAAGGTTAACCCTGTGTTTGCCAGGGTGCTGGATAGATGCCAAAGGTAGTCCCAGTAGGGGCTATAGTGAAAATGTTCATTTTGCAGAAGGAGATTAGAGCCTATTACTGCAGGCAAACATATAAATAAGCGTTGTTGAGAGTTTGAGATGCAGAGTCTCTCAAAGTTAAATAGAATAAACAATAGAACAGAAAATAAATGAAAGAATAATAAAAATGAAATGTATTTGAAGATAAATAAATAGAGTACAGACAAGACATATATAGAAAACATATATATAAATATATGTGAATATATGCATGCAAGCAGAGAAGAAATTACTGAATAGTCTGAATAAATACAAAATATTGTGATGGGGGGGAGTAAAGGGTGTAATGCATTACCCCATCATGGGTGCAGGGCATATTCTGGGTTTACCAGTATAGGTCATGCGGAGGAGTGGGTTGATACTATTCTGATCACCCTCTTTGTTCCCCCCTTTTTTTCCCCTTTTATGATTATGATATTATTAGCCTATTGTGAGGGACCCTCATACATCGTGATATATTTATATAAATGGTGCGAAGGAAAAGCCTTCATTTAGACCCCTAGGTTGTAAAGTCTTGAGCCTGTATATCCAGAAGCTTTCGCGCTGTCTAAGGAATCTATCGTAGTCACCCTTCCTCTTGTCTCGTTTCACCAATTCAAGGCCACAGAAACGTAGACCATGTGATTTGCCTGAATGTTGTTCCCTTAGGTGACGAGCAATTGGCGTTTCAATAGTTAATTTGGGTGATCTAACGTGTTCCTTTATCCTTTCTTTAAATGGGCGAAAAGTTTTACCTACATATTTACAATTGCATTCGCAAGTGAGTAGGTAAACTAAGCCTGAAGTGTTACAATTAAAGAAAGATGCAACGTTAAAGGTCTGTTTATTGTCACTGTCAGTCACTTTCTTGGAATCACGTTTAATATATTTGCAGGCGACACATCGCCCGCATTGGAAAGTGCCAGTGATGGGTCTATGGAGCCATGTTTTTGTCCCCGAGCGTACTGGTTGAAAGTGGCTGGGGACCAGGAGATCTCTTAAATTTTTGCCCCTACGTGCCGTGATGTCTACTTTTGGACCCAAGATCTTTTTGAGATGCACATCCCCAGTTAGAAGTGGCCAGAATTTTTGTATTCCGGATTTCACTTTGTCCCAACCAGCATCGTAGGTTGCAATCAAGCGAGGGCTGGAGATAGTGGGTGGTGTAGGTGGGCTAAAGCTCAAGAGAGTCTCTCTCTCAGACTCCAATGCTCGTCTATAGGCTCTCTTTAAACACCGATTGGGGTAGCCTTTTTCCTTGAAATGTAGTCTCAGGACATCAGCCTGAATCTTAAAGTCCTGCAAGGTACTGCAGTTTCTGCGTGCCCTCAGGTACTGTCCTATAGGGATACCTTGTTTGAGGGGTTTTGGGTGAAAGCTGTCCCAATAGAGAAGACTGTTTGAGGCAGTCGGTTTTTTAAAAAGTGTAGTTTGAAGAGATTGATTTTCAATCGAGACAGTCAGATCCAGGAAATTGAGGGTTTTCCCTCCAAACTCAGAAGTGAATCTTAGATTGTGGACATTTTCATTTAAGAGGGCTACAAACCGATTGAAGTCATCGCTCGTGCCTTTCCAAACAATTAAGATATGTCCCCTACTGGCAACTCCTAGCCAATACCATGGACTATTCTATTCAGGGGTATTGAGACTGACGGTTGGGAGGACCTGTTCTGTAATCCCTCTCTGTCAGCCTTTCCTTTTTTCCATATTTGAACCCACTACTTCTCCATGATAACCAAATAAGACTCTCACTTGCTCAATCCATAAAAGAATACTTCGATACCAACGCAACCTCGGTAGCCTCCCCGATAACGCTATGGGCGGCGCACAAGCCAGTGATAAGGGGAACCCTCATTAGCTTAGCTTCAGCCCATAAAAAAAGGAAAATGCAACAAATAACGGACACGCTAACAGACCTAAGAAGACTAGAAATGAACCACAAACACAACCCTCAGCCACAAACACTACGCGATCTAACAGCCACTAGAGATCTCCTCAAACAACTCACCCTCACAGACACGACCAAAGCAATGATGTGGCTCAAACAAAAATTCTATGAAAAGGGCAATAAAGCCGACACTATGCTTGCCCGACGACTCAAAAAACGCATAGAAGCCAAAAAAATCTCATCTATACGCACAAAGACAGGCACCATTAGCGACATACCTGATCAGATAGGAGACACATTCCAACTATACTTTAAATCACTATACAACCACTCCCCCCACCTAAACCACGAGTCCATTACATACCGGGATTTACTGGATAAATATTTACAACGCATAAAACTACCCACCTTGTCCCAAGACGCCAGACAAGCCATAGAAGCTGAAGCGACGGTAGAAGAGATGGCGACGGCATTAGGAGCCTGTAAACCTAACAAAAGCCCAGGCCCCGACGGATACACCGCCCTCTATTATAAAGAATTTAGCCCTCTGCTCCTTAAACATCTCTGCGCAGTCTTTAATGCTACCCTGAAAGGAGACCACCTCCCGCCTGACATGACAATGGCGAACATATGTTTGCTCCCCAAACCTAACAAAGACCTCACAGAACCGGATCACTATAGACCCATATCTCTACTAAACGTAGACCTCAAAATCATGAGCAAGATGATGGCCACCAGACTCAACCCATACCTAGATATGCTAATCCACCCGGATCAGGTGGGCTTCATCCCCAACAGGCAGGCTTTAGATAACACACGCAGAAATATAGACATCATATGGTTGGCCCAACACCGCAAAATCCCCACCACAGTAATAGCCTTAGATGCCGAGAAGGCGTTTGACCGCCTTCTTTGGCCCTTCCTATATCGCACATTGGAACACATGAACTTTCCAAATTCATTCCTAGCGTTTCTACGGGCCACGTACCACTCACCACAGGGAGCCCTGCTGCTCCCTAACAGTTCACCACCCAGATTCCCAATCCTCAACGGTACAAGGCAAGGCTGTCCACTCTCGCCCCTCATGTTTGCGTTGTCCCTGGAACCGCTACTCCAGGCTATCCGCGACAACCCTAGTATAATGGGTGTAAATATCAGAGGTGAATCATATACGATATCCGCATACGCAGACGATATACTCCTCACGCTCACCGACCCGGATCACTCCATAGACCCATTATTAGACACCATAAACGAATACGCAGCAGTGGCAGGGTACAAACTAAACATCGCGAAATCAGAAATACTACCTATACAGATCTCAGAAACACAACTAATTGATCTAAAACGCAAATACCCGTTCCGAATATGCCCTGCGGACATCACATACCTGGGAATCCAGCTCCCAGCCGACCTACACACCCTTTACGAGAAAAACTATGCACCTCTGATACGCCAAGCACATGCCGACCTCCGAAAATGGGAGACCCTGGGAATATCGTGGCTAGGCCGAGTTACAACTATAAAAATGAACCTACTCCCCAGATTACTATATCTTTTTCAGACACTACCCATTCCCCTCCGCACAACAGACATCAAAACGTTACAAACAGCGGTTGACAAATTCATCTGGAATGGCCGTAAACCCCGGGTCCGTAGAACCACACTCTATGTCCCTAAGAAGCAAGGAGGCCTAGGACTACCAAACTTCTTCCACTATCATGCAGCAGCCCAACTGGCCCAAATTCAACAATGGCACGCACCCCCGCAAACTAAGCGGTGGGTAGACATTGAACACACTATATTTGGAAGAGACCTTCCATCCCTCTACATGTGGGTCCCCAGACCCCATAGACCACTGTCCCCCCCAACCGCCCCAACCATCACTCATTCTCTAGACCTATGGGACAAGCTACAGGATAAATTTGACCTATCCTCATTCCTCTCCCCTATGACCCCAATATGGAGGAACAAGCTATTCCCACCTGGGCTTACCCCAACACATTTTGCCAGTTTTGATCAGAGAGACATAGAGAGACTAAAGCACCTATATCTACACAACAAAGTGATCCAATTCACAGAAATCAAAGACGCTGACACACTGACGACATTCGATCACTTTAGATTCATCCAATTACGGAGCTTCGCCTCCAACCCGATGATAAAACAAGCAGGCACAGCAACACTCTCCCGATTTGAAAAAGATTGCATGAAACACCCGACCAGAAAAGGACAAATCTCCGACCTATACACGACCCTAGCGACTCACTCTACCCAGGTCATTCTCCCATATATCGCGGCGTGGGAAAAGGATCTGGGACCTCCAGGAGAAAACACAGACTGGGCAGAAATATGGGAAGCTACGGCAACCATATCTATCTGTGTAACACATACGGAACAAGCATATAAGATGCTATTCCGATGGTACCTCACACCTAAGCGACTAGCAATTATACAGAAAACACCAGACACTTGCTGGAAACTATGTGGTGAACAAGGAACGTTTATCCACTGTTGGTGGACTTGCCCCAAACTCAAACCCCTATGGACAAAAGTCACAAACCTACTGTCCAAGATACTGCATAAACCATACCCACTAGACTCTTGGGCGTTACTGCTATCAAAACCCCTGGAAGACCTCACAAGAGCTGAAAATAAACTTAGCGCTCGCATAGCCCTCGCAGCTAGGAGAGCAATAGCGGAACTATGGTCGACTCCCCGAATCCCATCCCCGACAATTATCACGAAAAAAATCTTAGAACACATACAAATGGACAAACTCACATCCTTACTACACGACACGCCTAACCGCTTCCACAAAATTTGGGACCCATGGATTGAGGGAGACACATCTTTACCCTGGTAAATGCAATAAAACAAATAAAGGACTTAACGCCCCTGCAGCACCCCAAAGTGCACGGACAGGGAATAGCCCTATAACCAAGAGGAATACCCAGAGCATGTATACCACCGAACCCCTTCGGACCGGGGCCCCGTGCCTCGCCCTGTCCCATACACGGCCAAAAAGTTCTCAGTAGGGACAAACCACCTTAAGACCAACCCACTACTCCTGACCCCACCATCTCACCTTTTGTACGACAAACATAATCATCAGCAGACCTATTGCACGCAATACGCAAACCCAGACACACCCAGACAAGAGCTACAAAAACCAAACCTACAACGGACGAAAGTACCGATTATAGCTACACAAGCCTACCACGTACTAACTCGGGGAGACAAACAAGATGGTAAAACAGAACAGCCTACAAGCACGACCTCCCTATCCCCTCCCACACAACCCCCCACCTGCTATGCCACAACCACACACCTCGGTACACAACCCGACGCATAGCTTAATTATAGGAGGATACTGAAGGATAACGTGAACGAAACCGACAGGGCACCCCTACCCCCGACCTTTTCTATTTCTGTACCCCCCCCCCCCCACCCCTAGAACTAGTACAATCCTAAAGGGTACGCACAGAGCAAAGGTATCTTAAGGAATAACAAATATGGTAACCGAAGATGTATCGTACCTAACATAATGTTTACGTATGCTTGTCACCAGTTTTCGTGACACAATGTGTACGACTTGTATCAAACACTTTATCACCCTGCTCCCTTCTTCTTTTCTGTACCCCTTCTCCAAAGATAATGGAAAATCATTCACATAAATAAAGAATTAAAAAAAAAAAAAAAAAAAAAATTTATAGAAAAAAACTACTCACCCACACAATTGGATAATACCATAGAAACAATGAGAAATAAATTTAGAGAAAGCCTTTTAATTTATAATGATAAAAATACCTTAGAAGCCCCTACCCTTCCTATCATTTTTAACTATAATAACAAAAGTAGTTTTATTAAAAAAACAATTAAGAAACATTGGCACCTTCTAAGACAAGATGATCTCCTCAAAGAGATCTTACCAACACAACCCAAAATTGTTAGGTGCACCTAATTTTAGATCTATCTTGACTAACAACTACACTAGAGAAATTAAAAATACTAAACACACCTTTTTAGATGGAGCAATAGGTTTTTATAAATGTAAACACTGTATTGTGTGTAAGAGCACCAATCCCTCTACACATTCCAAAGTTACCAGTTTTAAATCTTATATAACTAATATGAGCTATACTATAAAAGATTTTATCGGATGTAATACCACCAATGTTATCTACCTATTGGAGTGCCCTTGTGGCCTCCAATATGTAGGTATGACCGCCAGGTGCCTCAAAACAAGATTAGCAGAACACTGCAGAAATATAAAAAACGGGTACCCAAACCATTCCGTGTCAAAGCATTTTGTCAAACACAATCGGGATCCTAAACTTCTCAAATGTATTGGAATTAAAAAATGTAAGGTGCCCTGGAGAGGTGGTAATATAAAAAATATTTTAGGTAGATCAGAAATGAAGTGGTTATTTAATTTACAGACCCTAGCCCCCCAAGGCTTAAATGTAGATTTTGATTTATTTAACTTTTTCTAATACCATTATTGTTTTTATCCATCTCATTGTTTTTATCCATCTTTTTTATGCTATTCTGGATTGAGTTCATTTATTTCTATTGCTGTCACTTTGGGGCTATCCTATTCATAGTTGTTACCTATGGCATTATAGTCTAGGATACCCCTAATCTGACCGCATTTTTACTAATATGTGCTGTATTAATACTTTTGATAATGATTGTAATATATGCTTTTCTTAATTTTATTTTATGTATTTTACCCCCTGCTTTTATATGTATGCCCACAACCAATATGGCCTCCTCTATCAATACTTTCTTATATAGCCTTCCTACATACATAAATTAATTTATCTGCTGATAAATACCACCATTAGCCTATATACTGACTCATTTAGTTATATTATCAAATTGTTTGCTCTTTTTATATTATTAATATTATCCTGCCTTATTTAATGGCGGCCGGACGCCTTTAAACTACATATCCCATGCGCCGCCTATCTTATTTGCCGATCACGTGACCCGCACATTACACTTTCCTATTTGCCGCGGGTCACGTGACACACTATGCACCCGCCCCGTATGACGTGCGTGCCGCCCACCAATAGGACGGCCGCACACCTATATTTTTTATGCGGCCAAGCCCCCCTCCCACTTCCCATTTCAGCATATTAATGCTGACGCCGGTCACGTGTCTCGCGCACTACAACTCCCATAATGCTGTGCGAGTCACGTGACGCGCCATATCGTTTATAATATTATATTTAACATTTGAAACCTCGTTTTTTTATCAATTTTTATCTCAAATGACTGTGATATGTAGCATTTGTATTACACATACCTCTATTTATTATTTTATTTCCAATTGTAAATTTTACTTTTCATATGTACAATGCATGACTCTGATTGGCTAATGACTAATGATGTTATTTTGGCGCCATTTTTAAAGTACCAGTGTACCTATATATACTCTCTATTTTGCCAGGTTTTAATATTATTCCACTTTGATAAAGCCCCAGTGGTGAAACGCGTTAATGGTTTTATAATATTGTGTATTTTATATAATAAATGATTTTTGGCTATATTCCTGTGCCATTATCTTTTTACACACTATTTTTATTATTCATTTTTTCTTGGCATTTTATTTATCTTCCATAATTTATCCTGAGGTGGGGATTATACCACCAACGCTATTTCCAGAGTACAGTGAGGTCTGCACTACATTTGTGAGTATATTTTATTTTATCTACTTTTACATCATATCATCAGAGAGCACTATTTGCTGTTTTTATCTTCCTCTTCTCCTGAGAATTGGACATCACTACCATCCGGAGGACAAGCATCCACATATCCTACAAGCGGGGATTATTCCGCTGTATGCCTGTTATACCTGAGCTGGCCATAGCTCATCTAAATGTGAGTGAAATACTTATATTTTTATTTATTTTAAATATTCACCTTATACACTCCGCACAATTGGTCCTCTCTTGTGTCTTCCATATCACGAGACGATTTGAACTACTATAAACAGATAAGATACTCTACCAGCGGAATCAGTGACTAAGTCTATTCAACCTCTGATATTCATTGGGACAATTTCAACTTGTTTCATATTTATTTTTATTTTATATTTTATTACTTTTGGCGCAGCCTTTCTTTTCCCTGTTGTACATTACTGTATTAGTGTCTAACTTATTGTCCCTCAAGGACTTAATGTATATATTCAATATGGATGGGCTGTTTAGTTAGTACCGTTAGACGGGAGGATGATATTGTTTTTTATTAAATTAATCTTAAGGGATAGATATTCATTGTTTTTACACAACCACTTTTGGAATCTAATACCTTTTATATTCTCTTTTCAGTTTAATCATAAACCACAAGGGACTATTAAAGACTCCGTTCAAGGTTTCATCATCATTACGTCATTGAAGATCATCGTTTGAACTCAAGACGTCTTCGTTTGGATCTCTACCTGTTTCCTGTTCAAGTTATGCATGTTGTTTCTACTGTTATCCTGTACTATGGACTTGTGATGTCGCATTTGTTAAAGGGAAACTCCAGTGCCAGGAAAATGATCCGTTTTCCTGGCACTGGAGGGTCCCTCTCCCTCCCACCCCCCAATCCCCAGTTGCTGAATGGGTGAAAACCCCTTCAGTGACTTACCAGAGGCAGCGACAGGTCCCACGTCGCTGCTTCCTCCTCCCCCGCCGCTCCTCCTTCTGCTTACGTCAGCCGGTGGGGAATAGAGCGACACTGGAGGTCCTCACACAGCGTGAGGACGTCCAGCGACGCTCTAGCACAGAAAACCTGTGCTATGAAGCAGGACGTTCCCTCTAGTGTCTGTCTAATAGACAGCCACTAGGGGAGGACTTAACCCTGCAAGGTAATTATTGCAGTTTAAAAAAAAATGCAATAATTACAGTTGCAGGGTTAAAGGGAAACTCCAGTGCCAGAAAAACGATCCGTTTTTCTGGCACTGGAGGGTCCCTCTCCCTCCCACCCACCAATCCCCGGTTACTGAAGGGGTGAAAACCCCTTCAGTCACTTACCAGGGGCAGCGACAGGTCCCACGTCGCTGCTTCCTCCTCCCCCGCCGCTCCTCCTTCTGGTTACGTCGGCCGGTGGGCGAGACTGATCTCGCCCGCCGGCCGAGGAGACCTAATGCGCATGCGCGGCAATGCCGCGCATGCGCATTAGCGCACCCCATAGGAAAGCATTGAAAATGAATTTCAATGCTTCCCTATGGGGAATAGAGCGACGCTGGAGGTCCTCACACAGCGAGGACGTCCAGCGACGCTCTAGCACAGAAAACCTGTGCTATGAAGCAGGAAGTGTCCTCTAGTGGCTGTCTAATAGACAGCCACTAGGGGAGGACTTAACCCTGCAAGGTAAATATTGCAGTTTTAAAAAAACTGCAATAATTACACTTGCAGGGTTAAGGGTAGTGGGAGTTGGCACCCAGACCACTCCAATGAGCTGAAGTGGTCTGGGTGCCTGGAGTGTCCCTTTAAGGGTAGTGGGAGTTGGCACCCAGACCACTCCAATGAGCAGAAGTGGTCTGGGTGCCTGGAGTGTCCCTTTAAGAGTAAATGATGTAGTATGACACGCTGCTTTTATCCTATACTGCATTGTGATTGGTTCTTAGTTTTTTCACTCGTTTCTTTGCTGCTATGGAGTTAGTAAAGAAAGATTATGCAAAATACTTGCCTCCTGTCATTATTAAAATTAAGATTATTTGTACACTAAAGCTAACATAATCTTCAATTTTTAACATTTGTCATCACATGGCAGATGGAACATATAGAGGTAAAATACTTCCATTATTGCAAAAGTAATATTGACCCCCATAGGAATTTTATGTATTTGTTTATTTACTATTTTACTGTGGTGGCTTGCTAGCAAGCACTGGCAAGCTACAACATAATTAACACTTATGGCCATCCTGGTTTTTAAACTATTTGCCCACTGGCTGCTAGTTCTGCTAGCAGGTAAATAGTACTTCAAATTATCATTCACTTGCAAAACACAAATGTATGATAATTTTCAAATGTGCTCCCTGCCAGATGTATTCAGTTTATCGTCAGCCGAAAAACAGTTGTTGATAAATCTATGTTTTTATATTGGTTCAGACAAGGATATTAGTGATTTTCCAAATGCTTCTGAAGAATTATTAGAGAATCGGTTGCATTTGGTTTTAGTAAATCTGCAAATGTCTACTGCATTCATGATTTGTCATTTTCACCAGATGTTGTCCATTCTGTTTATTGAATAACCCTACTTATCTTTATTTAGGTTTATTTTTTATTTATTTTTTTAAATCTATGCATTGTCTGCAAATTCTGCTAGCAAAAAGTAGATAACATTTTCGGAACTTAATTTAAACCCAACTTCTGGTTGCCATGACAAGCAAACTTTACTATAGTTCAAAACAAACACAATTAGGATCTTGGGATTTTAACTAAAAGCTCAATATTACTTTATGTTGTCTGCATAATCAATAAATGTATCTGTTTGTGGTTTTTGTGGTAAGAATGATGTTCAGCAAACTGTGAAAAGCTTAAATCTATGGCTGAATAAAATAGACAATTTTACTGTACTACAACAATTATTACTTCTGTAACAGAAACACATTCATGTTCTATAATTGTAAACAACTGGATAACTGTTGAATAAAAATGTTCAGTGTGTTATCAGCTGTCCATCTTTTGTATTGTCATTCATAACTGCTGATTTATTTGCTTGGATTTTGTGAACATTGGAAAGTATTATTCCTATTCCTTTTACTTTAATGTTAATTTATTTTTCATGAAGCACTACTGAGCACATGCCATTGAACTGTCCTCGTATTAAACAGAATAGAACAAAATGTATATAAATATTCATTGAATTTTTACAATAACATTTGCATTTTGTTTTCTGCTTGACTGTGCTTCATTTTCCTTTTTAAAATTGATCCATAACCTCTAACACTATTTATCATATATTTTCCTAGTGAAATAACAAAAAAAATTGTAATAGTCTGCAGACAAATGAACAATGGGTAAAAACCTTTACATATAAAATGATATTAGTACACACGTGTACACTGACACACAGAAATAATGCAACAGTTCTAATGCAATCCAAAAGTGTTTTTTTTTTTTTTTTATGTGGTGAAAGAGTCTGACGCACTTGAAAATGGCATTGACAATAAATAGTGGACACAAGCACACAGATAAATAGCCCAACACAGTCGAGAAGTGAACAAATCCAGTAGGTCACATAACATGATCACCTCTATTCTAAATCACCTTTTTCTACCATCCACAGCTGTCCCAAGACATATTGCTGCTTGTGTCCAAGAACAAAATACGGCTCCCACCTGCGCATACATGCCAAAAGTTACAGCACACCCTTATTTTTCATGCATAACAAATTAATCAATCATATTTAAATATATGTAATTATTCTGCAGTTCAATTTACTGCCCCATTAATGCCTGATGTGATTCTTGACTAAAAACAAGTATTGCCTGGATCTCATAGACCGATGTAGACCCAATATGGGTGGGACCTGCTACCATCACATGAAGAGCCTGTTTACTATTTTAGATGTTCTAATGCAAAGCCATCTATTAAATTTGTCTTCAGCTGATTATGTTTTGTATTAATCACAGGATTATTATTCTTTGCTCACAGCTGCTAATCTGGAGCTTGTTCTCTGTTTTGTGAATCTGATGTTGGTGTGTTTTACCTTTGCATTGCCTGGTAATATGAGTGATCCTCAACAACTACCATCAATTTTATACATAACGTAGGTGCAGGGTATCTGTTCTGATTGATATTCTTTTAGACTTTAGTTTTTAGTTATCTAAATATTCTATATTCCCATGCAGGGCTGAGTTTATATATTTGAAGCAGAAGAAATGCAAGCAATTGGTACCCCCCAAAGGAAATATAATATACACTAAGTTTTATTACTCATTTTGCCATTAATGACAAAGAAATTGAACATCTTAGTTTAATACAGTCAATTAGAATAATTCTCCATCTCATATGTTTTGCCTGGTTGTTTATGTTGGTTTAAAATGTATAAATTCTTTGTCAATATTGCACAATTCCCAGAAAGCCCATACAGGAGAGGCACACTATTTAAATGAACATAATTTTTATGAGCTACAAAAAAAAAAATGGTACAAATTAGAAAACAAAAATATTTAGAAAGCAAACAAAAAGAAAAAAAGAAAATGAAAATATTCAGATAACCTGACCAAGCAGGGCTCTAGACATGCCAGACATTTGTGATAAGCCCTCATCTGTTCAAAGAACTTGGTTCCTTATAGTCCCAATCTGCAATACATATATACAGCTGAAGAATACGATTAAATAGTCTCAAATAAATAGTCTTAAACCTTAATGGTGAAATTCAAACCACATCTGTCTATTACTACGTCAGGGGTAGTCAACCATCAACACTCCAGATATTGTGGACTACATCACCCAAAATGTTCTTACAGTCATAATGTTGGCAACATTTGGAGTACCAAATGTTGCCTACCAACTGAACTAGGCAATGCAAGCACATTTAAAACATCATCTTACATAGTTACATAGCTGAAAAGAGAATTGCGTCCATCAAGTTCAGCCTTCCTCACATATGCTTTTGCTGTTGATCCAAAAGAAGGCAAAAAACCCAGTCTGAAGCACTTCCAATTTTGCAACAAACTAGGAAAAAATTCCTTCTTGACCCCAAAATAGCAGTCAGATGTCTCCTTGGATCAAGCAGCTATTACCCCACTAATTAAAAATTATATCCCTGTATGTTATGTTTTTGCAAGTATTTATCCAATTGCAGTTTAAACATCTGTATAGACTTTGACAAAACCACTTCTTTAGGCAATGAATTCCATATCCGTATTGCTCTTACTGTAAAAAAACCTTTTATTTGCCTTAGATCTCCTTTCTTCAAGCCTAAATGTGTGACCTTGTGTCCTATGTATAGCCCTGTTTATGAATAGATTTACAGATAATGGTTTGTACTGGCCCCGAATATATTTGTATAATGTTATCATATCCCCTCTCAGGTGCCGTTTTTCCAAACTGAAGAGATTTAAATTTTTTAACCTTTCTTCATAACTAAAATGCTCCATTTCTTTTATCAATTTTGTAGCTTGTCTCTGCACTTTTTCTAGTGCCATGATATCTTTCTTTAGAACAGGTGCCCAAAATTGCACAGCATATTCAAGGTGTGGTCTTACCAGCGATTTATAAAGAGGCAAAATTATATTTTCATCTCGAGAATTTATGCCCCTATTTATACATGACAAAACTTTACTGGCCTTAGCAACGGCAGATTGACATTGCATATTGCTACCTAATTTGTTGTCTATAACAATTCCCAAATCTTTCTCGTGTGTGGTTATCCCTAGTTCCCTACCATTTAGGGTGTAAATTGCTTGTGCATTTTTAACCCCGAAGTGCATAACTTTGCATTTTTCTACGTTAAATTTCATCTGCCATTGTAGTGCCCAGTCCCCCAATCTATCCAAATCCCTCTGCAGCAAGGCAATATCCTGCTCACATTTTATTACTTTACAAAGTTTTGTGTCATCTGCAAACACTGATACATGGCTTTCAATGCCCATTTCAAGATCATTTATAAATATGTTAAATCGAAGCGGTCCCAAAACAGAACACTGAGGGACACCACTTACCACTTTTGTCCAGCTTGAAAATTTACCATTTATGACAACTCGCTGTACTCTATCCTTAAGTCAATGTTCTACCCAAGAACAAGAATATTCATCTAGACCAATTTCTTTTAGTTTGAAGACTAACCTATTGTGAGGAACCGTATCAAATGCCTTGGCAAAATCCAAGTAGATCCTATCCACTGCAACACCCTGATCTATATTTCTACTTACTTCTTCGTAGAATGCAGTTAGGTTAGTTTGACATGCCCTATGTTTCATAAAACCATGCTGATTATTGCTAATAACACAGTTCTTCCCAATGAATTCCTGAATATTATCCCTTAATAGCCATTCAAATAATTTCCCAGTCACAGAAGTTAAGCTCACATGTCTATAATTTCCAGGCAAGGATTTTGAACCCTTTTTAAATATAGGAACGACATCTGCCTTCCTCCAATCCGCCGGTACAATACCTGAAACAAAATAATCTTGAAAAATTAAATACAGAGGTTCACTTATTTCCCCACTTAGCTCCTTAAGTACTCGTGGGTGGATACCGTCAGGCCCCGGAGCTTTATTTACATTAATTTTCTTTAATAGCTGTAGCACCTTGTCTCGAGTTATCCAATCACAAGTTATCTGCAAGTTTGTTGCAGCAATCATGTGCATATCTCTTGCCATAGGATCCTCATTAATATATACTGAAGAAAAATAGTTATTTAAAATTTCTGCCTTTTCCTGGTCTTCATTGACTAACAGACCCATCTCTGTTTTCAGTGTACCTACACTTTCATTTTTTGTTTTTTTAGAATTAATGTACTTGAAAAAAATTTGGGGGTAGGGTTTGCATTCTTTGGCTATCAATTTCTAATTTTCTAGGTTAGCCACTTTAATTGCCTTTTTGCAAGTATTATTGGCTTCCTTATATCTTATATAGGATGCCACTGATTTGTCCGATTTAAATGCTTTAAAAGCCCTTTTCTTATTTTTAATCTCTTGTTTTACTTCTCTACTAAGCCACATTGGTTTTAATTTGTTTATTTTATATTTATTACCCAATGAAACAAATTAAAACCAATGTGGCTTAGTAGAGAAGTAAAACAAGAGATTAAAAATAAGAAAAGCATTTAAATAGGACAAATCAGAGGCATCCTATAGAAGATATAAGGAAGCCAACAATACTTGCAAAAAGGCAATTAAAGTGGCTAAACTAGGAAATGAGAAATTGATAGCCAAAGAATGCAAAACCAACCCCAAATTTTTTTTTCAAGAACATTAATTCTAAAAAAAACAAAAAATGAAAGTGTAGGTACACAGAAAACAGAGATGGGTCTGTTAGTCAATGAAGACCAGGAAAAGGCAGACATTTTAACCCCTTAAGGACACATGACATGTGTGATATGTCATGATTCCCTTTTATTCCAGAAGTTTGGTCCTTAAGGGGTTAAATAACAATTTTTCTTCAGTATATATTAACCCCTTAAGGACCAAACTTCTGGAATAAAAGGGAATCATGACGTGTCACACACGTCATGTGTCCTTAAGGGGTTAATATCAAAGCATAAACAAAATATTGCAAACTTAAAACAGCTAATCCTGCAGTATGCACTGGTGAACTGATAAGCTAGCTGTAACCTCATATGTAACAGGGATGAAAACACATGCAATATTTGCACACAAACCCACAGACACATTTTTATTATATATATTTTTAAACATAAACTCTGTGTTTCCTATGTCATATGTCATTGTAAAACAATATATTTCAGCATTATGAAACAAAGCTTCCAACACATTCGTTTGTCTATCTCTTTTGATATTAGATTCTCATTCCATAGATAACTTGTTTCTTTCCAGAGAAAACTGTCTTTTGTGTGCCCTTGAGTTGTCATCCTGACTGAAATGCACTTGTGATCACTTCATCAGTAGAAATGCATTTTGTTTACTAGCCTTTTGGCCTTGATCCAGCTTTGCACATTCTTTAACATCTATTCATATTGAATGCATTTAAAGCAATAATGCAGTTCTGTATTCAGCTCACTGTTCGGGTTTCTGTAGGCTCTAAACAAACCACTATCTGCTTGCATTCCCAAATCAGAATACGAAAGATTTATAATGGTAAACCATTTAAAAAGGCAAAATACAAAACTGCATATTTATAAGATTAGTAATATGTGTTTTACTTTGCTCGTCATGTCATAAAATTTTACACATATATCAATGAATTTTACAAACAGAACATTAAGTTCTTCAATCATTGCTGAAATAATTAACAGTGTTTGATTTCCGTATCATTAAAAATAGCATAAAACACTCTAGTTACAACATCGTCTTTAACTAAACGCATTCTTTATTACAATTTAAAATATTTTCTTCTAATATATATAAACATAACTTCTAAAACATAACTTTTATTTGCTCAGTTAAAAATCCATGTTACATTTTTATAATCAGGACAGGTGGGCTGGACAAATGAGAATCTAGCCCCCCTACCCTCTCTCAACCCCCACCACCCTCTCTCAGCCCCCACCACTCTCTCTCAGCTCCCACTCTCAGCCCCCCTACCCTCTCTCAGCCCACTACCCTTTCTCAGCCCCCCTTTGCAGCCCCCCTCCCCTTTCACAACCCTCCTACCCTCTCGCAGCCCTCTTACCCTGTCACAGCCCCCCTACCCACTCACAGCCACCAAACCCTGTCACAGCCCCATCACCCTCTCACAGCCCCCTTCTCTGTCACAGCTCTCCACCCTCTCACAGACCCCCCTACCCTCTCATAGCCCCTCGCCCTATCACAGCTCCCACCCCCTCACAGCCAAGCTACCCTGTCACAGCCCCCAACACACCCTGTCACCCAACACACACACTGTCACAGACCCCCCACACACACTCAAAGCCACCCCAACCCTGTCAACCCACTAGCACCCTGCCACAGCCACCCACACCCTGTCACAGCCCCCCACACCCTGTCCTCACACACACCCTGGAAGCCACCCCACCCTGTAACCCCACTTACACCCTGTCGCAGCCCCCACACCCTGTCACAAACCGCCAAGCAACTTGTCAAAGCCACCCCACCCTATTACCCACACACCTTGTCACAACCACCCCCACTCTGTCTTGCCACACACACCATCACCCTGTCACACTCACTAACTAAATACATCATCATACACACACACACACACACTTTGTCATGGAAGGTAGCTGTGCCATAACACAATGCACAAAGGCCACAGGTAGCCCCCATAAACACAATACACCACAAGCAGCTACACCACACACATAGGTCCCAGACACATGTTTACCAAGACATACATTCACATACAAGGATACTCTCTGTCAGACACACACTTTTATGCACACACACACACACACACAGGTAGACAATGCCAGAGACACTCAGAAATACACACACCTGCACTTATGTATTCACGATTGCAAGGCTATGTAACCATACCCCACAATAGTGTATATAATATAAATATTAGCATAATTGCTAATTACATTTGTTTATTGTAAATTAATTTAGTTTACTAATTATGCCATAACTTCAGTCAGAGAGCTCACAACGCAGTGGCACATTGAGCCACAATACTGCAAGCCTCTGGACAATGGATACAGAGACTAGCTCTCTGTATCCAGCGCTGCAAGTCCATTCTTCAATATAACTACAGCACCTTATATGCACAATGAGCCCCTATTTATTTACATTTTGGGTATTAGTGGGGGCCTCATGTTTCTGTTTCACCTAAGGCCTAAAAAAGTATAGAGCCGTCACTGGAATCCCTATTGTCTTCTTGGTTCCTGATCCTTGGCTTCGTTATCGTCTACTCTTGCCTGCTGCCTGACCTGGTCCCGGATTGATTGAGCACACCTCCTGCTTCTTCCCCTCTTGGATACCTCGCTTGGCTTCTACCCATTAAAAGCCTCCATGCCACCACAGACCTTTCAGGACCCTGTACCCACTTCAAGGTGCTCCTGAGGGTCGTGATTTTAGGGGAGTGCTGTTCTGCTGCAATTGGATTCCGTCACCGCTACAAAACCCCACGTAGGTGTGACAGTGAGTCGGTGTGTGCGCGTGTATGTGTCAGTGTGTTGAACAATCAAAAGTCAACTCTACATACAAACACAAACACTAACCAAAAGTACACCTCTGCTTTCATATAGCAACAGTTCATACAAAGATACTACTCCATTAAAATGCCAACACGCCACACAATATACATTTAAATACACAAAACAAGCTTACAGTGAGGGGAAAAAGTATTTGATCCCCTGCTGATTTTGAACATTTGTCCACTGACAAAGAAATGATCAGTCTATAATTTTAATGGTAGGTGTATTTTAACAGTGAGAGACAGAATAACAAAAGCAAATTCAGAAAAATGCATGTCAACAAAGTTATCAAGTGATTTCCATGTCAATGAGTGACATACGTATTTCATCCCCTATCAATCAGTAAGATTTATGTCTCCCAGGTGTCTTTTAAACAGATAACAAGCTGAGATAAGGAGCACTCTCTTAAAGATAATGCTCCTAATCTCAGCTTGTTACCTGTATATAAGACAACGGTCCACAGAAGCAATCAATCAGATCCCAAACTCACCACCGTGGCCAAGACCAATGAGCTGTCCAAGGATGTGAGGTACTAGATTGTAGACCTACACAAGGCTGTAATGGGCTGCAAGACCAGCGCCAAGCAGCTTGGTGAGAAGGTGACAACAGTTGGTGTGATTATTTGCAAATGGAAGAAACATAAAATAACTGTCAATCTCCCTCGGTCTGGTGCACCATGAAAAATCTCACCTTGTGGAGTTTCAATGATCATGAGAACGATGAGGAATCAGCCCAAAATTACATGGGAGAATCTTGTTAATGATTTCAAGGCCGCTGGGACCATAGTCACCAAGAAAACAATTGGTAACACACTACGCCATGAAGGGTTGAAATCCTGCAATGCCCGCAAGGTCCCCTTGCTCAAGAATGCACATATACAGGCCTATTTGAAGTTTGCCAGTGAACATCTGAATGATTCAGAGGAGAACTGGGTGAAAGTATTGTGGACCAAAATCGAGCTCTTTGGCATTAACTCAACTCACCGTGTTTGGAGGAGAAGGAATGCTGCCTATGACCCCAAGAACACCATCCCCACCATCAAATATGGAGGTAGACACATTATGCTTTGGAGGTGTTTTTCTGCTAAGGGGACAAAAGTCAGCCTCAAAACTTTGATGACTTGGAAAGGATCTGCAAAGAAGAGTGGGACAAAATCCTTCCTGAGATGTGTACAAACCTGGTGGTTCAGAAACGTCTGAACTCTGTGATTGCAAACATTCAAAATCAGCAGGAGATCAAATACTTTTTTCTCTCAATGTACATTCAAACACAAACACTGCTCACAAATTCAGTTTTGCGAGGATGAGCACCCTGTAAATCGCTAACTGGAAAAGCATTATGGAAGCTGTACAACAGATGGGGTATTTACCTTTTGGCCATGCTTGCACTAGAGGGGGTCCAAAAACAATTCTTGCTCGAGGGACCTCTGTGCATAAGTTTTGCCACTGTTGGTATTGCCACATCGATCATAATTGCAGTCTTCCATAACTTGTCTATCAGCACGATGTCAGGTTGGTTAGCCAATTCTAGTCTGTCTGTCTGTTTGTCTGAATCGGAAAGTCCCACAGGATCTTAGCCCTGTAATTCTCAATTACCCTATATGGTATCTCCCATCCCATCTGTCAGGATCTGTCTGGTCCATATTCTGTGCAGATATTTCGGTTCACAAGTCCAGCAACTTGATTGTGCCTCTCAGTATATACTGTCCCTGCTAACATCTTACATCTGACTGCTATGTGTTGGGTTGTTTCAGAGGCCTCTTTGTATAGACTGCTCCTTGGGTCATGGCTGGTGTGGTACACCCTGCTTTTATTGATCTGGTTCTGAGTTGCATGTTCCTGTGTTGCTAGGATTAGTGCCTCATGCTGTTTTTCAGTCCCGCATTTTACAACCACAACTAGGATTTTTCTGGAGTGAGGGAATATGGCTAAAGGGGTAGGCTTATGGTGCAGGATTCTTCCAAACATGTATTTATTTTATGCAAAAACTATGAAAATGTAATCATGAATAAAGAAAAATACAGCATATTAATAAGGACAAAATGCAATCAAATGTGTTAACGTAGATTGAGTGTCCCTTTAAACAAAGAATTGTGAACAACTGACCATGGAATAGCACATCTTCTGTTGAAATAGCTGAAGTGGGAAAAGAACTACATTTTGGTATAAAATGTATATGTTTTTCTTAACAGATGATGCATATGCTCTAAAAGAGGCTTTTATTCAGAGCGTAAAAAATAATAATAAAACTGACCTGAAAGAGTTTATAGAAATACCACATACACGAAAGACAGGGCTGAACTGATCCACCGTCACACCAGGAAATTTCCCAGTAAGCAATGGCACCAGGGTCTGGGCAGTGTAGCCATCGTTTTGGCCTGTCTTTAACTTCTGATTTATGTAATGTTGGTTCTTGGGGCAGTTGGGCCAGTGCAAAGTGTGGCTGGCTCAGCCCAGTACATCTGTGCTGGATGGCTGAGTGAGACGGTACCAGCTTTTAACATGTGCTGGGGGACAGATGCAGTAGTGTGGCTTTTCTTAATCTAGAAGTTGTGGCCATCTCATTTATTGAAGTTCTAGGGAGATGGGCAGAGCTGCCTTGAGGCATCTAACTCTGCCCAATGGGTGTGCTTTGCCGCTGTCGTGCTTGAGTCTGATTTGATAACATAGATAATTTAAATGTATAGATAAGAAATCTCCTTTTAGCACTAAAATATTATTTAAGCATGGAATTAAACAAGTGGAAATGTTGTTTTTTTATGTAAGAATGTGTTCATATGCTACAAAAAAAGTGTAATCTATATAATATTTTAATATTTAGACATTAACAATTAACAGTAAGTAAACAATCCTGAAGCATCAAAGAGCACATAAAAGACACTAAAAATGGGAAACATCATACGTATAATACAATCAATGCACATGATCAACAAAATATCAGTAATTTAAAGCAGCAGTGTCATCAAATCACTGGGCCCCAGCCTATGGATCCTTCCTTATAGCACCCAACTCCCCCTAACCTTTATTGGGACTTTTATTACTTATCTTGTTTTCCTGTGTGCCAGACCCACCTGGTCTTCTTTAACAGTGCCACCATCTTAGCTGACAGATAGCCAAATGGACATGCACAAATTACAGATGTGAGCATACCTGCAGAGGACCTTCATCTGTTTCCTGACACCTATGTTCTCAGGATCATGCACAAATTTACATGATGATCCATAACATGACACTGGATGGAGGTGAGTAGTGAGCTACCCGGCCAATGACAAAGTTGGCAAAGGTCACAGAGCTAGACTAAATCTCCACCATTTGCGTTATCAATTTTTGTCAGCCTGCACAACATGCATAAGCAAACGTTGTCATGTACTACCTAGGAAGATAATTTTGGACATGCAAAACAGTGAGACTATTGCAAGTGATTAAAGTCTAAAAATAAGTGTATAAATACAAAACAATAAATTTAAATGGACACACCAAGGTAGATCTTCCACCCATTTATTATCTTATAGGTAGGATAGCCTTATGCATATCCCACGCATGCTTAAACTCCTTTGCTATGTTAACCTCTACCACTTCAGCTGGAAGGCTATTCCATGCATCCATTACCCTCTCAGTAAAGTAATACCTCCTGATAATATTTTTAAACCTTTGCCCCTCTAATTTAAGACTATGTCCTTTTGTTGTGGTAGTTTTTCATATCCCCCTGTCTCGTCTTTCTTCCAAGCTAGACATGTTAAGATCCTATAACCTTTCCTGGTAAGTTTTATCCTCCAATCCATGAACTAGTTTAGTAACCCTTCTCTGAACTCTCTCTAAAGTATCAAAATCCTTCTGGCGATACGGTCTCCAGTACTGCATTTAATACTCCAGTGTTCTGTACAATGGCATGATCACTTCTACTTCTTTCTACTGCTAATACCTCTCCCTATACAACCAAGCACTCTGCTAGAATTTCTTGCTGCTCTATTACATTGTCTGCCTACCTATAAGTCATCAGAAATAATCACCCCTAAATCCCTTTCCTCAGATGTTGAGGTTAGGACTCTATCAAATATTCTGTACTCTGCCCTTGGTTGGGTTTTTACATCCAAGATGCATCATCTTGCACTTATCCACATTAAATGTCAGTTGGAACAACTCTGACCATTTTTCTAGTTTACCTAAAACATTTGTCATTTGGCTTATCCCTCCAGGAACATCAACCCTCTTACATATCTTAGTATCATCAGCAAAAAGACATACCTTACCATCAAGACCTTCTGCAATATCACTACATTTTTTTTAAAGAGAATGGGTCCAAGTACAGGTCCTTGAGGTACCCCACTGGTGACAAGCCCATGTTTCAAATATACTCCATAGACTACAACCCTCTGTTGCCTGTCACTCAGCCACTGCCTTACCCATTCAATAATATTGGAATCCAAACTTAAAGATTGCACTTTTTTAATGAGTCTTCTACGTGCACCAGTGTCAAAAGCCTTACTGAAATCTAGGTAAGCAATGTCTACTGCACCACCCTGATCTATTATTTTAGTTACCCAATCAAAAAAATCAATAAGATTAGTTTGGCATGATCTCCCTAAAGTAAACCCATGTTGTCTCTGATGTTGAAATTCATCTGTTTTTAGATGTTTAACAATCCTATCCTTTAACATGGTTTTAATTACTTGACCCACTACTGAAGTAAGGCTTACTGGCCTACAGTTGCCCGACTCCTCCCTACTATCTTTCTTGTGAATGGGCACAACATTCGCTAACTTCCAATATTCTGGGACTACTCCTGTTAACAATGATTGTTTAAATAAATCTGTTAATGGTTTGCTAGTACATCCCTTAGCTCTTTTAATAACTTTGGGTGTATTCCATAAGGTCCCATTGACTTATTTGTCTTTACTTTTGACAGTTGAAATGAAACCTCTTCCTCTGTAAACTCACAATTAACAAATGACTCATTTGTCCTTTTTCCTAACTAAGGCCCCTTTCCTTCATTTTCATCTGTAAATAATGAACACAAATATTCATTGAGGCAGTCAGCCAGACCTTTATCCTCTTCTACATACCTACCTTCTTTTGTTTTTAAAGGGACACTATAGTCACCCAGGCCACTTCAGCTCAATGAAGTGGTCTGGGTGCCAGGTCCTTAAGGTTTTAACCCTTCACATGTAAACATAACAGTTTCAGAGAAACTGCTATGTTTACATTTGGGGTTAATCCAGCCTCAAGTGCCTGTCTTCCGGACAGCGACTAGAGGCGCATTTGTGACACTGGAGGCGAATTTTGCCTCCATCGTGCAGAGCGTTCATAGGAAAGCATTGAGAAATGCTTTCCTTTGGACACTTTGAATGTGCGCGCGCATTCGGCTCCGGTGATGTCGGACGGGGGAGCTGACATCGGACGGGGAGGAGAAGTCACCAGCGCCGAGGGAGCCCGGCACTGGATTAAGGTAGGTGGCTGAAGGGGTTTTAACCCCTGCAGCACCACGGGAGAAGGACCCTGAAGGTGGGGGCACCCTCAGGGCACTATAGTGTCAGGAAAACCACTTTGTTTTCCTGACACTATAGTGTTCCTTTATCCTTGTTTTACTTTCCTATTCTCATTTATATATCTAAAAAATGTTTTGTCCCCTTTTTTTACTGACTGTGCTATTTTCTCTTCTGTGTGTGATTTGGAAGCTCTTATAACTTGCTTAGCTTCTTTCTGCCTAATCTTATAGATCATTCTGTCTTCCTCACTATGTTTTTTTTTTTATATTTACTAAATGCTAACTTTTAGTTTTTTTTTTACTATTTTCGCAACATCTGCAGAGTACCACATTGGTTTCTTGAATTTTTTGCTTTTACTGACAAGCCTAATGCAATTTTCTGTTGCCTTCAGCAGTGCAACTTTTAAATCCCATTTTCAATCCCATTTCTCTTGGATTCCATTTAAATTGCTCCAGTCTGATAATGACTCCTTTACACTTTTTCTAATTTTAGAAAAGGCTGTTTTTTTTAAGTCTAAAACTTTTGTTTTTGTGGGGTGTGACACAGTCACTGTTCTTATATTAAACCACACTGACTGATGATCACTGATCCTAAAATTTCACCTACAGTAATATCTGATACCAAATCTCCATTTGTTAACACTAAATCTAGTATGGCCTCTTTACGAGTTGGCTCCTCAACGACTTGTTTTAGAGACAATCCCAGTAGGGAGTTTCGAAAATGTGTGCTCCTGGCACAAGCAGCTATTTTGGTTTTCCAATTCACATCAGGAAGATTAAAGTCACCCATGATGATTTAAAGTACTTTATTCATGGCTTCTTTACACTTGGTTCAGTAAATGGGGCTTACTGAACCAAGTACCACACAGGCAGACCACCCAGAAGTGGAAGTGTGCAGGTAATTTACCTCCCAGGCTGGGAGCCTGCTGTAGGTAAATTGCCGACCGCTGGGGTGCCGCCGTTCATGCAAATGTACATGTGGCAGCGGCCATCTTTGTTCATTCGAACGAGGTCAGCGGTATGTGTAGCCAAATCCATGGAACTGAAATCGGCTACACATTGAGACGCACACCGCTGACCCCTACCTTCTCCTGCACTTCGACACTGCGGCTGAGACTAAGTCCCATTCGAAGATTCGAACACTCGTTCGAATGGGACTTAGTCATTCTTTCAGTGTAAAATAGACCGACAGTACAGCCCAAATCCATGGAACTGTTTTGGGCATGAAAATGTGCTTGCGGTCGGTCATAAAGGACTTCCAGCTAACTTTTTATCTATTGGACGGATTTTTATGATTGATTTTTGAGTATGTTTATGTTTAAAGTATGTTGATTTTGAAAAGGTATGCTTTATGTGAATGTGATGCATATTTCAGTTATTAATATTGTGTAAAAACTGTAGATTTTCTGCCTGTGATAATTAAGTTAGTCTATTGTGTTGAGATAATTGTATTACAGGCAGAGGGGAGGATTCTGTGTGTAATTGCTGGAAGTGTCTGAGTGTATTGTACGTATTGATTGGTTGTTTTGCAAAATCCTGTGGGCAGTACTATGTGTGCAAAATGTGCATAAAAGCAGAGTGTTTGATTAAAAGCTTCAGTTCTACTTCACCCTCAATTTGGAGTGCCGTCTCTTATTGGGGGAATCTGCTACAAGGGATTGCTATGCTAGTCATACTCCCTTGCTATATCACTACTAAGCTCTTGTAAGAGCTTGTACCTGTCTTGCTCTCTGAAGGAGTCTACAGTGGTTATGGTGTCGGCTGGAGTGCTTGGAGCCCTCAGGAAGCGCTAGGAGCATCCTTCAACGGAGGTACCCAGTTGGGGTGCCCGTCGATCCGTTACAACTTCCCCCTTCATTGTCATTTTAGCTATTACCTCAACTAGTAGATCATCTAACTCTTCTATTTGTCCTTGGGGTCTAAAAATCACACCTACATGAGTTACTGTGTGATTACCAAATTCTAACGTAACCCAAACGGACTCTATGTTCACCTCACTAACTTTAATTAGGCTAGATTTTATGCAATCCTCTACATACAGGGCCACCCCTCCCCCTTTTTTGCCTTCCCTGTCTTTTCTATATAAAGAATACCTTGGTATTGCTATGTTCCAGTCATTTTTCTCATTATACCATGTCTCAGTAACAGCAACTAAATCTACATTATCAGTTGACATTATTGCCACAAGTTCATGGATCTTATTCCCTAAACTGCGTGCATTTGAAGACATTACTTATCCTTATTTATAAATATGCTCTAAAACTCAGTATTCAGAAAATATTTGGCTTGATTAAAATGGATGTATGAATTATTAAGCCGGACTAATATAAACAAATTTACCTCCATTAAGAGTATTTCAGTGACCTTACTAGCAGAATATTATATAAGAAGGGTTAAAGAACCATTGAAGGTTCATAAGTATGTAGCTTATTTATGACAGTATGTATCAGCTTAAGGAATTGTGCTTTTCCTACATGCTTCAACTAATTGAATGAGGGCTATCAGAACAATGGGGGGAAACATGGCTTACCAATCTTCTGAGAGAGTTAGACATAGCAACATAGCAAAGCTCTTAATTCAATAACAATGCTAACAACTACATTCTGGAGAGTGTTTTTTTAAAAAAAAAAAAAAAAACATTGAAAGCAGAGCTAAAAGTGTATTACAAAAAAAAAAAAAAAAACCAAGGCCAATAACTCTGATTCATGCCTAACCAATGTAACCTGATTTTGAACCTGACATTGTAAAAAGGTATATAACCTGAGAGATAGCCAGCAAGACGGGAAATAATGTATCAAGGAAATTTAGTAGTATAATAGAAGTATACAATGCATGAACTACACACAGCTGGAACATTAATCCAACTAAGTGGTATTTAGTATACTCCAAATTATATAGTAATATATAAGTATATAAACTATACCAATTCATATTCTCATTAAATGACAGTGCTGACATCAGTTATGTCCAATTCTAAAATTCTACTGTCAATCAATGTTGGCAAATAAATGCTAACACAAAAACTTGGGCACAGCAAAATAAAAGTTGGTTTGTCTGAATCGATTTGACAAGAATAAAAATAATAATAATCTCAGGGGATTTGTGTTTCATCCTGTATATCTCACATTAGGCAGCAAGAGAGCAAGTAAGGGCTAGGATGAAGGGCAATTACACCACAGTCTATATTGCTGAGGGAAGAAGCAGTAAAAGAAAGCACTAAGGCAGGCTACGATTCCACTAATACTATATCTGACTCTCCACAAATAGCTACCACCAGCAGTACCTCCTCCTCTTTGACTACCTCCACCATTAAGCAGAACGGGAGGGGATAGTGAGGATAGTGCCAGAAGGCAACAGAGGCATTATCTTTATAATATATAGCTGTAACTTACCTTTCCTGCAGCTCCTGTCAGCTCTCTCCTCCTCCGCGCCGTCCTTTCAGCACCTCGGTCAGCTCCCAGTGTAAATCTCGCGAGAGCCGCGGCTCTCGCGAGACTTACAGTGTGAGCTGACAGAGGGAGCTGCACAGACGGCGCGGAGGAGGAGAGAGCTGACAGGAGCTGCAGGAAAGGTAAGTTACAGCTCTGCCAGCCCCCCTCTCCCCCCACTGAACTGCCAATGCCACTAGACCACCAGGGAAGGAGCCCCCCTCCCTGGCCAGCTAGCAAGCAGGGAGGGGGGACGAAAATAAGAATACAGATATTAATAATAATAATAATAAAAATTTAATAAAAGTATTATTAATAATAATAATAATAATAATGATGAAAACATATTAAAAAATAATTAAAAAAAATAATAATTAAAAAAAATAATATAACAAAAAAAAACAATTAGTATTAAAATAATAAAAAAATAATAAAAATGCCCACCCCCACCAAGGCTCTGCATCACACACTCAAACACTGCATTCATACACACTGCACTAATACACACACACCCATACTGCATTCATACACACACACTGCATTCATACACACACTGCATCTCACACACACTGCATCACACACACACTGCATCACACACACACACTGCACTCACACACTGCATTCATACACACACATTGCATTCATACACACACACTGCACTCATATACACACACAGCATTCATACACACTGCACTAATATATATACACACTGCACTCATACACACACACTGCACTCATACACACACACTGCACTCATACACACACTGCACTCATACACACTGCACTCATACACACTGCACTCATACACACTGCACTCATACACACTGCATTCATACACACTGCATTCATACACACACTGCATTCATACACACACACACTGCATTCATACACACACACACACACACTGCATTCATACACACACACACTGTATTCATACACACACACACTGCATTCATACACACACTGCAAATAAATATTCAATTAATATAATTTTTTTAGGATCTAATTTTATTTAGAGATTTACCAGTAGTTGCTGCATTTCCCACCCTAGTCTTATACTCGAGTCAATAAGTTTTCCCAGTTTTTTGGGGTAAAATTAGGGGCCTCGGCTTATATTCAGGTCGGCTTATACTCGAGTATATACGGTAGTTTTAAATAAGGTGTAAAAGCACTCCACATGCATGTACAAACAGTTGCATACACAAACAGAGCAATAGTAAAAAGAGAGGCACATAAACTAAAATCATAAATAGTATTTTCGTTTGACATTAGCCTCCCATATGTTCCAGTGGTAAGTTTTTGATTCTGTTGTGTTTGATAGCAATCTGATGTGCATCTCATAGCACTTACTCTCTAAGGCCAGTGTTAATACCTCTTTAATAGCAGGAACTACGTCAGATCTCCAATAACGTGGTATTACCATAGTGATCGCTATCAGGACGTGGCCTACCATTATCTTATCCACTTTGGTAAAGTTGTCAGGAAATGACTTAAATAAACATAGTTCTGGAGTCAAAGTCACAACAGAAGGAGTAATATCCCTGAGTATTGCATGTACATTCTTCCAAAATAATTGTAAACGTGGACAATGCCACCACATATGGGTATATGTGCCTGTTTGCTCACAGTCACGCCAGCAGAGATTTGTAGAATTGGGGTATATTTTCTGGAGCCTGGATGGAGTCAGATATCACCGATATAAAACTTTATAGTGGTTCTCCAAATGATCCGAACACTGGGTGATACCTTTCAAATTTAAAAAAACAGCCAACCAGTCATCCAGAGAATTTTTTCTCTGAAGATCCCTTTCCCATGCGACTGTGTAATCCAGTTTGGTTTGGGGTATAGCATTAATATAGGAATAACATAATGATATAGTACATTTCCTTCCCGGGTTATCAATACACATTTTTTCTATTTGGGATTTCTCTAAATGAGTATATTTGTGGTCAAGTCTTGGGACTTCAAATATCTCACTTAATCATAATCTCAGATAATCAACCCATCTATAGGCTTGTTTACAACCTTGTCACCAAATAGCTGCCATAATCTTTCCTTATTAAATGGGCACTATAGTGCAAGGAATACCTCTCCCCGACAATCAATGCTTTCCTATGGGGAAAAATCTGATGCTGGATGTCCTCATGCAGAGCGTGAGGATGTCCAGCATCAAATACTGGACAAAGGTCCATCCTGGAAGCCCTCTACTGGCTGTCACTGGAGACAGACTTAGTGCTGCAATGTAAAAAAAATTGCGTTAAAATATGTTTTTTTAATTTTTCACACACAAACAAATATGAACGCTAACTTTGGCCAGTGTTTGTGACTAAGTGGCTACTAAAAAAGACTGGACATACCCCATTTGTAATACCTTGGGTTGTCTACTTTTGCAAATGATATCATTGGGGTAATTCTCATTCCTGTGCTACTATTTGGTATCAAAGGCAATATAAAGAGTCTGGCAAATGTCAATGTGTATAAACTGAAAAATGTATCATGCTATATTTGACCCTGTAACTTTACAAAACACCATAAAACCTATACATGGGGGTAGTGTTTTACTCGTGAGACAACACTGAATACAAATATGTGTACTTTTTTTGCAGTAACAGCTAACAGTATTATGACATTCACAGTTAAAATGCCATGCAGAACTACAAAATTAACATTTCCTAATTTCTCAAATTCTTTAAAAAAAATTCATATTAAATTATGTTTCTGATGGGAAATTATTTGTTTTACCTATGCGATGCTTAATGAATATTCCCACAGACATACAGAGCTATAAAGAAATATATACATTAACCTATGAGTGTATTGCATAACGAGACATGGATTTAATCCTTTATCTACAAATATCTGGACAGTCCCTCTTTGGATGGTTTTGTGGGTGAAAGAGGCTAAAGGAAATAGAGGTGAAAACATAATTAAAGGCCCACAGGTGTAATTAGTACATCTGGATATACCATGGCTAACACTTTCACCTTTGATACTGTCATATATACGGGTAAATAAAGAGTAAAAAAAAAGTCTTTCCACATCTGCAGGGGTTAAAAGCAAGAATTTTCTTTCCTGTCTGCAATCTGTGGCAAGCAGTTTCCACTATCTTTTATAAACATCCTGCCCTTGGAAAAATAACATTCTTTCTAACCACCTGCAAATTTGTATTGGTTCCTAAATCAAAGACTGTCGTGCTAGACATGCGCAGTAGATTAACTGTAACACGTAATGTTTCATGAGAAATTATACTGCTTACACTGAAAATGCTATGATTGGTTGATTTTGCCTTTTGCTGTACACACCCCTATGAAAACAGTTTTTTATATACACGCTGTACACCATTAAAATTTCAAACACTTTTTGAACTACTTCTGACTGACGTCCATTGAGTGTTCCCTGCGAGCAAAATTTAAACAGAGATAAAGATGGAAGCAGAAACGTCTTTGATTATGCATAAGACCATGGCAGCGTGTTGACTGCAGCCTAACAAGTGGGGGCTCGTGCCGGGATAGACCACTGCAGAATCTACCGGTGAGTATATAGATCTTGACTTTTTCTGTCTTTATCAGTTACATGTCTGAGATGAATGAATTGTTAAAGTGAATGAGTTGTTAAATTTCATATGAGCCTGGTACAATGTTTAATGAAACCAGGACTTGCCCATAGTTTAGCAAATCACAGAGGGATAGTTTACTTTTATTATTATTGTCCAAATTGTTGGACAGAGTGGTACACCGAACAGCACATAAAATATTTAAAAATCTCATTCCCTCAGAGTGTATGTAGACCCATATTGTTTAACCGCTGCAGTAACTCTAACAAAGGAATACATTTTCACACTTACAGTGGCCCAACACTGATTTATATTGCTATTATTGATTTTTTTTTTGCTTGCTACAGGATATCCATTCTGCGTGCTATTGCTTCTTAATTAGTTGTATCACAATTATTATTGTTATAGATATCTTTGTATAACTATTTAGTTTCAAAGTATCCTACTTACATTAAGATGGGGCAGGACAATTCTAAACAGATTTGTAAAATCAAACATAGGGCTGTAAAGGGAGTGACAGTCCCGAAGCCATACTTAAATGAGACCCCTAAACACTTTGTAGAAAGAATTGCAGGGGATTTTTATGTGGACCCATTTGTAGATAATCTAGTGGGGTACAATGAGGGGATGCAAGGCAGGAACATTTTTCCCAGAACAGGTGGCCTGGACCCAGAGCATGTTTTAATGATAGAAGGCTTGTGCATGGGTCAGAAGGAAAAATGGCCATGGTACAGACCAGATAGCTCTTGGGATAAGAAGTATATGCGTACATGTGGGAAGATATGGGTTTCCCTCTCCATTATTGGGTAGCCACTGTCGACCCTACCCCAACTAACCTACCCAGAGCCCCGAGTTTTGCCAAGTAACCCCTTCATTGCCACCACCATACCCAGGTTTAATCCATACACCTTTATACCCCTCAATAACAGACCTTGAATATGTGGACACAGTATGTAATATTGTTGTCACTGAACTGGAGCAACAGAGGGGAGCCAACATCCGTCTGCAACAGATCAATGTAGACATACCACAACCACTGCCAAACAGGGGGGCACTCCACCGCCCTCTGCTGGCCATACACAGGTTGTTACTGCACAGCCCTCATCCTCACATTTGACATCAGCTTAATCAGTGTGGGAATGGACTTCTCATCACATCACACACAGCAGCCGAATAAGTTACATAACATGGTAACACGACAGGATAGTGAGAAGGAAAGGCAGGGCATCCTCGATGAACTGGGAACAGAGGCTGATGAGGGGAACTTGATTTCAAGGGGCCGTACTTGTTAGTTGGTGAGCAACCCATAGTGAAACCACCTGATATGACCTAATTAACTGCATGGGCAAACTGATGTCAGACCCCTGTGAAGCAACCAACATCTGCAGTATCCTACCTTAAGAAAGCTACTGTGGGTCAGTTTCTGCTGCCTAATGGCTAAATCATGTTGCTTAATATGATTGTTGCACATGATGATACTGATTGGCTAGCTGTAACTAAGCAATTACTGGATCCTAACAAACCAATTTCCACCAGACAGGATTTTCTTACCCCTGCCCAGCTAGACACTATGTGGGGACACATACTGACACATTTAAAGAAGGCACATGGGGATAGACAGAGCATGGCTCCTGTCATTGCTTGCAAACAGAAGGTAAATGAGTCCCCAGGGGCCTTTGCCAAAAGATTTCTCAAGTGTTGGACTGACGAGTGCTGCCTACCCCTCTATGAAGAAGCTAAGGGTATAGTTTGTCACCACGCTGATTAATAACTTAACTCCTGAGGCAGCACAGACCTTTTAAAGGTTCCTCCCATAGTGGTATGATCAGAAACCAAAGGAATGTTTTGAGGCCCCTAAGGTCCATAAAGCGGCTTCTCTAAAAATGGTTTCCAATCACTTCCCTAACAGAGCACGTAATTGCCAACATAATTGCCACATAATCCTGTTCATTGGAAGAAGGATTGCCCATATAAGGACATCTGTTACAAGTGTAGGAAGCTAGGTCACAGGGCCAATATGTGCAGGAAACCCCCCATGGACCCAGGAACACCCAAAACTCCAGATCACTCTATTCCTCTATGCTGGAAGGATGGTCCACAAGGACCCACTTTCAGACAATTTGGAGGCCTGAGGTTGGACTCCCTAACTCATGCTTCTCTCAGGGCCTCAGTAAAATGGATTCAGTTACCTATGATCACTTTGTACATTGATTGTTCACCGTGTGACTTTTTATGTGACACAAGTGCGACCACATCCTCCTTAACTGAGCTTTTTTACAAGGTCCCTCATGACAGCACTGGTAGAACCTCAATAGGTATTAATGTTCCTATTGACACACGAGAGACACCTCCACTTACGGTTCGTACTAAAACGGGGGATTTTCAGACTTTACACCAATTTCACATTCTGCCACTGTGCCCAGTTAACTTATTGTGTAGAGATCTCATGGCTAAATTATTGCTGTCCATCTCTATGGATTTCCAAGGAGGCACTACTGTGTCTTCACCCTTTGACCTCACAGTGACCCCCCCATCAATGAATCACATGACGGTGCATTTTTTACCTTGCACGACAGCGGGGGATGTGTCCTTTCTCTTCCACATGAACTGACTTATATTCTAAGCAGCCTATCTGTCTTCATACTGACAGGCACTCAAGAAGTTAAGTTGATGATAGACCCACCCAGGATTGTGTACAATGCCACTGGTGATGTTTTTAACAAACCTCCTGTTGACAGTGACGAGGACATAGTGACTATTCATGGGTTATGGACTACAGAGGGAGTCTTGCACTTAGTGACTAATGCTGGGCTATTTTCATGGCTTGAGAATCAGGACATACTTCACCACTATGACTCTCAGTTTTGCCCTGTTGTTCTGGTTTTCTTTCATCCACATTTGCTATCCACTTCCACACCTCAGCTACCCTTTCCTCTCAACTCTTTGCCTCAGGGTCTTTGGACTACCTCCTTTCTGACCCAGGTTTCATTGACTGCACACCCTATGAAGCCACACTTAAACCAGATGCAGCCCCTATATATGTAAAACAGTACCCCCTCTCGAAAGAAAAGGAGTTAGGGATTGCACCAGTTATTGCTGAGTTGCTTGATAAAGGTATCATATCACCTAGACTGTCACCATGGAACTCACCCATTAATCCAATCCCAAAACCTGGTCGAAATGAGTTCAGGTTTACACAAGACCTCAGGGTCGTAAATTCTAAGGTTCAGCCCTTGGCCCCTATGGTGACTGATGTGAATGCTATTATCTCAGCAATCCCAGCTCAGTCACAATTATATAGTGTCATTGACTTGTGCAGTGCCTTCTTTAGGATACCAGTACACCCTAACACAAGGCCTCTATTTGCCTTCATGTACAAGGGCAACCAGTACAATTGGAACAGGTTGCCCCAGGAATACAGTGATTCGCCTACGTCCTTCTCGGCTGTGGTACGTGAAATTCTGTCGCCATGGTCTCCGGTCTTCCACTCTGCTCCAGTACGTAGATGACCTTTTGATGTGTATTCCTGATAGAGACTCCTGCCTAAAGGACACTCTCAGCCTCCTTGAACCCTTATATCAAGTTGGCCACAAGGTTTCTCCTGCTAAAATCCAGTTCTGCCTTCCAAAGGTCAATTACCTTAGCTTCCTGCTCAGCCAAGGTGAACTGGTCCCTGCTCCAGACCACGTGCAGACTATCTCACACCTGCCAAGACCGCACCACAAAGCTGCCATGTTGTTTTTTTTTGCTTTGGCTGACGCTACGGCTAAAGCAATTGCCCGGGAAGGAGTTGACAAGTTAGATCCCAAGTATATCCTTACCCCTACTGATCCAGCGGCACTAAAGAACATGGTCATGATCCCATCTTTTACCTTACCTACTGATTTACACCTGCTACTGGCACAAGCATTTGACACTGATCTCACCTTTTGGGAATTACAAGGTTTGACCAAGACATTAATGGCCTCTGGTCAAACAAGGAGGGACAGGTAGGGTTACCCAAAGCAGTAGCCCCGATCTTCATTTCACATCTTCATGGATTTTGGGCATGTTGGTAAAAAGCAGACCCTTAAGGCCCTACAAACTTGCTTTATAAGCCACAACCTCAGTGACAAGATGGAAACACAAATAAGTAGATGCTTAATGTGCGCAGTGAATAACCCTGGAGGGACAGAATATGGTAAGCATGACCATTTACCTCCACCCAAAGGGCCAATGCAGCACCTCCTGATAGACTTTTAACATATGCCAAAGGCTAAAGGAGGATTTAAGTACTTACTGGTCATAGTAGACCAGTTTAGTAAGTGACCAGATGCATTCCACTGTAAGAGGGAAGACACCAAAAAGGTGGCACAAATCCTCTGTAAAGAGAGTGTGCCCAGGTTTTGTTGCCCTCTGCAGATAAACAGTGACAGAGGAACTCTGTTCACAAATAAGCTCACTCAAAACATAAGCAGATTGCTCTGTGTTGACTGGAAATTTCATGTCCCCTACCACCCATAACCCTCAGGACAGGTGGAAAGAACCAACAGGACCATAAAAGACAAGTTGTGGAAAGGAAAAAAAATGTACATTCCATAATTGGCCAGACCACCTACCTGCAGTGTTAGCTGAGTTCAAGATCACCCCTAATAAGATGACAGAGTTGTCCTCTTTTGAGATACTCATGGGTAGGTATTCTCCACTCCTTGGGCTAGCAAGGGACCCCAGGGAATGATAGATGAAGTAGAGGTTGCTAGGTTAGAATACGTTGCCAGCCTTGTCAATAAGTTGAATGGCATCTAAGTCCTGATATGGAGGTTGAGAAAGCTCAGAGCCACTGACTCACCTTTGTGATCCACCATCTGTTGTTGTCGCTGTTACAAGGACGGCTATCCTGACCGACCAAAGTCCAGTATCCATGCGAGTAAAGAAAGTGCCTGGCCATTTGGGCAAGAAGAACAGATCAAGATGGAGACAGAAGCATCCTCATCATCAGAGATAAGAAAGAACCAGATTTACAGAACAATAGGATGCTAGAAACCCATTCCTCTTAGTAGTTGCCTTACCCGCTACATCGATCTTACTTGTTGACTTAATTTGCTATTTTGCTAACTTTGTCTACTCCATGCAAACAAACATTCCCTATGTCATGTCTAAACTCTCTCGGGAGAATAGTGCAGTTAAGTTTGCCAATGACATAAAGGCCCAATCACCCACTAAGGAGGGAATATTACCCGCAGAGGTAACCCAGGCTCACCCTACTATACCACAAGTCCTCAAGAGGTTACAGAGAGAATTTCATATGTCTTCACCCATAGTTTAACACATGGGTACCCTTTTACCGGGATCTCCCTCAATGGAACAGGATTGGCAGCACTGTGCAAACAGTGTAAATTATGGAACTTTACCAACAGCACTCCTACCAAAGAGCCTGATAGGGTTCATCTGGCAACAAGTGTGGACACCGGTGCCATAATGTATTTTAGTAATAACATATATTATCCTGTATCAACAAATATCTGGACAGGCCCTCTTTGGATGGTTTTGTTGGTGAAAGAGGCCAAAGGAAATGGAGTTGAAGAAATAATTAAAGGGCCACAGGTGTAATTAGTAAATCTGGATATACCTTGGCTAACACTTTCAACTGTGGTACCAGAAAAGGGGACTTGTCATATATACAGGTAAATAAAGAGTAAATCTAACCACCTGCACATTTTAATTGGGTACCTAAATCAAAGACTTTCCAAACATATTACTCACTTTAGCTAGCTTTTTTATTGTAAAAAATTATGTCCTCTTTTTTCATTTTATAAAATGCATAATTTTAATAAAAAATTAGCACATTTATAATTGAACCTTTATAAATGAACCATGTTATAAGTCATTGGCTGTCAAACAAACAGCCAGGAGATCTTTGTTCCACCTAGCTTGCTCAGAGTGCCTGTGTCTGAAAAGTCTACCGAATTGGCTCTTTGACAAGTCTGTAATTGGACAGCTGCATGTTGGGTCTCCAAGAGAGAAGCCACTGATTGGGCATTTCCTGACACAGAAAAGAAAGTCTGTTAAATGGTAAAAAGGGAGGGCTTGCAGTAACTGTACAAAATAGCTCTGCAGCTATTAAAAGCCAAGATTTTATACGCCGCCCCCCACCTCCCCCCCCCCCACCCCCCCAAAACAGTGCTTACATTTTCAAGTTCCACACTGCAAGCCAGTCCTTAAAAGTTGCTCACCACTGTGAGCCTGGAGGGTCCATGTCACACTAACTAGGCTAAATTTCTGCTCTCCATGGTTATGTTTTCACTTAGGCAGGACTGGGGTCATTGCACCTTCTACAAACACTCGAGTGACTACATTTCTGTTACTGTGCATTAGATTTGAAATAAGACTTTTTATTCTTTTTAATGCTATATAATGTCTTAGACCCCTGTATATAATTTCCTGAATGTCACTGAAACCATCAGACACAATAATTCTAAAAAAAGCCTTGGAACAGAAATAGATTTATTCTTTTATGGCACTATAGAAATCATTTTCAGGCTGTGGGCTCCTGCTGTGTTGATCTTACAATCTAGTCTTAGTGCCTGAGGCTCTGTGACATAAAGAGACTTGCCTCGAGTCACAAGTGGTAGACATGGGAATCAAGCCAGGCTTCCCTGATACAGGCTTGGTATCAAAGTCAGTAATTTAACCATATAAGCTACCATCACATCTCTGAGGTTTTACATTCAGATTATTTGCATTAACAATATACTTAATAGGAGTGATGTTGCAATCAAATCAGGTCTCTGGATTACCTCAGTTTCTCTTCTTTTTTTATTATTTCAGTCAAGTGTTGTTGTTTTTTCTTTTATTATTTTATTTATGTGTTTGATAATGGTAGTCTTATACTTTTAAACCATATCTCACAGCAGTTGATTGTATACATGTGGTATGACATTATGGAAGTTAGTCACAGCAGCCAAGAGGAGTGGACATGCCATTGTCTACCCTCAGATTGTCCTCAAGTCCCTCTGATGGCTAGGGGCCCTGTAATTAAAAAAAAAAACATACCTTCCTACTAAATACTTACCATTAGATGTCTTCTTTTTTTCTTAAAACTAATTTTACTACAAATACAAATCACAAAAAAACTAGATCTAAAAAAAATTACAAAAAACCTGATGCAATAAATATAAGTCTTCATCCCACAAGGGTTCTGCGCAGGCTATGGTTGCATGGTCGAAAAAGCTATACAATTTCAGTCTAAGCACTCTTGGCCTGATCAGAGCTTCCTGACAGGCAAATCTCACTTATCTCAAGACTGTATGGGAACATTCTCATTCAAAGCATGGCGAGTGGGGAAATTGGATTTGGGTATAACCTCCCTTATATTAATATTAAGGTCATGTTGGCTTTTATTAATGTTTTAATGACTAACAGTGTTTAACTGTATTCTTGTTTAAGCCTTCAGGAGTGCAGTTTTATTTTTGTCTTTACAAAGGCTAAGTAGAGCGATATGATGCATTAACGTAGCATATTATTAAGAACTAATAGCAAGAGTCAGGCAGCAGGTATCATAGCGTATCTTATCGTATCTTGTCGAAAATTAACTGTAGCTGAAAATTATTTTTGTGTCTCTCTTGTCCCCCTTAATTTTTCAATTATTCCTTCCTCCCATCTTCTTTCTTGTATATCTTTTTTAGTTTTTCTTAAAATTCATTTTTTTAACTAATTTTTTTCTCTTTCCTTTTTTTTAAATTCTCTTCCTATTTCCTATCTTTTTCTTTTCTTCTTTTCCCCAGTTTTTTTTTCTCTTTTCTTTCCCATCTTCCCCCACTTTAAATAAGTGTAGTCAGTATTTCATAATAAAGCAGTAATATGTATGTGCACAATTATGCTTGGGAAGTGAGATAATTGAACAGGTATACAAAATTGAATAGGAGGACGATAATCAGTTAACAGAAGAAAATGGGAATTGGGGGTACGCCCAGAACATGCATTTCAAAGCAGTGGTGCTGCCGTAAAGACAAAAACATATGCAAAATACAGCGCACACATAAACAAAAACACAGTTTTACATTTAACAAGGCTACTTAAAATCACCTATCTTAGCAAATAAATATGGGGATGCAGTTCCACCATATGGCCATATTGTGTTAAGCCCAACACTACGTCACAGTATCCCAATATTGGTGGGTCCTACACTACTTTTAACATAGGAGATTTACATGCTAACTTGCAATACTTACTTGTAGTTTAAACTCCTCAATTTAAATTTTCTTGCTGTCACCTCCACCTCTTCTATCGGTGACTGAAGAACATAATAGTAACTTCCTTTTGTTCTTTTATATGGTGGGTTATCATGTGCGTAGCATTTTGGAACTAGGCCAGATAGTTCCAAAGTTTTGTATCCTCTAGTTGTTTCAGTATATAAAATAAAGGAAATAAATAGATATAGATTTACAATTGAATCCATCTAAAGATACTTTTGCAAACATACCGGATATACTCGAGTATAAGCCGACCCGAATATAAGCCGAGGCCCCTAATTTTACCCCAAAATACTGGGGAAACTTATTGACTCGAGTATAAGACTAGGGTGGGAAATGCAGCAGCTGCTGGTAAATTTCTAAATAAAATTAGATCCTTAAAAAATTATATTAATTGAATATTTATTTACAGTGTGTGTATAATGAATGCAGTGTGTGTATGAGAATGCAGTGTGTGTGTATGAGAATGCAGTGTGTGTGTATGAGAATACAGTGTGTGTATGAGAATGCAGTGTGTGTGTATGAGAATCAGGGGAGGGCTGGCAGCCTTAGGCCTGGAGGGCAAAACCAGTCAAGTGGCCCATTGCACAACCAAATCAGTTCACCATCCATGCCCACCTTTTCCTGGTTTTATAACGGATATTGATGTTATGCTAATCAGTAGCTCTTTGCCATACCGCTCCTTCACGGCTCTGACTTTCAATGTTGTCAGAGCGCAGGCTGAGAATCTCTGAGCCTGTGCTCTGACTCACTAACTGAGTGCCGGAACCACGAGGGAGAGGATATGATCTGACTGCACCTACTGCTGCTGCGCATCAGTGGATCACCAGCGAATCGTTTAAATTGAATATGCTGGTGTCCCCAACTTGTGAGCTGTGTTGGCCGCCGGGCGCCTCTGTTGTCATGGCACCCTGCGTGACCGCACAGCTTGCACACCCCAACGGCTGGCCCTGCTGACACACACTGATGTTACTACTTACACATCCCTCAATATTAATACAGACATCAGAGTAAACACCAATAAACTGTGAAAACAGAGCTGATCCCCCCCCCCAAATTTATAAATATTTGCTTACTGGATTTGTTCTAAGATTAAATCATGCCTCCTCCTCTCTCTCTCCCATGTGCTGCTCTGTAGGCTGGGAGGAAGTGAAGAGTAATCACATTCTCCCAGCACAGCGGCACCTGTGGCTGCATGGGGAACAGCTGTTTAATGTAATGCTTGCAGGACGGCCAGCTGCCGTAGAACCTCTTTGTTCCCGTCTCTGCAAAGGGCTCCAGGCACTGCTTGTTGTGAGTGTGAGCCACTGTAAATTAGGGGCAGAGGGTACTTGCACTGCAGTAAAGACGGGTATGGGCAGGACGAGAGTGCAGTGCAATCGGTGCACTCCCCTCCTGTGGGTCACCAGTAGACTGGTGCACCTGCCCAGGATCAGAGCCGGTGCAATGATTTTTGCCACCCTAGACAAAAGAAAAATTTGTCACCCCCCTCCCCCCCCCATGTGACATCACAATGCCCCACCCATATGATCTGCCATATGAACTAATGCCAGTGCTGCACACAGTGTGTGTTTACATTAAAAAGCCTGCAGGGACCGGCTATAGACACCAGAACCACTTCATTAAGCTATAGTGTCCCTTTAATGTGAGGTAAATTATAGATTAGTGTCACTAATAATATACTAGATTGCCTACTTACAACCAGATGAGGATGATGATGCGCTGCAGTTTGGCTCCACTGGTCTGATGTAGAACAGGATTTCTGGAGGCTGTTTGCAACTGTGGTCACAAAATTCAATGTTCTGGGAGAATTGGAAGCAGCTCAATATTTTGGGGGCCCCTTACACAGCTCAAGGTCTGGGCCCCAGGGCCTGACAGTGAGTATGCCCATAAGGCCCACTCATAAGTCCACTTATATGTTCCACCCACCCATGAGTTCACTCACAGTGTAGGGGATGTGTTATGTGTTATTGTAGAGGATATAATATGTGTGCTTATGGTATGTAGTGTATAGGGATACCAGTTTCTGTAGGTGATGCAGTGTGTTTGTGTGTAGTGGAAGCAGTGTGTATTTGTGTATAAGGAATGTATTGTGTGTTTCTGGTTGTGTGTAAGGGATGCATTGTGTGAATCTGTGTTTGTATGCATAAGGGATGCAAGGTGTGTATCTGTATGTGTGTGCATTGAGTGTAAGAGATGCATTGTGTTTCTGTGTGTATGTGAGAAAAGCAGTGTGTGTGTTTGCATGTGTGTGTAAGGGTTTGCATTGTGTGTTTCTGTGTATGTGTGCAAATGATGCATTGTCTTTGTATGTAAGGGTTGCATTGTGTGTTTCACTGTGTGTAAGGGAAGCATGTTTCTGATGCATGTGTTTCTGTGTGTGCAGGGATGCATTGTGTTTCTGTGTATGTATAGGGATGCATTGTGTGTGTGTGTTTGCGTAGTGTGAAAGAGCTCCCTGTCTTGCCCCCTGTCCTATAGAGCTGACCCGTCTGTCCCTTAGAGCTCTCCCCTGCCCCTTAGTTGTCTCTCCTCTCCCCCACCCTTTCCTAGCGGTCTCTACTCACACTCACCCACTCTCCCTGTGCTCTTCTCATCCCCCCACCTCCACCCTCCCTGTGTTCTTCTCACTCCCCCCTCCATGTGTTCTCCTCACCCCGTGTTCTTCTTACCCCCTCCTTCCTGTGTTCTTCTTACTTACCCCCTTATTCTTCTTACTCCCCCACCTGTTCTTCTTACCCCCTTCTTCTTATTACTCCCCCCTTTTTCTTACTCCCCCCTTCTTCTTCTTACCCCCTCCTACTTCTTCTTACTCCCCCTAATTCTTCTTACTCCCCCTTCTTCTTCTTACCCCCTCTTCTTCTTACACCCTCTTCTTCTTTTTACCCCCTCTTCTTCTTACTCCCCCTCTTCTTCTTACTCCCGCTTCTTCTTCTTATTCCCGCTTCTTCTTCCTACCCCCCTCTTCTTCTTACCTCCCTCTTCTTCTTACCCCCCCTCTTCTTCTTACCCCCTTTCTTCTTCTTACTCCCCCTCTTTTTCTTACTCCCCCTTCTTTTTATCCCCCCTCCTCTTACTCCCCCCTCTTCTTACTCCCCCCTCTTCTTCTTACTCCCCCCTTCTTCTACTTAATCCCCTCTTTTTCTTATCTCCCCTCTTTACTCCCCCCTCCCCCTCTTCTTACTCCCCCCTCCCTCCCTTCTTACTCCCCCCTTTTCTTACTCCCCCTTCTTACCCCCCTCCCTTCTTACTCCCCCCTCCCTCCCTACTCCCCCCCTTTTCTTACTCCTCCCTCCCTTCGTACTCCCCCCTTTTCTTACTCCCCCCTCCCCTCCTTCTTCTTACTCCCCCCTCCCTCCCTTCTTACCCCCCGCGCGGAACAGGAGTTTCTGTTTCCTGTAACCGGCCGGACTGACAGGAAGTGCAGACTCAGTGTGCACCTTCCCATCACTCCGGCGGGGCACCGCGGACCGGAGAGGAGCTCGGCCACGGTACGGGGAGGGAAGTGAAGGGGAGGGGAGGAGAGAAGCTGCAGCCGCCTGAGGCTCTTTACAGAGCGCTCAGGCGGCTGCAGCATTTAAAGGGCCGGCCCGACGTGGCCGGTCTTAAAAGGATTTAGGGCGGCCTGGGGGGCAATTGCCTCGCTGCCCCCCGGCCCAGCCCGCCCCTGATGAGAATGCAGTGTGTGTGTATGAGAATGCAGTGTGTGTGTATGAGAATGCAGTGTGTGTGTATGAGAATGCAGTGTGTGTATGAGTGCAGTGTGTGTATGAGTGCAGTGTGTATATGAGTGCAGTGTGTATATGAGTGCAGTGTGTATATGAATGCAGTGTGTGTATATGAATGCAGTGTGTGTGTGTATGAGAATGCTGTATGTATGAGTGCAGTGTGTGTGTATGAAAATGCTGTGTATGAGTGCAGTGTGTGTATGAGTGCAGTGTGTGTGTATGAATGCAGTGTGTGTATGAATGCTGTGTGTATGAGTGCAGTGTGTGTGTATGAGAATGCTGTGTATGAGTGCAGTGTGTGTGTGAGTGCAGTGTGTGTATGAGTGCAGTGTGTGTGTATGAGTGCAGTGTGTGTGTATGAATGCAGTGTGTGTGTATGAATGCAGTGTGTGTGTATGAATGCTGTGTGTATGAGTGCAGTGTGTGTGTATGAGAATGCTGTGTGTATGAGTGCAGTGTGTGTGTATGAATGCAGTGTGTGTGTATGAATGCAGTGTGTGTGTGTGTGTATGAGTGCAGTGTGTGTGTATGAATGCAGTGTGTGTATGAATGCTGTGTGTGTATGAATGCTGTGTGTATGAGTACAGTGTGTGTATGAGAATGTTGTGTGTATGAATGCTGTGTGTGTGTATGAATGCAGTGTGTGTGCATGAATGCAGTGTGTGTGTATGAATGCAGTGTGTGTATGTGTGTGTGTAATGCAGAGTGTGATGCAGAGCCTTGGTGGGGGGTGGGCATTTTTATTTTTTAATTATTATTTTAATATTTTTTTTGTTTCATTACATTTTTTATTATTATTTTTTTATTTTATTATTATTTTTTATTTTATTATTATTTTTATTTTATTTTTTTTTATTTGTATTTTTTTTATTATTATTAAGATATATACATTTTTTCGTCCCCCCTCCCTGCTTGCTAGCTGGCCAGGGAGGGGGGCTCTCCTTCCCTGGTGGTCCAGTGGATGGGCACTGTGTAGGAGGGGGCTGTGGGGGCTGCAGAGAGATGTTACTTACCTTTCCTGCAGCTCCTGTCAGCTCTCTCCTCCTCCGCCGGTCCGTTCAGCACCTCGGTCAGCTCCCAGTGTAAATGCTCTCGCGAGATTTACACTGTGAGCTGACAGAAGAGCTGAACGGAGGAGGAGAGAGCTGACAGGAGCTGCAGGAAAGGTAAGTAACATCTCTCTGCAGCCCCCACAGCCCCCAGTCTGTATTATGGCAATGCAAATTGCCATAATACAGACAATTGACTCGAGTATAAGCCGAGTTGGGGTTTTTCAGCACAAAAAATGTGCTGAAAAACTCGGCTTATACTCGAGTATATACGGTAGCTAACATCATACATGCTGAAATTAATCTCTGCTGTTAGAACTGCATCAATTCAAAGAACAATAATTTGAAACTGCATGGAAACTAAAAAGAAGAAATTAACGACGATAAAGACTGCTATCAAAATTTACAGTGGTAAATCTAAATGACAGTGACTATGGCTGTGAAAATATAAGGTAAACATGATGCATTCTAAAAATGAACTGTGGAAGTGATACAAAAGACAGGCTTGATTACAACCTAACATAAAAGAAAAACAAACAAACAAACAGTAAAAGCAATTACTACCCTGCTAATAGAAATTGGTCAACTAATTGGTTAGAAATTAACAATAACAATAAGTATGTAGGTCTAATTACAGAATCTGTGTGAGTGTTCAACTTTAATGATTTAACTGAATCTTCAATGTAAACTCCATAACACAATGCTGGGAAAAGGCCAGAAAATGCAAACATGTTAACACTATGCTGAAAACTGTGAGAATGTAATACGTTATTGGCGAGAACATTAAGGATTATCATTATTGCTGTGCAGCCAGGAACCAAACTGCCAAACATCCAGGAAATCCACCTGCCAATCACATAGGAGCCTTGAACCAAAATTAACCTGATCCATGAAATGAACTGGTATTATAAGTAAATACATTTAATTATAGCAGTATAGAATAACCACCTGAAAAATATAAGCATGGAAATAATTTCTAGAAATAAAGTGGGATCACATCATTATGGAGCAGCAGAAGGGCTGAAGTCCCTGTAAAATAAAACACAAACATTGACAGAGCTGTATTTGCTTCAGGGTAGACATGAGTCTGGCAAAAGTTCTCAGTTCTCCCAAATGGATACGATCATTATGTTTTAAATCCTACAGTTCTGAAGAATTTCAGTCAAAACTTTTTGGGTTTGATTTGAAATTTCAGTTCCATTTGAAAAATTCCATATGAATCCAAAAATTGCAGGAGAAGCCCTAAAATTTTATGGAAATAAAATTGCAACAAAAACATGAGAACTCTGAGAATGGGCAAAAGCTTAGAGAAACTCAGTAGCTTTCCCTTCGGTTTGTCCCTGCTCATTTCTCAAAAATGTTTTTGCTCACTTGTGCCATTATAAAGAGAACTTATACCATTAGCATATCAGACTGATCCCACCCGTAAGGGCCATTAAGAACCAAAATACAAGCAAGTTCTCTCTGCACAAGAGATGGAGCAACCCTGGATGATCATTTTGGCCTTCTTTAGGTCTCATCAGTGAGTTGTAGCTAATACTCCCGTAGGCACAGTGTGTACAGTGTCCACTTCTGGATTACCTTATTAGCTTATTGAAAAGTTCTGGTTCGTACCGAACATTATGATTTTTGGACCCCGAACCAAAAGCCGGACATTTCAGTAACAGTTCGGGTTTGGATTCGGTGTTCGGCGATTTAATGGCGCATTTTGAAAAGCTGCAGGGCAGCCAATCAACAAGCCTTTGACTCTTGTGCCCTTAGAAGCCATCACAGTCATGCCTACTAATAGCCTGGCTGTGATTGGCCAGTGCAGCATGTGACCCAGCCTCTATATAAGCTGAAGTCACATGAGCTCTTATTAGTGTAGGGAGAGGATGCTGCAGCTGTGAGGGACAGATTAGGAAAGAATTCTGGTGTTGAATCTGCAAACTACAGCGATTATTTTTGTGGGTGCTATACTAAATTTTTGTACCCTGCCCTGAGCCCAGTGCCACAGAGAAATAAGCAATCGGTCTGTTTGTTAGCTGAGCACTTGCAACTGCATGTGTGCGAGGCACATTACTTTAATCCTGTTCTGGTAGCTCAGTGGGCAACATCTAGGCATTTTAAAATACTGCTGTGACATTGCAGTTTGACAAATTCACATTTTGTTGGTGCTAAAAAGTAAATTTGGGGCGTGCACTTCATATCTGAGAGTCAAATAGAACTGTCAAATACTGCTGTGACATTGCAGTTTGACTAATTCACATTTTTTTGGTGCTAAAAAGTACATTTGGGGCGTGCACTTCATATCTGAGAGTCAAATAGAACCGTCAAATACTGTGGTTACATCGCAGTTTGACCAATTCAAATTTTTTGGGTGCTAAAAAGTAAATTTGGGGCGTGCACTTCATATCTGAGAGTCAAATAGAACCGTCAAATACTGCTGTGACATAGCAGTTTGACTAATTCACATTTATTTGGTGCTAAAATTTAAATTTAGGGCGTGCACTTCATATCTGAGAGTCAAATAGAACTGTCAAATACTGTGGTTACATCGCAGTTTGACCAATTAAAATGTTTTGGTGCTAAAAAGTAAATTTGGGGTGTGCACTTCATATTTGAGAGTCAAATAGAACCATCAAATACTGTGGTTACATCGCACTTTGAAAAATGTACATTTCTTTGGTGCTAAAAAGTCAATTTGGGGCGTGCACTTCATATTTGAGAGTCAAATAGAACCATCAAATACTGTGGTTACATCGCACTTTGAAAAATGTACATTTCTTTGGTGCTAAAAAGTCAATTTGGGGCGTGCACTTCATATCTGAGAGTCAAATAGAACCATCAAATACTGTGGTTACATCGCACTTTGAAAAATTCACATATTTTTGGTGCTAAATAGCACATTTGCGGCCTGCGGTGCATTTCTTGCCATCCAATAAAACCGTTAAATACTACTGTTACATTGTTGGTTTAAAAAAAATCACACTTTTTTGTGCTAAATAGAACATTTGCGGCCTGCGGTGCATTTCTTGAAGTCCAATAAAACCTTTAAATACTACTCTTACATTGTTGGTTTAAAAAATCACACTTTTTTGTGCTAAATAGAACATTTGCGGCCTGAGATGCATTTCTTGCAGTCCAATAAAACCCTTAAATACTACTGTTACATTGTTGGTTAAAAAATGTACACTTTTTTGTGCTAAATAGAACATTTGCAGCTTATGGTGCATGTCTTGCAGTCCAATAAAACCGTGAATTACTACTGTTACATTGTTGTTCACATTGTCTCCCACACAGTCCCCTGCTGAAAGCTCAGAGTTGGCACCTGCAGCCCATGGCCCTCTGTCTTTCACCTCACCCCCTCAGGCAAGCAGTCTGAGCCACAAGTCATGCAGCAGTCTCTTTTGCTTTTTGATGACTCTGCTGACGGGGTTTCCGCAGGCCATCCACCTAGATCTGCCCCAGAAGTGGAAGAGATTGAGTGAACTGATGCACAACCACTTAAGTTTCAGGATGTGGACATGCGAGGATCACCGTGGGTGGGCAGATCGGCAAGGAGGGCACCGCAGTGGGCAGACCGGCAAGGAGGGCAGGGTTGAGGAGTGGGTGGAAGATGATGTGGAGGATGATGAGGTCCTAGACCCCACATGGAATCAAGGTCATGCGAGTGACGTGTGCAGTTTGGAGGAAGAGGTCACACAGAGGCACCAGCACAGCATAAGAGGGAGCAGCGTGCAAAAGCAGAGCAGCCATCCCCTAGACAGTATGCCTGCTACTGCCCACCGCACCCAGGGACCGAGCACACCAAAGCCAGTTCCCTGGCATGGCAGTTCTTCAGACAATTTGCTGACGACACGAGTGGTTTGCACACTGTGCAATCAGAGCCTGAAGAGATGTTCTAAACCTGAGCACAACCTGCATGACCAGGTATCTACATGCAAGGCACGAGCTTCAGTGGAGTAAGCACCTGTCCGTACAAGTAGGGCTTTAACTCTTTGAGGGCCCAGACCAAGGCCAAGCACTCCTTCCCCACTGCCGCATAACTCACTTCCCTGGGTAGTAACTTTCTGCTCAGGTATGCGACAGGGTGCTCTCCTCCATCCTCCCCGACTTGGCTCAGCACAGCCCCCAGTCCAAACATGGAAGCGTCTGTGTGGACAAGAAAACGTTTGTTAGGTACTGGGGCAGCCAAGACAAGGGCATTAACAGGTGCTTGCTTCAATGCTTTAAACGCGGCTTCAAAAGCTGGAGACCATAGGACCTGCTTAGGTAAATTCTTCTTAGTCAGGTCCGTCAGGGGCTTGGCAATAGCGCTATAGTCGGGGACAAAACATCTATAGTACTCTGCAGTCCCCAAGAAGGCTAGTACCTTGGTCTTAGTGAGGGGTGTGGGCCAGTTAGCTACCGCCTCTACCTTGGCTGGCTCTGGTCTCTGGCTCCCACATCCCACTCTTTGTCCCAGGTACTGTACCTCAGCCATACCTAGATGGCACTTATCTGGCTTCAAGGTCAGGCCTGCAGCCCAAATCTTGTCCAGAACCACCCCTACATGAACCAAGTGCTCCTCCAAAGACCCACTGTAGATCGCGATGTCATCCAGGTATGCACAAGCAAAATCCTGGAAGCCATCGAGGAGCCTATCCACCATACACTGGAAGGTAGCCGGGCATTTTTTATTCCGAATGGCCTGACCCTAAATTGGTACAGACCAAACGGGGTGACAAATGCCAACTTGGGGATAGCATCCTCGGCCAGGGGAATCTGCCAATAGCCCTTACACAGGTCTATGGTAGTGAGATAGCGTTCCCTGGCTATGCGATCTAGAAGTTCGTCTACCCTGGGCATCGGGTAGGCGTCAGTGGTGGTCTTCTCATTGAGTCGCCTGTAGTCCACGCAGAACCGGGTGGTCCCATATTTCTTAGGCACCAGGACTACAGGCGAGGCCCAAGGACTGTCTGAGTGCTCGATGACCTCTAACTGGGTCATCCCCTGTATTTCCTTCCGCATTCCTTCTGGAACTGCTTCAGGGATATGGTAAGGGGGCTGTCGCAGGGGTGTCTGTCCAGGGGTCTCTACCCTGTGCACAGCTAGGGTCGTATAGCCTAGTTCTTGGGAGAAAGTCGCCTGTTTCTCCCACAGAAGCCACTTAGCATGTCTCATCTCGGTGTGGCCTAACCGGTCCCCTAGCTGTACAAGGCTAGTAAGGTCAGTCTGGGGGTCTCTCTCTAGTAAATCACAGAGGGGTAAGCTTTCTGAGTCGTCTGCAGCAGGGGCACACACTGCAGCGACATCCTCCTGTCTTTCTTGGTACTCCTTCAGCATGTTCACGTGAAAGGATCGCTGGATCCTTTCATCTGCACAGCTGGCAATGACATAAGTAGTATCACATACCTGGGCTACTACTTTGTATGGGACCTGCCAAGATGCTGCATCTTGTTAGTCTTCACCGGCTTGAGCACTAAGAGTACTCCACCAACATGGCCAGTGCCGCTGAGGCCATTCTCAGTCTTACTATCCCGCTTCTATGTCTCCTTAAAAAAATACTTCGGGCGATGATGGAAGAGGATGTGGAACAGGAGGAAGAGGAGGAGGAAGAGGGGTAATTTTCATGGTTATCAGGCCAGTCATTCACAAGTGGCTCAGAGCATATGCCAGGTACACAATTGTCCATCCAGGGCACAGTTGAGGAGGATGAGGAGGAGGAGGAGGAAAAGGAACTGTGTTCACAGCAGGGTGGCACCCAACGCAGCTCGTGGGCGTCACTGGAGCATGGCTGGGGGGATACGGGGGACACAGACTATACACCTCCCACAGAGGACAGCTTGTCCTTGCCTCTGGGCAGCCTGACACACATGAGCGACTACATGCTGCAGTGCCTGCGCAACGACAGCCAAATTGCCCACATTCTAACTTGTGCTGATTACTGGGTGGCCACCCTGCTGGATCCCCGTTACAAGGACAACATGTCGTCCTTAATTCCCACACTGGAGCGTGATCGGAAGATGAGCGATTAGAAGTGCATGCTGTTAGACGCGATGCTGATGGCATTCCCAACTGACAGCGGGGGCTCAGTGGAAGCACAAGGCAAAGGCAGAGGAGGAGAAAGAGGTCGCCAAAGCAGCTGGGGCACCGCCAGCACCTCAGAAGGCAGGGATAGCATGGCTGAAATGTGGAAAAGCTTTGTCAGCACGCCACAACAACCAGCACCACCAGCAGATATGGAACGTCTTAGCAGGAGGCAGCATTTCAGCAACATGGTGGAACAGTATGTGTGCAAACGCCTACACGTACTGACTGATGGGTCTGCCCCATTCAACTTCAGGGTCTCCAAATTGGGCACATGGCCTGAGCTTGCCCTTTATGCCTTGGAAATGCTGGCCTTCCTTGCAGCCAGTGTATTGTCTGAACGTGTGTTTAGCACGGCAGGGGGCGTTATCACAGACAAGCGCAGCCGCCTGCCCACAGCCAACATGGACAAGCTCACTTTATTAAAATGAACCAGGCATGGATCCCACCCGACTTGTCTCTACCTTGTTCAGAATAGACATTTATACCGGCCCCACCCAGCCATTGTTATACTCAAGTGCACTTTTTCTTTGTTTTCTTTTTTTATACGTCCCAATATTTTGGGGGCTACCCCCAAATTTTTTTAAAAAAAATTAAAAAACAGTATTGGCTACCTCCTCCTCCACCGCCGCTTCCATCTACACAGCCACGGTGTATTTTATGTTATTTTAAGTTATTTCCCTATCCACATTTGTTTGCAGGGCACTTGTCCTACTCTTACCCCCATTTTACTTCCTTTTGCAGCCCTCTAGCCCTTTCCAGGACTTTTTTAGAGCCATTTTAGTGCCCAAAAGTTCAGGTCCCGATTGACTTCAATGGGGTTCGGGTTCGGGGTCAAGTTCGGGTAAAGTTCGAGTTCGAACTCAAACTTTTTGCCGAAGTTCGGCCGAACCCGCTCAACTCTAATTGCAACAAAAACACATTCTCTGTTCTTTATTTGATGCAATGCATTTGCTTAGGCTATGAGTCATTTCAAAGTGCAAATGGGGGATTTATCCAAAAATCACTGTAGCGTCAGTAACCATATTTAACTGTGTAAAAAACACAGTGCCCTATCAGCTTCTCCCAACTGTGTCGGCCAACAGGCATCACAAGACTCAGTTAGGCAGGGTAAAACAGCTACAATGAAAGACATTTGAAAAAAATGGGGAGCAGCAACAGCAGTAATTTATTTTTATTTAGTTTTTTTGAGGTGGCTGAACAAAGGTGTTAACCACCGCCACCACATTTTTATAATTTTTTAATTATTTTTCATATTTTTTTTTCAAAAGGAGCTTTATAAAAGGACCTTCCACAGGCTTCACTTGTGCAATAAACTGCCGTCACACACTGTATATGTTACTGAGGTAAGAAACTTGCAATTTCCAAAGCACAAGCAGTGTCACAGAAACACAAGGACACTGCAAATCAAATAATCCATCTTTAGAAAAAACTAAATTCACAAACTAGTAAAACAATTCTAAATCAGTTATTCAGAGTTGGTGTATATGGCATTGTCAGTATGTCACGACTACTAGTGTGGTCCAGCACGCAGAAACTATGTAAACATATACATAGGCAAGAAAAGGAAAATAAAAGGACAGAGCATAAACCGGACCTTAGAATGGCCGGACCAATACGCTAGAGACAGAGAATGGTCAAAGGGAAAGTCGAGGTCAAGGAAGCCAGAAAATACTCAATACCGTTTACACAAGCCAAGTCAGGGAAACCAGAATTCAGAATAACCAGGGAAAAGCCAAGATCAGGATACCAGGAAATCAGATTCACAATGATAAAACACTCTCAGGAAACCAGGAAACCACAACAGGGCAAGGTACTGGGGTGAGCTAGGGATTTAAATATCCCTCTCTAAGGTCTGATTGGTCAGAGGGTGACCTCTGACCTCAAAACGCGTGCGCGTGTTGACGTCGTGACATCACGCGCACGTCAGTATGAAATTCGGGGGTGGAGCTACGTTTAGGCGCGACCACATGGTCAGCGCCATTTTGGATCCGGGCGCAACGGCTAGAGGATGCGGGGAAGCGGCTGTTGGCTCACCTACGAGCAGGTAAGCTCGTGCTGTCGGCGAGGCTGTGCCGGTTGGGCACAGCCGTGCCACGCGGCGGGCCGGCAACCGTGACAGTACCCCCCACTCAAAGACCGCCCACCGGGTGGGAAGGACCTGGCTTGGTGGGAAAGCGGTTGTGAAACGACCGGACAAGACGGGGCACATGAACCCGGTGAGCAGGAACCCAACAACGTTCCTCAGGGCGATACCCCTTCCAGTCAACAAGATAGGACAAGATACCTCTGGATATTTTGGAGTCCATTATAGAACGAACTTCGTACTCCTCCAGGTCACCCATTACCAAGGAGGATGGATGCGGGGAAGCGGTTGTCGGCTCGCCAACGAGCAGGTAAGCTCGTGCTGTCGGCGAGTAGTGATGTCACGAACATAAAATTTTCGGTTCGCGAACGGCGAACACGAACTTCCGCAAACGTTCGCAAACCGGCGAACCGGGCGAACCGCCATAGACTTCAGTAGGCAGGCGAATTTTAAAACCCACAGGGACTCTATCTGGCCACAATAGTGGTTGAAGTGGGTGGGGGCCATAAAGATAATGACGGGGGGGACCTACTGTACTCCCCCTCTCCGGCCCCCACCCCCGTGCGGCTGGTGGGGGCCCTAAAAATAACAATAAGGGAGGACCTACTTTCCCCCCCGGCCCCCACCCCTGAGCGGTGGGTGGGGGCCCTAAAAATAACAATAAGGGGGGACCTATTGTCCCCCCCTGGCTACCAAAATTCCAAAGAACTTTCCCACGCTGTGTAAAATGACACAGAGCACTGTGATTGGATGGCTTGAAATCCATCCAATCACAGTGCTCTGTGTCATTTTACACAGCGTGGGAAAATTGAACTTTCCCACGCTGTGTAAAATGACACAGAGCACTGTGATTGGATGGCTTGAAATCACAGGCTGCTCACTGTTTAATAGAAGTGCCCCTACTCACGGTATTGCGAGTAGGGGCACAATTTACTAATACCAATACCAATAGTACTAATAGTACTAATAATAGTATTAGTAAATTTGGCCACAAAAAAACAAAAAAAAAATAGGGGGCGGACCGAACATCGCATATGTTCGCCATCCGTGGCGAACGCGAACACGCTATGTTCGCCGGGAACTATTTGCCAGCGAACCATTCGGGACATCACTATCAGCGAGGCTGTGCCGGTCGGGCACAGCCGTGCCATGCGGCGGGCCGGCAACCGTGACACAGTAGCAGCTAGGCAAATGGAATGTTTTATTGAATTTGTATCTATTTTTTTTTTTATTAATATATCAGGTGATAAGGGGTCTGGCTGTCCCTGTCCAACCTGCCTCTGTCAAATAATGGCGCTATCCTCACCTTCTCTTTCAATGGGTGGTTATAGTAGTAGAGGAGTATGTGGCACTGGCGGCAGGTTGTGACAACTGCACAGAATCAGATAAAGAATCAGTAGACGTGCTGCCTGTCCTAGCTCTTTCTTGTTTTGCCTCTTCCCTCATCAATACAGACTTGTGGTAAGATTGCAGATGATGCTTCATACCAGCACTAGTGAAATTTCACTTTACTTGCCCCTACTCACTTCCTTGTTACACAATTTGCACTTTTTAAGTCGATATTCTTAGAGGCACTAAAAACTTTGCTTCAGTGGTGTGATACAGTAACCTTTTCCTTGTATCTGCTGAAGAGTGGTGGCAGTGCAAGCTGTTGCACCACTTGCACACTAGTACGTTGATTCATTCTAATGGAAATGTTGATGGTGGTAGTACCAGTAATGTTGATGGTATTAATGGTGGTTATGGTAACATTGGCGTGTTAGCAGGTGCAGCTGATTCCACTACTGTCTCCACTGGATGAGATCATTCTATAGCAGATATAGAGGGACTTGGAGATGGTGGGCAAAATGCAAGTGTCAAGGACAAAAATCTTGGCTGCTGTCTGTCCTCTTCACATTCTTCTTTTCTTATTCCTCTGGCTCATCATACTCATAGTCGAGAAGCTCTTAGGCCACAAATACAAGTGCTATGTCTGCAGTGGTGCAGAAAACAGAATTCTCATCATCGGAGGGAGCAATCACTAAACCAAGAAACCAATTCTAACAACTAGTGAAGAGCATTAATATGGTAATCAGTGGCGTATTTTAGATTCATGCTGCCCTAGGCATGTGGAAACTCGGGCAACCACCTAATCTAAATTTTCTCTTCCTGTTTAGGACCAAAACACACTTTGACTGACAGACACAAACCGACACAACCACTCAGTGACATGCACACCCTCTCCGATATACATACACTTACATATTGATTTGACACACATATCCTCACTGATTTGACACACCGACAAACACACAATCACTCAGACACACACTAACATACACATGCACTCAATGACAGACACACATACTCACTCACTTACTCACAGACATTTACTGGCAGACACACATTTTAACTCACAGACATACACTGACAGACACACATACTCACAGACATACATTGACAGACACGCTGTCCTTATAGCAATATCTACGGCTCCATAAAATGTGAGTGCACATTTTTATCTATACCTACTCTTGCTCCATAGCCTAACATACTACAACATATACGTTTCTTTTATCTTTTTACTACTATGAGGATACCTCCCACAGCTACAACAATACGAAGAATCAACCCTGCACTGAATCCTTAGGCAAGGATCATTTTGTCCAGGCGCATAAGTTGGAGCTGTATCTAAGCTCCAGAAAAGTGTGAGTGGCGATTTTATATTTTTATTTACTCCAACCGAAGTTTTAAATACTACACCATTATATCTCCCTTTTTCCTTTTATACTCATATGAGGAATATTTAGGTGCTGCACCTACCTCGTTTTTTTTTATCCAAAATAATAACCTACCTGCTCAGAATGTTTAATCCTCACATAACTACCCATGGTTAAGATGATAGTGTCATTAGCTATGCTCCAAATCTTTAGTAGGAATTTTAGGGATTTTACGTTTTACTCTTCTTAACTTCACACCTAACATTGGGTAAGGAAAGGAGAGACGACTCCAACTGCTCTACTTTCCTGCTTTAATGATATCCCGGGAACATTGGAGCTTTTAAACTCCCTCATATTTCATATACGCTATTTGGGAGTGACAAAAGTTGAGGGAGATAGGTATGGTTTATTTAGGTTATTTAGGTGTCAGACACAAAAGGTAAAATAATCAATTATCTATATTAATTAAATATATCTCAATAATCCATAAAACGCATAATAAAACAGGAGGCAGTCACATTGATTGGGAACTGTTAGACCAGTGTTACACCATTAACACCCACAGCCCGGCAAAAGTAGGAGAAATCATTTCACGGACCATTGTCAGTCTGAAATAAAAACCAATGGTATATGTGAGGGATGCAGTGTGTGTGTGGGGGGGTGTTGTGTGCATGTGAGGGGTGTTGTGTGTGTGAGGGGTGCAGTTTGTGTGTGTGTGCTGGGAGGGTGCAGGGTATGTGTGAGGGATGCAGTGTGTGTGAGGGGTGCAGTGTGTGTGAAAGGGTGCATGATGTGTAACAGGTGTGTGTGTGAGGGGTGCAGAGATGTGTGAGGGTTTGCAGGCTATGTATTAGGGTGTGCAGGGTTTGTGTGTGAGGGGTATTGTGTGTGTGTGAGGGGTTCTGTGTGTGTTAGGGGTGCAGTTTGTGTGTGTGGTGGGAGTGAAGGGTATGTGAGAGGGATGCAGAGTGTGTGTAAGGGGTGCTATGTGTGTGTGAGTGGTGCAGTGTGTGTGTGAGGGATGCATTTTGTGTGAAAGGGTGCATGGTGTCTGAGAGGTGTGTGTGTATGTGAGGGGGTGCAGGTTATGTGTGAGGGGTGCAGGGTATGTGTGTGAGAGGTGGTGTTTTTGTAAGGGGGTGCAGGGTATGTGTGAGAGGGTGCAGGTTATGTGTGACGGGGTGCATGGTATGTGTGTGAGGGGGTGCAGGGTATGTATGTGAGGGGTGCTGTGTGTGTGAGGGGGTGCAGGGTATGTGTGAGGGGTGATGGATATGTGTGTGAGGGGTGCTGTGTGTGTGTGAGGGGATGCAGGGTATGTGTGAAGTGGTGTAGTGTTTGTGATGCTTCTATATTGTGGTAGGGGGTGATGAGGGAGAATATCTACTTTACAAAAAGGGGAAAAAAGCTTCATGCCCCCCTTCTTACAACTGGCCCGGAAGGGGACATACACTGCAATCCCTGGTGGTCCAGTGGTGGTGCTTGCACTTCAGCCTGCAGCTCCTCCAGCTGCAGGCTGACCTCACTATTTTTTTCAGTACAGCGCTGTGTCTGAGTGTTGCCATGGTAATGCACTGCAACACTCTGACCTGCCTGTTCACAGGAGGATTCCAGCTTCCTAGGTCCTCCTCCTGCCCTGCAGTCTCCCGGGTCCTACCTCCCTCCCTATCCCTTAACAAACTGCCAGGAGACCAGTGAGGGAGATCTTTGATCTCCCATTGGCCCGAGAAAGGCAGTCAACAGGGCTGGCTCACCCCTAAGCATTGTGAAAGCCTTTGCGGACCGGCAATACATTATTGAGACCGGTGCCAGTCCACGGACCACCGGTTGAAGACCACTGTGTTAGACAACACAGAATTGACAGACAGGATTATTTACTAAACTGAGAATTCAAGTTGAATCAGTTTCAAATGTAAGGTTAGAGTAGCTGAAATGGTAGCATAGCTGAATTACATAATTTTTCTACATAATTTTTCTAAATAATTTTTCTAGTCCTGCTATTTTTACCTTGAAGGGACACTCTGTGCACCAATACTACTTTAATGCCTTTGGTTTTAAGCACATAAATATGCTGTATTTTTGTGCGTACTTAAATCTTTATCATTTATGCATAAAAAAATACATGTTTTTCAGAATGCTGCAGCATGAAACTCTGCAGCAATACAGTCTCTTTAGGCACACACTCTAGAAAAATACTTCCTTATCAAAGATGAACACAGCTTACCCACTGACAGCAAAGAATGATCTGAACAACAAAACAACCTGCATTAGGAGAGGAAACTCAGGAAGGCATGTTCCAAGGATACCACTACCTCTTCCTCTGACTGTTCGCATCCAGGTTATGAATTAAAAGCTTCTCACTCTGTGCTGCTGGGGCTGAGGCTGTGTGCATACCTCTGATAAGGAAGCCTTGAGGAGTGTGGCTAAGGCTTATGGTGTCAAATTCTGCAAAGTATTTATTTTTTTGTGCAAAACTATAAAGATTAAGGCATGCAAAGAATACAGCATATTAATGAGACCAAAATCTATCAAATACATAAAAATTGTATTGGTGCACAAAGTGTCCCTTTAACCCCTTAAGGACACATGACATGTGTGACATGTCATGATTCCCTATTATTCCAGAAGTTTGGTCCTTAAGGGGTTAAATTTTGAATTCACATTGAATTCTCACTTTAGTGGATAACCCTTTAAACATTGTTAATAATTTGGGAAACATGTATTAATTGTACCAGAGGATCTGGTATATTATTAACCTACACTGGTCCTATACAATATAATTGGGGGGGAGGAGGGGGGGCTACAGTATAGGATAAGTCTTAGTTTTGTCCCATTTTGTGTGCATTGTGAATTGTGCTAATTGTTCATAAACGTATAGCTTTATCACAAGGTTCAAAAATAATTTCATAAAGAAAAGTAGAGTAAACTAATCTGTTCTGTTTTCAACTGTGTTCATAAACAACTCATTAAAATATCCCTTTAATGCTGCACATTTTATGATATATAGAAAAGCTCTAAATGAATCACTCTTATTTGCATAGATTCCCAATTATTTACTGTATAATTCATTATTTTGCATTATAACCTACATTTCACTAACCTCATTCTATTCTACTGCATATACTACTACTGCATATATTTTTTTTTATTGATTTATATACCTTTTGTATTCTTTGTTATTATTATCTATGTTCTAGTTAGCAAAGAATAAGCAATATTAAATTAACACTATAGTGTCAAGCATAAAACATGTATTCCTGACACTATGGTGTTTAAATAGTTATTTAGGTGATCGTCCCGCTTTGATCGCACGGGAAAAGTGAGTTTACTTACCTTTTTCCCACGTCACACCAGTCTTGCTTCAGCTGGTCCAGCCTAGTCCCACCTCCATAGAAGAGATTATCAATCTTGATCATCTCAGCCAGTCTATGCTTTGGGAAGCTATTTGCCCAGCAAAATTCCGCACTGCACCAATCAGCATCTCCTTCACTGAATCAATGCATCAATAAGGGGAACATTTAGTTTATTGGCGGAATTGATGAAGAGAGGGCTCTGGTGCAAGAATTTGTTTGAGTCCCCCTCTAGCGCAAGACTGGCAAAAAGATAGATCCCCAAATGTCATACAACTCCCACAATGCTATGCAGGGTTTTATTTGTGAGCAGTGTTTGTGCTTTTGAATGTAAGCATGTTTTTGAAAAGAGCATTGGTGTGCATTTGTATAGAGTATGTGTGTGCATGTAGGAGTCTATTTGTATGTACTGTTACCATTGAAAGCTGTCATATACTTGTGTGTAGTGATGTACCGAACTGTCCGCCGGCGAACAGTTCCTGGCGAAATTAGCGTGTTCGCGTTCGCCGAGGCGGGTGGACACATGCGCAGTTCGATCCGCCCCCTATTCGTCATCATTGGGCAAACTTTGACCCTGTGCCTCTCGGTCAGCAGACACATTCCAGCCAATCAGCAGCACTCCCTCCCTTCCACACCCTCCAACCTCCCTCCCAGCATCCATTTTCGATTCATTCGGAAGATGCATGCTTAGTGAGAGGAGGGAAAGTTTAGCTGCTGCTGATTAGATAGGGAAATTGATAGCTAGGCTAGGGTATTCAGTGTCCACTACAATCCTGAAGGACTCATCTGATCTCTGCTGTAAGGACAGCACCCCAACATCAGGCTGCTTCTTTTTTTTTTTTTTCCTGTGTAATGTAATTGCAGGTGCCTGCCTGCCAGCTTCTGTGTGAGGTTCACATTGGATACTGTGCCTACTTGCCCAGTGCCACCACTCATATCTGTTTTAACAATAGGTTAAGCTTTACATTTAAAATAAATATTTTGTTTCCACTGTAATAGAAGAGCAGTTGCCTGCCTGCCAGCTTCTGTGTGAGGTTCACATTGGATACTGTGCCTACTAGCCCAGTGCCACCACTCATATCTGTTTTAACAATTGGTTAAGCTTTAGATTTAAAATAAATAATTTTTTTCACTGTAATAGAAGAGCAGTTGCCTGCCTGCCAGCTTCTGTGTCAGGTTGGATGCCTTGCCCATTTGCACAGTCAGTGCCACCACTCATATCTGTTTTAACAATAGCTTAAGCTTTAGATTTTAAAGAAATCATTTTTTTTCACTGTAATAGAAGATCAGTTAGTTGTCTGCAAGCATCTGGGTGTCAGGCCTACTTCAGCGTGTGCTCTGCAGACCTGTGCCAGCGTGCTTTGACAGTTGCCAATCATATCTGGTGTCTCTTTAGCGTGCTTTTACAAAGAAAAAAGGTTTCCAGTGTAAGATAATAGCAGACAGTCAGTGTCCTCAAGCGGCTCTGTCAGGCCTTCCTTCAGCGTGTGCCCTGCACAACCCTGCCAGCGTACTTTGACAGTTGCCACTCATATCTGGTGTCTCTATAGCGTGCTTTTACAACCAAAATTTTGTTTCCACTGTAATATAAGAGCAGTTGCCTGCCTGCCAGCTTCTGTGTGAGGTTCACATTGGATACTGTGCCTACTTGCCCAGTGCCACCACTCATATCTGTTTTAACAATTGGTTAAGCTTTACATTTAAAATAAATATTTTTTTTTCACTGTAATAGAAGAGCAGTTGCCTGCCTGCCAGCTTCTGTGTGAGGTTCACATTGGATACTGTGCCTACTTTCCCAGTGCCACCACTCATATCTGTTTTAACAATTGGTTAAGCTTTACATTTAAAATAAATATTTTTTTTCACTGTAATAGAAGAGCAGTTAGTTGTCTGCAAGCGTCTGGGTGTCAGGCCTACTTCAGCGTGTGCTCTGCAGACCTGTGCCAGCGTGCTTTGACAGTTGCCACTCATATCTTGTGTCTCTATAGCGTGCTTTTACATCCAAAATTTTGTTTCCACTGTAATAGAAGAGCAGTTGCCTGACTGCCAGCTTCTGTGTGAGGTTCACATTGGATACTGTGCCCACTAGCCCAGTGCCACCACTCACACACACAGTGTGTGCTCTGCAGAACTGTTCCAGTGCACATTGCCAATCATATCTGGTGTCTCTATAGCGTGCTTTTAAAACCAAAATTTGTTTTTCACTGTTATAGATTGAATAGCAGTTACTTGTCTTCAAGCGGGTGTCTCAGGCCTACAGTGTGTGCTCTGCAGAACTGTTCCAGTGCACATTGCCAATCATATCTGGTGTCTCTATAGCGTGCTTTTAAAACCAAAATTTGTTTTTCACTGTTATAGATTGAATAGCAGTTACTTGTCTTCAAGCGGGTGTCTCAGGCCTACAGTGTGTGCTCTGCAGAACTGTTCCAGTGCACATTGCCAATCATATCTGGTGTCTCTATAGCGTGTTTTTAAAACCAAAATTTGTTTTTCACTGTTATAGATTGAATAGCAGTTACTTGTCTTCAAGCGGGTGTCTCAGGCCTACAGTGTGTGCTCTGCAGAACTGTTCCAGTGCACATTGCCAATCATATCTGGTGTCTCTATAGCGTGCTTTTAAAACCAAAATTTGTTTTTCACTGTTATAGATTGAATAGCAGTTACTTGTCTTCAAGCGGGTGTCTCAGGCCTACAGTGTGTGCTCTGCAGAACTGTTCCAGTGCACATTGCCAATCATGTCTGGTGTCTCTATAGCGTGCTTTTAAAACCAAAATTAGTTTTTCACTGTTATAGATTGAATAGCAGTTACTTGTCTTCAAGCGGGTGTCTCAGGCCTACAGTGTGTGCTCTGCAGAACTGTTCCAGTGCACATTGCCAATCATATCTGGTGTCTCTATAGCGTGCTTTTAAAACCAAAATTTGTTTTTCACAGTTATAGATTGAATAGCAGTTACTTGTCTTCAAGCGGGTGTCTCAGGCCTACAGTGTGTGCTCTGCAGAACTGTTCCAGTGCACATTGCCAATCATATCTGGTGTCTCTATAGCGTGTTTTTAAAACCAAAATTTGTTTTTCACTGTTATAGATTGAATAGCAGTTACTTGTCTTCAAGCGGGTGTCTCAGGCCTACAGTGTGTGCTCTGCAGAACTGTTCCAGTGCACATTGCCAATCATATCTGGTGTCTCTATAGCGTGCTTTTAAAACCAAAATTTGTTTTTCACTGTGATAGATTGAATAGCAGTTACTTGTCTTCAAGCGGGTGTCTCAGGCCTACAGTTTGTGCTCTGCAGAACTGTTCCAGTGCACATTGCCAATCATATCTGGTGTCTCTATAGCGTGCTTTTAAAACCAAAATTTGTTTTTCACTGTTATAGATTGAATAGCAGTTACTTGTCTTCAAGCGGGTGTCTCAGGCCTACAGTGTGTGCTCTGCAGAACTGTTCCAGTGCACATTGCCAATCATATCTGGTGTCTCTATAGCGTGTTTTTAAAACCAAAATTTGTTTTTCACTGTTATAGACTGAATAGCAGTTACTTGTCTTCAAGCGGGTGTCTCAGGCCTACAGTGTGTGCTCTGCAGAACTGTTCCAGTGCACATTGCCAATCATATCTGGTGTCTCTATAGCGTGCTTTTAAAACCAAAATTTGTTTTTCACTGTTATAGATTGAATAGCAGTTACTTGTCTTCAAGCGGCTCTGTCAATCCTTCCTTCAGCGTGTGCTCTGCAGAACTGTTCCAGTGCACATTGCCAATTTACGTTGCACTCATTAGAACCAAACACTGTGGGGTGATTTCACCAAGGACCACACGACGGAACAGGATCTGATTTTTAGGGTCCTTCAAATTGAAAAGGAGGATCCGGTATTTATTCTTATATCTGCTGTCAGTACACAGGAAAAGTTTAAATATTTCTTATGCAACTCCACGCACCGACTCATCCAATACGTGAAGATCTGGGGTTTCTCTGACTCTCCTCAGTAGTGTATCAAACAGAGTCTGCACTGTGGTAACACGGACATCTTCAGGACATAACTCAACTATTTGCAGATAGGCAGTCTGCAGCTTCTCTTTTTCACCTGTTCTCTTCTTTCTCTTATGCGTATTCTTGTCTATATGCGGGTGGTCTCTTGCCTTTCTTTTAACCAATTCGTTCCTTCCATATGGTTTCAAAAGATCTCTGGCATCATTACTTTCAACGCAAATAACGTCATCATAGTTAGTCTCCTCATTATTCACCGGGAAGAGAGTGTTTGCACTGACTACCCACAGCATGCTCTTGCCATTGCCTACTCCACCTTCAACGACAGGGTGCAAGTCCCAAGGAGAAGGATCATTCACTTTATTATCTCTCTTTATTTCACAAGTAGTGCCTGGAACATCCTCATGGGTCACAAGATGTAAATCTGGACTAATGTCAACCCCAGGGTCTGGAAAATCATCAATTTGAAATTTTTCGAATAATCCCAGTGGGCTGCCACATTCTTCCTCCTCTGATGGTATTAAAGTTTGCAGAGATTCACTATGGGGTGGTGTCAAGCATTTTGGAGAACAATTAAGCATCTCCATCCCAATACGTTTCAGATGTCCTATCAGCTCTTCCACCCTATGCGATACTATGGGCAGGCTACCCGTGACGTCATTACTCACGGCCCTATTTCACGCGGACACTCTGTGTCAGTGTGTATCATGGTCTCTGTGGACGGTGAACAGTCTCTATTCTGCTCTGTGTCAGTGTGTATCATGGTCTCTGTGGACAGGGAACAGTCTCTATTCTGATCTGTGTCAGTGTGTATCAGGGGTTTTGAGGACAGGTGTCAATCCATATCTGCCAAGTGACCCTATGTAGGGGGAACAGTCCCTATTCTGCTCTGTGTCAGTGTGTATCAGGGGTTTTGAGGACAGGTGTCAATCCATATCTGCCAAGTGACCCTATGTAGGGGGAACAGTCCCTATTCGGCTCTGTGTCAGTGTGTATCATGGTCTCTGTGGACGGTGAACAGTCTCTATTCTGCTCTGTGTCAGTGTGTATCATGGTCTCTGTGGACAGGGAACAGTCTCTATTCTGCTCTGTGTCAGTGTGTATCAGGGGTTTTGAGGACAGGTGTCAATCCATATCTGCCAAGTGACCCTATGTAGGGGGAACAGTCCCTATTCTGCTCTGTGTCAGTGTGTATCAGGGGTTTTGAGGACAGGTGTCAATCCATATCTGCCAAGTGACCCTATGTAGGGGGAACAGTCCCTATTCTGCTCTGTGTCAGTGTGTATCAGGGGTTTTGAGGACAGGTGTCAATCCATATCTGCCAAGTGACCCTATGTAGGGGGAACAGTCCCTATTCTGCTCTGTGTCAGTGTGTATCATGGTCTCTGTGGACAGAGAACAGTCTCTATTCTGCTCTGTGTCAGTGTGTATCAGGGGTTTTGAGGACAGGTGTCAATCCATATCTGCCAAGTGACCCTATGTAGGGGGAACAGTCCCTATTCTGCTCTGTGTCAGTGTGTATCAGGGGTTTTGAGGACAGGTGTCAATCCATATCTGCCAAGTGACCCTATGTAGGGGGAACAGTCCCTATTCTGCTCTGTGTCAGTGTGTATCATGGTCTCTGTGGACAGAGAACAGTCTCTATTCTGCTCTGTGTCAGTGTGTATCAGGGGTTTTGAGGACAGGTGTCAATCCATATCTGCCAAGTGACCCTATGTAGGGGGAACAGTCCCTATTCTGCTCTGTGTCAGTGTGTATCAGGGGTTTTGAGGACAGGTGTCAATCCATATCTGCCAAGTGACCCTATGTAGGGGGAACAGTCTCTATTCTGCTCTGTGTCAGTGTGTATCAGGGCTGGGCTTTGAGGACAGGTGTCAATGTTAGGTGATTTCTGCCCTTTATGGATTAAAAGCAGACTCTGCATCAACTGTGCAATTTTCCATGGGAGTTTTGCCATGGATCCCCCTCTGGCATGCCACAGTCCAGGTGTTAGTCCCCTTGAAACAACTTTTCCATCACTATTGTGGCCAGAAAGAGTCCCTGTTGTTTTTAAAATTCGCCTGCCCATTGAAGTCAATGGCGGTTTGCGCGGTTCGCCGGTTCGCGAACATTTGCGGAAGTTCGCGTTCGCCGTTCGCGAACCGAAAATTCCGGGTTCGCGACAACACTACTTGTGTGTAGTGTTTGCAGATATATATATTAACACACAAATACACACATACACACACATTTATATACTGACACATAGACACAAATAGACACACAGATACAAAGACTGATACACAGACACATACACTGGCATGAGCAAACACTGGCACACAGATACACACATTGGCACACATACAAACACACACACACACACAGATATACACACTGACACATATACACACTGCGACACACAGATACACACACACGACACAAAGATACACATTCAGATACACACAGGGACACACACACACACACGCATATATATATATATACATATATATATATATATATATATATATATATACACTGGCCCACATACTCACACACTTGGAAACACTGACACATACACACACCTTGACATACAGATACGCACATTGACAGAAAGATGTACACTCAGATGCACACAATGACAAACAAATACAAACTCAGATACTCACATATACACATAAACACATACTCTCAGATACACTGACACATACATACACCTTGACACACAGATAAACACACTGAGAGAAAGATACACATAAAGATACACACACTGAAAGACAAATACATACTCAGATACACACATATACACATAAACACATACTCTCAAATATACTGACACATATATACACAGTGACACACAGATACATACACTGATATCAACACAAACACACACTGACACACATAGTTACATATATTTCATACTTTTTTTTATATTTACAGCCAACCTCCTGTTAGCTTACTGGTGCTAGTTCCGCCACTGGTTCAGTGCCTCCATGCAGAAGGTGGAGATGCTGAACGCCAGTGTTGCACATTCTGCAGCTCTAAACTAGGAAGCACATCTAGTGACTATTACTAGAGTTGTTCCTAGACAGCAATGTAAATAGCACTCAGCCTGCAGGGACAGGCTATAGACACTAGAATCACTACATTAAGCTCTAGTAGTCGTGGTGACTATAGTCCCTTTAATCTGAAAATATCATATAGAGGAGAAACAATGTTACTTAATAAAATTCACATGCACTGAGAAAAAAAATAATATATTTTCAACATACAGAGACACATTTAACAAAACAATTCCAAGCTTAACAAAATATTTTCTCTATTAGACATATAAACTAGCAAAAGTGCTTTTAACATGCTAGCACACACAGACAGAAAAATTATCCTTACACGTGTAATGCATCAGTATCTCGCGTATATATTCATCGCTTTGGGCCGTTTGGGTTAAATGGAATACGATGGATTCAGTTTAGCTGGTCTGGTAAGATAAATTTCAAAGAGGGGTAGCAATTTCTGTGATGAAAAGGACATTTAAAAGCACTGGAGATTTCACCCATGAAAATCAGATTTTCTGAAGTTTCCTTTGTCTCTATTAATGCCTGTGCCAGCTCAAACCTTTTCATCCTTTCCCATTTGAGATTATGGAGTTTGTTCTTACAACAATATAAATCAGGGTTTAAAATTACTTTACTGGAAAAGAATGAAATTGTAGTAATATTATTAGTTCACAATGTTGAGAATTCAGTTCTCATGATCTTGGCTTACAACGTATTGCTTTTGAATGCTTTGTCTCACACAGCAAAATACAATATATCTGATAGATAGAAACATACTACTACATTGAGAATATATGCAAAATGACTTGTTAGCACAATATTTTAAATGATGTTTGACGGATTTAAAAATGCAAAAATGACTTGTTTTTTAACAACATGTTGAAATAGTGTGAATGGCAAATATTCCATATATATATTTTGTTTAATTGTTTTTATTATTTTTAAAAAAGTGTATTTATTTATACTTATTATTTATATTTTATAATATATATATATATATATATATATATATATATATATATATTTGTGCTCGGAATTTAAATACGTAATGGATAGTAACTGTGAGCAAAGTTGGTTGTGGTGTGCCGAAACCAACGTACGAGTGGGCCTGTAAATAAAAGAGGGCCCACCAAGGAGAATGTAATTATAACAGGGTGTAGGTGGGTGGGAACAATCAGCTGAAAGGCAGAGGTGAGTAGGGGCTGGGAGTTTAAGTAGGGGACTTACTCCTCCCACAAATTCAGGCCTCCACAAGTTCAGGCCTTTTAACTTGTGCTCGGAATTTAAATACGTAATGGATAGTAACTGTGAGCAAAGTTGGTTGTGGTGTGCCGAAACCAACGTACGAGTGGGCCTGTAAATAAAAGAGGGCAAAAAGATAAATTCGAGAAATACACACTTTATTGCATTTTTTACAAAACCAAGTTGCTGAAAGCTTGGCGAAGCTCTTTCTCCGGCTGTGGAATATATGCAGTATATATGGAGGATTTCCACCGCCCCAGTCTCTTGATGATATGGACCGGTGTGTTAGTGCTAGAGGCTGCAGAGGCGGCTCTTATACGGAAGGAGTGCCTAGAGAATGCAATCGGGTTGTGTCCGAGCTTAGAGAACAGAATTCTGATATGAACCATCAATTTTGCTGTGGTTAACGGGTGCCCTTGTAGTGTTAAGAGCGGAGAGTCCAGTAGGTGACCGTGCAGAGTTGACCGTAGGTGGTCTAGTACTTTTACCGGACACCAGGCATTATCAGTAGGGAAGAGAGGAATTATAGTAGGGTGTAGTGACCGGTTGGTTTTAGTTGTAGGGATCGAAAGTTGGTAGTGATCCTCTATTTTAGTGAGGTGTGATATTTTAAGTCTTAGCTTCGTATCTCCTTGACAAATTACGGTGAACTCTCTAGGTCTGAGAAAACCGTAGAAAGCGAGATATAAAGCAGATTTGATCACCGTATTTGTGCCGATGTCGAATGGGGCTGTGTCAAGGAGATTGCTAAGTGACCTGAAGATAGGCCCATCTATAGGTAATCTAATGGTAGAGAGTGGAGGTGAAACCTTTGATATTCCTTTCAAAACCTTTTTGACGGGGTATGAAGACAGGAAAGGTGTGTTGTTAGGAAAAAAAGGTGAGGCTGTGGTGCTGGACCCCCGTGAGATATAGTTTAATGGTGTTGTGAGATAGTTTAAGGTGTAGGTGGAAAAAAGAGGCAAAAGCCACCATGGTTTGAATAGAGAAGTCACCTTGTAAACCGAACTCTGCTGTGAATTTATTAAATATATTAAGAGCCCTATTGTAAGTGATAGCCGTGTTTGGTGATAATGCTTGGTGAGTGAGTGCTCTAGCGTGGTTCAAGAGTGTGCTTAATCCAGGATTAGATCGTGGAACCGTGGTGTCCTGGATGGTTGTAGGTGAGCCGTTGGGAGTGCCTGAGAAAATGCCTGAAATTGAGAACGAGAAAGAGCGTCAGCGGCCGTGTTGTGAATACCCGGGATGTGAAAACAAACTAAGTGAAACTGGCCGGATGCTGCCAACCAGGTCAGCTTGCGAATCAGCCGCATGATGGTCAGGGAAGATGATCGCCCTTTGTTCACGATTTCGCAAGCTGCCGAGTTATCAGAGTAGCATTTGACTGCCTTGCCAGACCAGAGATGACCCCAGGTGTGTGCGGCCGCCACAATGGGATAAATTTCAAATAGTGCTGAGGTCTCTCTGAATCCTGGCAAGGCATCCGTATCAGTGGGCCAATGGCCCCTGAACCAGTGGTTCCCAAAAATGGCTGCAAAACCGGTATTGGCTGCTGCGTCTGTGTGGATGATGGGTGAAGAGGGGGAATAAACATGGAGATTCCATTCCAGTCCTTCAAAAACTTCCCCCACATAGCTAAGTCAGCCTTGGCGTGGGGGTCCAAAGAAACTGTGCCAGAGTCCGGAACTCCGTGCAGCAGGCAAAGGAGTCTGGATATGAAAGACCTTCCCTACGGAATGATGCGCATCGCAAAGTTCAGGGATCCGAGAAGGGACTGAAGTTCTTTTCTAGTGCAAACATCATTCCGCAGGAACAAGTCATCTCCCCTCTCAAACGTGACAGTTTGTCGTGGGGGAGGCTAGCTCTGAGGTTAACCGAGTCCAGTACTATCCCCAGAAAGGTCAATTTAGTTGTGGGGCCTATAGTTTTGGCTGTGGACAAAGGGACTCCAAGTGTGGAAAATAGTGCAGTAGTGCTTCTGATTGCTGTGGGTGAAGGTGACCCTGGCTCTATTAGTAAAAAGTCGTCGAGGTAGTGGATAACGGAGTGACACCTGGTGACGTTCAGAAGCAGCCAGCATAGTGACTCTGCGAAAATGTCGAACAGTTTGGGGCTGCTTCGAGAACCGAAAGTGAGTCGTGTAGAGAAGTAATATTTCCCTCGCCATTTAACACCGTGTAAGTGCCAGAGTGAGGGGTGCATGGGTAGTAATTTAAACGCGTTTGTGATGTCCGTTTTGCTAAGCCAGGGTCGATTACCAGATGATATGATGGACTGTATGGCGTCGTCGATGGTTACGTACTGAAGTGAAAATTTGTTTGCTGGAATGAGTGCGTTTATGCTTGGAACAAAAGAGGAGTGCGGTGCCGATAAATCAATAATTAGACTTTTTTTTTTTTTTTTATTAGAATATTTGTGAATAGCAATACCAATGGGGTTAGTGCGCCAGGAGGAGAATGGTGAAGAGGTGAAGGGGCCGATCATGAAACCGTGATTTCAGAGGCAATGAGAGTGTCTATGGAGACTGGGTCTAAACGTGCTGACTGGAGATTAGGGCATTCTAGTGTACCTGGGGGAATGGCTACAATACCCGTGAGAAACCCTTTAGTGAACCATGTGGTGAGATAATCCACCAGATGATTAAGCCTGGGATCCCTTGTCTTGAGCACCACAGAGATATCACCATAATTGAATGCCTTGTTCTCAAGTACATCCTGTGAGGCTATGAGCAAGGACACCAGACACACATACTTCCCGTCTAGGATATCTTTCCTGATAGAGTCAGGGACGGAGTGTGCTGGTGACTCAAATGGTGTAATGGCTGTGCCCGGTGCTGGAGGGGGGAGTATAGGAGGGCATGTTGGTATAGTAGGTACAGCCGTGAAAGCGACTGGGACTACCGTGGTAGTACCTGGGGAGGAGATGGCGCTTTCCACCTTAGATAGCCTGCTATTGAGGGTATGTAGATTGGCCAAGATCTCTGCCAGGGTATCCTGGGTGGCCGTGCTGTTGCTTGGTGGTTGTCCTTGAGAGCTCGTCCCTGGCCTGGGCTCGGGGGCTTGGTGAGTAAGTAGCCTATAAAGTTCAGCCTTCCTAGCTGTGGCCGGAAAGGGGATTCCCCTGAGCCTAAGCTCGGCCGTAATTTTGGGAATAGTCCATGCTCTCAAGGACGTGGGGGTTGAAAGAGTGAGTGATTCGCCTGGAGACCCGGGTCTGGTAGGCGTGAATGGAGTTTCTTCTGTCAATTCTTTGGTTGGAATAGGTTCTTGGGACATTCTAAAAGGAATGATTATGTGAAAGATATATTAGAAGGGGCGTAAGGTAAGTAGGCGGGGTATGTGGGGTGGTGTATATGGAAGAACTGGACTGTAATGCTAGATGCCAAAGCGAAAAACTTAACTGTTGAATGTTTGGATAGGTGAGGCCCTGCTAATGCCAAGTGGCGGTGAGAGGCTCTACCTATGATTTGGCTTATGACGTAGTTGCCACAGACGTGGTGGCGGGATGTTGGCCTCTCGGTGACAGTAGAGAGAAATCAAAACGTGTGGCCGTGACAGGTGAGGCCCTGACTAGCGCCCTGTAGTAGGGCATGCGAGGCTTGTAACTATGATTTGGGCGTGGGGCCGTACCTCCGTGTTGAGGTGGGGGGGATGGAAGGCCTCGCTGGGACGGGTTTTCTGATAGGGTGCGCTAAGGCATTAGCCTAGACCCTGTAGCCAGTTCGATTGTATATTTAAGGATAAGGTGAGAGGACTGGAATGTTGTGTAGATACTAACCTTGACTTCTTGCGAATGGTATCTGGAACCTTCTGGTGGTAATAAGTGTGGTAAGTCTCGTCTTATGCTGTCCTTGAGGAAGAGTCCTGAGGCTTTAAGACAGATGTTGACGTATTTATGCGTATCGTGGTGGCGTATGATTTGAATTGGGAGTAGGTTGTTTGTTAGGGGCGCAACGTGAGATCCTGCATTGAGGGATCTGGAAGGTTTAAGTGTGTGACTGGGCTGAAATAGATATTTGTGAGAAGGCTGGATGAGGCCTTGGGGTGACGATTGGACGTATTTGGGTATAGACGTAAGTACCTGAAGGTATGGCTGAGTACCGGGTCAGGTTTTGGTGTTTTCCGGAGCCTGATGGCTGTATGACCGTATGTCTGAGTAGAAATAATAGTAAAGAATTAACGTACCGTGGGCGTAAGCCTGTGGAAAAGTAGTAATGAACTTGAGACCGTGATAGGTTTTATATAAGGTGTAGTAACAAACGAGTTGTGAACTATACCTTGGTTTGACATAAAGAAATTACGTTTTGCGAAACAGTTTAACTGTGTAGAACCGGGGGAAGCCTAGAATAATACTGGAGCTAAGGGTTAACCGAAGAAAAATTCCATAGTTAACGACAGGTGTGGAGGTAAGTAATAAAACCCAATATGTAAACATTTTAGGCCTATGGCTTTATAATGCAAAGTGATAAAATACAATACAATACCTGTTCCTGTAATAAAAGATCTTGAAATAAACAACTTTAGCGCAGAAAAAGCGAGAAACCGATGCAGTCTGTAAAGCCAAAAATATGTGACAGCGTGATTATATGGAAAATGAATAGTACAGACGTTTATGCGCCGGATATTGTGTTTATAAACAGTATTTATTAGTATATGTGACAAAATGAAGTGTTTAATAGGTAAATATGTGTTGTGGCAAGGTCATAGAGGCTTTCTATGTTAGTAATAGATTGGAGCGATCTCTATTCCCAGCATGATGGGGTTAATTGGTGGGAGTCACCCCTTGAATGTTATATACCAGGTGAATGTAATTAACCAGCACTAGGGTTTTAAAAGGTTAGCCTCTGAAGACATCAGAGAGTCTAACAGCTGGGAGAGAGGAGGCAGTTAAGCCTGAGACAAAGGTACTGTGTGAAACCTGCTTAAAGTGCTGTATTTCATTTTGTTTAAAACTGGGAACTAGATTAGCTGGCCAGTTGGATAGTTAGTAACACTGTTGTTTAGTAAGTCTCCAAGTTGGAGTAGGATTTATTTTCTTTTTGTTTTATTTTGTGGGAGAGCACAACCTTGTATATATTGTGGAAAGTGACAATAAACTGCAGTACTATTTTATCCTGACTGTTGCATTTGAAGTTTGTGACGAGCCTGGCCATCCTGCCACAGTGTATAGAAACCGTACGTTTATGATAGACGTGGATATTTTAAAAAGTAGTAAAACAAATTAACTGGTTAACATAGAAAGAAAATCACAAGGCAGATTTTTAAACAAGCTAATTATATCCCCAAACTGACAAAAAAGGTATCAGTAGCAATATGACCGAACAGGGAATATACGTAAAGAAAAGTAGAATTCGTGAAATAGAACTTAGTGCACACTGTAGCCTATTTGAATAAGAACTAGCCGAATATGGATTTAGAGCAAGGTGTTTGTTTTAATCGTACGAAATAGATTGGTCCTGGGTGACCAAACGGAAATAAGAGAATGCCCGTAATAATATTACTGTGTATATAAATAATAATAGATTCGGTAGTTTCCGTACGAATATGTAAAAGCAGTGATAAAGTGCCGAGCGTTCGTCTGTTTTGGCGTGAACACTGAAATCGGTTAAAAAAGCGAGTATTTGTACGAATATGATAGAGGGAGCCTACCCCTACGTTTTTAGGCCCGAACGGCGGGAAATAGCGGGGCGCTATTTCCTACGCCTAACTTACGTGAACGTGCCGGTCTCGTGACCGGAAACCGGGTACCTTGACCGGGAACCGAGTGGAAGGCCTCAAACGGACAGAGGACTGGTCAGGACGTCTATATATATATTTATTTATTTATATAGTGAGGAAAAAAACTATTTCATCCCCTGCTGATTCTGAACGTTTGCCCACTGACAAAGAAATGATCAGTCTATAATTTTAATGGTAGGTGTATTTTAACAATGAGGGACAGAATAACAAAAAAGGAAATCCAGAAAAAAAACCATGTCAAAACATTTATAAATTGATTTGCATGTCAATGAGTGAAATAAGTATTTGATTCCTTATCAGTCAGCAAGATTTCTGGCTACCAGGTGTCTATTATACAGCTAACAAGCTGAGATTAGGAGCACTCTTTAGTCTTAAAGCGACTGCTCCTAATCTCAGCTCATTACCTGTATAAAAGACACCTAAATCAATCAGATTCCAAACTCTCCACCATGGCCAAGACCGAAGAGCTGTCCAAGGATGCCAGGGACAAGATTGTAGACTACACAAGGCTGGAATGGGCTACAAGACCATCGCCAAGCAGCTTGGTGAGAAGGTGACAACAGTTGATGCGATTATGTGCACAAAATAACTGTTAGTCTCTGTAACGGATCACCTGGCACCCCGACTTGGTACCTCCGTTAATGGATGCTCCTAGTGCTTCCTGAGGACTCCAAGCACTCTGGCAGACACCATAATCACCGAATCCGAGAAACCTTTAAATTCTCCCAAGCGTATGAATGCTGTAGACCATTGAATAGGAACCATACGAATAGGCTTGTACTCCTAGCAGTCAACTGGAACAGCATGCAATAAATCCTTCCCCCCAATAATGAGACGACACATCACTTTGAGGGTAAAACAGGAACTCTGGACTGGCTCATCCAGCCTGGCTTTTATTTCCAACTCACACATACAGGCCACACCCAGGGGGAGGCATAAAAGAACCAATGACATAGATGTTACCTCCCACACATCCCCTCCCCTTAGTGTGACACATAATCCCATTATGCATACAGTGTAAAATATACTTTTACACAACTTTCATAACTTTAAAACCATACATCACATTCACATAAAAATACATATCCACAATCAATCCATTCAGGGGAACAACATATTAAAAAATGGCATGAATCCGACCAGGGGTTCAAAAGTTACTAAAAGTATCTTTTGTTCCTTTCTGGCTGGCAGAAAAACATCCCCACAATACACCCTGGTTTCCTCCCTTCTGCCCTGGAGTTAATTGGAGAAGTAATCCAATTACCCAGGACTAAAGGCAGACTCCATTAACCACATGGTTGCAAAACAACATAAAACACTTTAAAATACATAAAGTCACATTTACACATAACACACAGACATTTCACCTATCCCCAGATAGCTGGGATCTGCACGCACAAAACTACCGAATAATGCGCAGATCCTACTCACACAGTACAATTGCCATGGAGCTAAAGTCTTTCCCATAGTCTTTCATTATATGAATAGGCTCCATGGTATGGCTATCTGGGGTATCACATTCCCATAAAGTCTGGTCCATAGTCCAAAGGCAAGAGGCGGGCAATCAGCCCCCTCCAAGGACACGTGGCGAGGTCGGTTTCGCCACACTTCTCCCCTTTACCCCCCAGACTAACAGGGTACTTGACCTCCTGCCGGTCAGTGCCCTTGTTAGTCCAGCAGCCCACCCACAAGACAGAAACAGCAGAGCAGCCCACCCACAATAAACAGTTACTACACCTGGGTGAGGGAGAATCTTGTCCAGGTTCAGGTGCCTCACCACGGCTGTGTGGGGGACTGGTAGGCTGCCTTGGTAGGTTGCTGAGGGGGCAGAGACCAGCGGTACTCTGTCCTGTTGTCAGCACTACCACGGGAGTAGTCTGGTTGGAGCCTGGTTGCTGGAGACCGACTGTCTCCCCTTTAAATACACCGCTCTGCTGCTGGAGACCGACTGTCTCCCCTTGAATTACACAGCTCTGCTGCTGGAGACCGACTGTCTCCCCTTGAGTTACACAGCTCTGCTGCTGGAGACCGACTGTCTCCCCTTTAGTTACACAGCCCTGCTGCTGGAGACCGACTGTCTCCCCTTTAAATACACCGCTCTGCTGCTGGAGACCGACTGTCTCCCCTTTAAATACACCGCTCTGCTGCTGGAGACCGACTGTCTCCCCTTGAGTTACACAGCTCTGCTGCTGGAGACCGACTGTCTCCCCTTTAGTTACACAGCTCTGCTGCTGGAGACAGACTGTCTCCCCTTTGGCTAAACAGCCCTGTTGTGGGGGGGCAGGACCGACCGTCCCTACGCCCTGTGCTGGAAGTGCAGAGACCACGGTCCCATCTGCACAGGTGTGGGGCTTACAGTCTCCCCCTGGTACATTAAGCTGCCGCTGGGGAGAGGTGGTAACCAGCTCCTCTCCCATTAGAACACTCTGCCGCTGGGGAATGGAGACTGGGCTCTCTATTCCCTGTACATTAATGATCCGCCGCTGGGGAGAGGTGGTAACAATCTCCTCTCCCATTAGAACACTCTGTCCATTGATGATCTGCCGCTGGGGAGAGGAGGTAACAATCTCCTCTCCCATGCCTACTTTCAGTCTTTGTGGAGGGAGACCGACTGTCTCTCCTCCCAATTCAGTGTCCTGCTGCTGGGGAATAGAGACTGGGCTCTCTATTCCCAAAAAATCACGCTGCTGCTGGGGGGTAGGACCAACTACCTCTGCCCCCTGTAACTCAGCCTTCCGCTGGGGAGGGAGGACGCTGCTCTCCTCTCCCTGCACTTCACACTGCCTTCCCGGCATATCACTCTGCTGCTGGGGGGTAGGACCAACTACCTCTGCCCCCTGTAACTCAGCCTGCCGCTGGGGAATGGAGACTGGGCTCCCAATTCCCTGCAATTCACACTGCCGCTGGGGAATGGAGACTGGGCTCCCAATTCCCAACAAATCACACTGCCGCTGGGGAGGGAGGACGGCCCCTTCAGCTCCCTGTAACTTGGGCGCAGAGACCACGGTCCCATCTGCGCTGGTGTGGGGCTTACTGTCTCCCCTTGGTGCGCTAAGCTGCCGCTGGGGAGAGGGGGTAACAAACTCCTCTCCCTTACACACTTTCAGCAGCTGGGGAGCAGGGCTGACCCTCTGTACTCCCTGTAGGCAGGGCGCAGAGACCACGGTCCCATCTGCACTGGTGAGGGGTTTTCTGTCTCCCCTTGGTGGGTTAGGTTGTCGGTGGGGAGAGGGGGTAACAAACTCCTCTCCCTTACACACCTTCAGCCGCTGGGGAGAGGGGATAACAGGTTCCTCTCCCTGAACCGTAGACTGCCGCTGGGGAGGAAGGACGACCCCTTCAGCTCTCCTTTTGTCTAAATCTGCTAGGCGCTGCAGGAAATCTGCCGTTGATTCCCTTATGAACTGCACAATTTTCTCAGAGGGGTTGGGTCCAAAGAAAGCCAGCCGTATGGCAATCTCTCTGTCCAACCGCTCCTGAGTGTAGCCAGGCGCCATGCTTGCTCTGCTGCAGTTGCTTCTTTTGTGGATAGGGGCGCTGTACGGGTACTAGCGTTGTCCTCCCTTTGTAATCCAAACGAACTGTCTCCGAGCTGCTTTACCTCACACTAGGACGCCATCCCACCGCTTGCCACCAATGTAACGGATCACCTGGCACCCCGACTTGGTACCTCCGTTAATTGATGCTCCTAGTGCTTCCTGAGGACTCCAAGCACTCTGGCAGACACCATAATCACCGAATCCGAGAAACCTTTAAATTCTCCCAAGCGTATGAATGCTGTAGACCATTGAATAGGAACCATACGAATAGGCTTGTACTCCTAGCAGTCAACTGGAACAGCATGCAATAAATCCTTCCCCCCAATAATGAGACGACACATCACTTTGAGGGTAAAACAGGAACTCTGGACTGGCTCATCCAGCCTGGCTTTTATTTCCAACTCACACATACAGGCCACACCCAGGGGGAGGCATAAAAGAACCAATGACATAGATGTTACCTCCCACACATCCCCTCCCCTTAGTGTGACACATAATCCCATTATGCATACAGTGTAAAATATACTTTTACACAACTTTCATAACTTTAAAACCATACATCACATTCACATAAAAATACATATCCACAATCAATCCATTCAGGGGAACAACATATTAAAAAATGGCATGAATCCAACCAGGGGTTCAAAAGTTACTAAAAGTATCTTTTGTTCCTTTCTGGCTGGCAGAAAAACATCCCCACAATGCACCCTGGTTTCCTCCCTTCTGCCCTGGAGTTAATTGGAGAAGTAATCCAATTACCCAGGACTAAAGGCAGACTCCATTAACCACATGGTTGCAAAACAACATAAAACACTTTAAAATACATAAAGTCACATTTACACATAACACACAGACATTTCACCTATCCCCAGATAGCTGGGATCTGCACGCACAAAACTACCGAATAGCGCGCAGATCCTACTCACACAGTACAATTGCCATGGAGCTAAAGTCTTTCCCATAGTCTTTCATTATATGAATAGGCTCCATGGTATGGCTATCTGGGGTATCACATTCCCATAAAGTCTGGTCCATAGTCCAAAGGCAAGAGGCGGGCAATCAGCCCCCTCCAAGGACACGTGGCGAGGTCGGTTTCGCCACAGTCTCCCTCGGTCTGGTGCTCCATGCAGGATGCAAGATCTCACCTCGTGGAGTTTCAATGATCAAGAGAATGATGAGGATCAGCCCACAACTACACAGGAGGATCTTTTTAATGATCTCAAGGCAGCTGGGACCATAGTTACCAAGAAAACAATTGGTAACACACTACGCTGTGAAGGACTGAAATCCTGCAGCGCTCGGAAGGTCCGCCTGTTCAAGAAAGCACATGTAGAGGCCCGTCTGAAGTTTGCCAATGAACATCTGAATGATTCAGAAGAGAACTGGGTGAAAGTCTTGTGGTAAGATGAGATCAAAATCGAGCTCTTTGGCATCAACTCAGCTTGCCGTGTTTGGCGGTGGAGGAATGCTGCCTATGACCCCAAGAACACCATTCCCACTGTCAAACATAGGGGTGGAAACATTATGCTTTGTGGGTGTTTTTCTGCTAAGGAGACAGGACAACTGCACTGCATCAAAGGGATGATGGACCATGCACCATCAAATCTTGGGTGATAACCTCCTTCCTTCAGCCAGGGCATTGAAAATGGGTCGTGGATGGATATTCCAGCATGACAATGACCCAAAACACATAGCCAGGACAGCTCAAGAATGTAGGAAATTGGCATTCCGTGAAATCTTTGTTTGTCACATATCAGTTTTCATAACAATCGAATCAAATATCTTGCAGTTAACTTATGTTTATTCAAACATAACAATCCATCTGGTAATAACAAATGTCTTTAACATTCTTTGTCCAATACAGAGAGCAATTTTCTAGATGTTATCCATTTTTGATGTTAAAGGTATTGGCCACGAATTCTAAACTACAATCAGTTTTATGGGTTTAAAATTCAGTTACAGAGGGGAGTATACATAAGATTGCCTTACTTTAAAATAAGTGGCTATCTTAGAAAAAGGGGAGTTACTTAGCATCATTTGAAATCTATGATTAAAGTCATACGTTATATTTGGCGGCAAGCTATGTAAGACAAAGAACTTCTATATACATGATGTAATGAATAATTGCCTGTAGAAATGTGAGTCTTCAAAGGAATTCAGGCTTTCAAGGCTAGGTCAAAGGTTACTATAAACAAGCCCTTCAACATCACTCTTAAAGTGAACCAGATGTGGTCTCCATTCCTATACAATGAAAGTCTGTAATACTCTATAGGCCAAGGTATGGCTTCTCAATTTCAGTGTTCTTGAAGCAATAAAACTTATAATATTTATATCAACACATTAAATACATTTAAAGTACATAATAATATTTTTCAAGCCCCTCTTTGATGCTTTATTTGAATATAATGCATCATAATTTACTTATACCAATTACTTATGGGATTTTAATGTTGTTCTCTGATATTGGTCTCTAAGTATCAGTTTACAAGGAAAGGCCTTTTAACACAGCCATTTCCAGTTGTCTGTATTGCTTTTTACACTCCAAGAGGGAGAAGCAAGTCATTTTAACCCTTTCATTTCTGAACTCCTAAGAACAACCTTCTTGTTACAATTACTTTTACATTTTTCACTAATTCATTAATTTACCTTGGGCATTGATTTTACCGAACATTAATAATAACGGTATCATAGTTATTATGCTGTGTAATTGTATACAGTTTACATTAACCAGAAAACACAATCGGTTTGATTTAGTCCATGAAATATTGTCCTCTCCAATCGAATCCACAAGCACAGTCTCTTTGAAAGTCCATAATGTCCTTTGAAAGTCCAAACAATTTGTCCTTTTATTTAAAATCATACAGGTTTTTGTCCATGTAAAACAGTATTGGTTCTGTAATGAAAAACAGATGGCAGTTTACTATTCTTATACATTAGTAAATGTCTTATACATTAGTAAATTTCTTATACCTTAGTACATTTCTTATACATTAGTACATTTCTTATACCTTAGTACGTTTCTTTTACATTGATCACTAGACACAAGAATTGATTTATTACACTTTGTACCAATGTTTGCTTTTTAAACCTGTAACACAGTTTGTCCTAATTTTTATTCTTAGACTAACATAAGGACCATAAGGACCTTCCCAACTTGCTTTTCATAGACCTGGTGTTTTAAATGATTTACCATTGCCTTGTAACCTGGCTTAAACATATCTGCATAATTTCCCTGTGTTACTTCTTTATATGTATTTAATTTATTTTTACATATATAGCGCCATCAGATGCCGTAGCGCTGTACAACTTTAACACATAGTTTACCATAAGGGACGACATTCGAAGTAGCAAACTTCAATTCTAACAATAGATGTTCCTGTAATACTTTCAACTATTCAGCATGTTCTGCTGTAACTTGGAACAAAAGGTTTATTAGGGAAAGTGATTACATAGTTCTACATGTCACTAACTCATGAGGTGACACTTGAGTTTGGATTTGCAGGAATAGACATTAATACTCCTGGTAAATATGTTAACCAATTACTCTTATCTTAAAGCATTTTTATTTCTATTTTATTTTATTCATTTTAATTTAGAAATTAATTTATATAGAGTACCATGGTATTTTTGCCAAAGGAACTCTCTGCAATTTTGGTTTCTTGTATTTAGGTCTTGGATTAATTGAACACATATGAGACACTTCTGCAATATATTTATACACTTTTTGTTTTAAATTAGGATGATACAATTTATTTTGCAGGACCTTAAATAGTTGTCCTGTACCCAAATGCCCTGTGTACTATGATTGAATACAATCAGCCCTTGTAATAAGCCACTAGGTACAAATGTTTGTGTTTCATTGTGTTTAACCCTGTACATGCCAGTTTCAGTATCTAGATCCATTCTTTCTATACTGAAAGCTACATCCTTTCATTCTCTATCTGATCTTATAGGGTATTTGTTATTTGTCTTTTACTAACAGTTGCACTCATTACACAGTAGTATTACAACTCCTCAAACAAAGTTTCCTTTGATTCCTGATCTACAAGTCTGTTTCACAACAACAAGTTAAACCCTTTTTTTTTTTTTTTTTTTTCATAATTAAACAGTTCTGCCAGAATACCTGCATGTTTTAAAGCTTTATCCTGATAATCTACCATTCCTCTTTTCTCCATATTGGGAGGTGAAGTGTTAAAGCTTTAACTACATAACTGCTGTCACTGATTATATTCACTGGGTCGTATACTGTTATTTCTAGAACTTTCTTTACAGACTCTAACTCCGCTTTCTGAGCTGACATATGGCCTGGCAGTCTATCTTTGCAATTCTTTTGTTTAATCGTCATATATGACATAACCTGTGTGATGTGATCCATCAACATAAAATCTCGTCCCTCCACATACAAACTAGAAATCCCTTGTATTATTTGCTTCTCAAAAGGAGATCTGGATTATATTTCCATTTCCTTCTGACATCAAATCAGGAATAACGTAGCTTTTACTGGTTTCTACCCTGGGTGGTTTATTTTGTAACTTCAATATTCAATGAGCTACCCTCTGGCTATATACTCCTAACTCACAACAATTTTGTAACAGTTTTAGATATTTGGGGGGTTTGTAAATTTATCTGTCCAAATCCTGCCTTGTGTTGTGTTGCTTCTAAAGCTCATCATACAGCCATGAGCTGTTTACACAGGAAAACATTCCTCTTTCCACTGGATACATAATTTTAGAAAACTATCCCAGTATTCGTAAAGATTCATGCTACCTTTGCATTAAACTGCTATTAATGAAGAGACACCTGCGTAACATTGAACAATATATGGTACTGTTTCAATGGGAGCAGCTAGCACAGGCGCTTATGTGAGAGCATCTTTTAACAGATTTAACTCTTTTCAGCTTCCCCTGTCCAGATGATCTTATCTTTTATATTTTAGCATATTGCATAAGGGTTTTGCTATCCCTGCCATATCATATATAAATTCTCTGCTAACATTTATCAAGCCTAAACATTTCTGTAGATGATACACTGTCATTGGCCTTGGCAATTGCTGCAATGCTTTAACCCTTGCTGTACATGGTGTTTTACATTTTGGATCTATATTAACTCCTAGGAAAGTAAATCTTTCCTTCAAGATCTGCACTTTGAATGTGTTCAGTTTTAACCCATTATCTGCCAGTGTTTGACAATTATCACACAGTATCTGCTCATGCTCTTTCCGTGTTACTGTTTGAACTTAACAGATCATCAATATATTGCAAAATCTTATTCCCATACCCCAGGGGTTCCAATACTTGAGCCATTGCTTTATGAAAGTAAGCTGGCGAGGAGTGGAAGCCCTGTAGCAACACCTGGAACAGATATTGATGATTTTTAAAGGTAAAAGCATAGCGATACTAGCTATCTGGATTGAATGGTATAGAAAAGAACACATTGACTATATCCAATACAGAAAGTACTTAACATTAGCATCTATTTGCGCCATGATATCTGATGAGATTTACTTATTCACCACATACGTGTCTACAATTAAACCATAAGTGCCATTGGCTTGATTATTAGCCAAATGGTGACTTACATTTGGAATTACCCACTCTCAACACTCCTTGAGATACCAATGCTTTTATCACCTGATTCACACCTTCTTCTTATTCTTTGGGATCTTATATTGTTTAACTGCAGGGGGTCTAGAACTACAATTACAACTTGCAAATTCACTATCCCACACTCTTGTTTAGACTTAGAGCACACTGTGGGGTATTTAGTTTTAAGATATGGTACAACCTCATCATCTTGTTGTATAGAAGGTGACACTTCACTCTGTTTTACAGTTATATCATGACTAAACTATCTTAAATTATTAGGTTTAACCACTCAACCTGTTTTGCTCTCACCTAAAGCTTGCCATAAAACCAAATTTAATAACTTACATTTTTAAAGGCAAGCGTGTTTTATTAGAGTCATTCCTGCTCCTGTTTCTAATAAAACTCTGTTATTTTTCCCTCTAGTCTTCCATAAATATATGGTCGCCCATCTTCACTTCGTTATCAGCATGATAGATCTGATAATAGCTAGGGGTTTCACATCCCTATTTATTGGTGAGTTTAGGCAGATTTCACTTGCTGAATTTCAATGGCATTTAACATCAGTATACACTCTTCACATGAATTTGATATGTGAGGGGGGGTTGGTTGAAGATGTATGCTCTGTTTTTACAGCTGCCACTCTCTGTAGATTCTTATGGTCTGGGAAATTCAATTTTCTTTCCCTTTCACTGGGTAAGTTTTTTCTTCATATTTAGGACAATATCTCCTAACATGACCTTATTGGTTGCAATTATAGCATACCATAGAATTACTCTAATAAAACCCTATAATATCTATCTTGGGGTGTGGCCGAATAGTTTTTAGTACCCTGGTAATTTTGTTAATTTTGTGGTCTTTCCTTAAACCTCACTCTAAAATTACCATATTCAATTAATAACCTCATTTCTCCTTCTACCTTCTTCACTAGACACATTTTTAATAGGGGCCAGTCCTGCTGAAGTATCCCTAGACAAAAGTGTGTCTGTGCAACATTTTAGTTATTCCTGTGTTTTTCCTTTTTAACAATTGCAAGGATTTCATAATTTTCATAGCAGCAACATCTCTTAATCTAGCTCATTTGGTTACCCTGATGTTATAGAGACATATTCACTAACACTCTGCCTATGTTACTCTTTAGACATAGTAGACTGTTTTGTGTCAGTAATCAAATTCCATGCCTTATTCCTTAAATTAGCACAAACATGTATATCATAATTTTCTCCATTTAAATTAATCAAAAATAGAAAATTCTAAACTATTCAAACCAGTTTCACACTGTACAACCATTAGCAATATATTTGGAAACAATCCCTGCAACTAAACTCTGGGCTTTTCACATTCTTTATCCTCCAACACATCAATGAGTTAATTTTTAACCCCTTTACTTAATGAGGCTGGCAGCCAGATCAAACGACATCTGGTGGCTACCACATCACTAAATTTTTATTTTATTCATTTCACCTTCAAAAACCCTCATATTGTAAAAAGGTCCTCTCTGCTCATCATATTTAGACACATTTTTAATCAATCTGGCTAATCTGAGAGTATCCATCTGACCCTTTTTCTTGCACAATTTCCCCATTTTCCTATATCTTTTCTTCTCTTCTGCCCTTTTCACACAACTTCTACTTCCAAACTAGAATCCAAATCTTTCAGATTTTTCCACAAAATATCTGTAACATTCCCCAGACTAACAATTTTTGCAAATTGTCAAAATTAGTAACAAAGTCTAATCTTGGACATGTAAGAAATTGTTTAAGGGTTCTGTCTAACAGATCAGTCTGATTCTTAAGCATTTCTTTCATTATATTAAAATCTTAATTTCCTTGACATTACTTAATCCTTTCAACAACTGCCGAGAGTCTGAGTTTTTGTTTCAACTAATGTTGCATCCAATGCACTCTCAAAAGAGAGCCATGGGGGGCGATTTCCTTCGTTTAACACTTTTAAAGAGATTTACAGTTTAACTAGGGGCTAGGTAAATTACTAGACCTTGCAACAACACATATATTTTTCAATTGTTTTTAACAACACATTTCTTTTTTTGTTTCGATGTATTACAAACATAACAATTACTGGTCTTTTTAAGTTGACACCATTCCTTTATAGAATCTTTAGTTTCCAGAAAGCCTTTTGCCAGTAATGCAACTTTTTCTTTCCCTTTTAACCACATTGCTTTGCTCATTACCAGTTAATCTGTCTAACCATTTCAATACACAATAGCGTTTTCAGGATTAACTCTTTTACAGACAGATCCTGTTACATTTGACAGCAGTCTTTTGCTGCCAATCCATAATTAACTAAACAGTTAATACAATTTGTTTCAATATACATATGAGCAACTTCTACAGACATGTTAAAGACACATACCCTTGAAGTATTTGATTTCCACAGGTGTGCGCATCATCTGATGGAAGAATACTTTTTGGAATATGTAGTTATTTCTTGAGAATCCTCCGAAATGCCATCTTCGATCTGCAATTCGTCATAACATTTATTTCTTCATAAATAAAGTATGGATAAAAGGATCCAGATTGTCATCTCAATTATTATCGTCAAAATTATAATATATTATCAATATATTATCGTCATATTCTTCCGTCAGTACTGAGCATTTCCACGTTCGAACGATTTTTCCCCTGCGCAACTCTATTTTCGCATAGTAAAACTGAATGTTTAAATAAAGGATTTTTGGGATGCCATCCTGCTGTATCAGTCACTTGTGTTTCTCCTGTTTCAAGCCGGGTACTAAAGCTTTTTCTTCAGGGAACAATTTCAACTTTTCTTCAGTGATTTTCTTATCTTCTTCTAGTAATCTTCTTGTAGCTTGTAGCAGTCATAATTCAGGCTTAATTCAAAAGTTTGCTGTTGTTGGTGCTGTTGGTGCCCGCATTCTCCACCATTAAATGTAGGAAATTGGCATTCCGTGAAATCTTTGTTTGTCACATATCAGTTTTCATAACAATCGAATCAAATATCTTGCAGTTAACTTATGTTTATTCAAACATAACAATCCATCTGGTAATAACAAATGTCTTTAACATTCTTTGTCCAATACAGAGAGCAATTTTCTAGATGTTATCCATTTTTGATGTTAAAGGTATTGGCCACGAATTCTAAACTACAATCAGTTTTATGGGTTTAAAATTCAGTTACAGAGGGGAGTATACATAAGATTGCCTTACTTTAAAATAAGTGGCTATCTTAGAAAAAGGGGAGTTACTTAGCATCATTTGAAATCTATGATTAAAGTCATACGTTATATTTGGCGGCAAGCTATGTAAGACAAAGAACTTCTATATACATGATGTAATGAATAATTGCCTGTAGAAATGTGAGTCTTCAAAGGAATTCAGGCTTTCAAGGCTAGGTCAAAGGTTACTATAAACAAGCCCTTCAACATCACTCTTAAAGTGAACCAGATGTGGTCTCCATTCCTATACAATGAAAGTCTGTAATACTCTATAGGCCAAGGTATGGCTTCTCAATTTCAGTGTTCTTGAAGCAATAAAACTTATAATATTTATATCAACACATTAAATACATTTAAAGTACATAATAATATTTTTCAAAGAAGAAGTAGATTACGGTCCTGGAGTGGCCTAGCCAGTCTCCAGACCTTATTCCCATAGAAAATCTGTGGAAGGAGCTGAAGGTTTGAGTTGCCAAATGTCAGCCTCGAAACCTTGAATAACTTGGAGAGGATCTGCAAAGAGGAGTGGGACAAAATCCCTCCTGAGATGTGTGCAAACCTGGTGGCAAACTACAAGAAACAACTGACCTATGTGATTGACAACAAGGCTTTTGCCACCAAGTACAAAGTCGAAGGGGTCAAATACTTATTTCACTCATTTACATGCAAATCAATTTATAACTTTTTGGACATGCGTTTTTTTGAAAAAAAAATTGTTATTCTGTCTCTCACTGTTAAAATACACCTACCATTAACATTATAGACTGATCATTTCTTTGTCAGTGGGCACACATTCAAAATCAGCAGGGGATCAAACACTCTTTTCCCTCACTGTACATATATATATAAACACAGGGCAGCCATCAGAAATGTTGGGGCCTCTGACACAGCTGAAGGTCTGGGCCCCCGAGTCTTCCCACAGGGCCTGACCCCAAGTCTTCCCACAGGGTCTGCCCAGAGTCTATCGACAAGGATGAAATGTGCATGTGCACTGAATGTGGTTTGTGTATTGTGGATGTAGAATGTGTGTAGTGGATGTGGTATGTGTGTCATGGATGCAGTGTGTATAGTGGATGCAGATTATAGGTTTTGTATAATTCGTATGCATTAGATGCAGAGTATCGGTTTGTGTAGTGAATGTAGATGTGTATAGTGAATGCAGAGTGTGTTTGTATAGTGAATGCAGTGTGTGTATAGTGAAGGCAGAGTATGTGTTTGTATAATGAGAGCAGAGTGTGTGTTTTTGTAGATGATGTAATGTGTGCATAGTGACTGCAGAGTGTGTATAGTGAATGTAGTGTGTGTAGTGACTGCAGAGTGTGTATAGTGAATGAAGTGAGTGTATAGCGAATGCAGAGTGTTTGTAGTGAATGTAGTATGTGTGTAGTGAGTGCAGAGTGTGTGTAATGAATGCAGTGTGTTTGTAGTAAATGCAGAATGTGTATAGTGAATGTAATAAGTGTATAGTGAATGTAGTAAGTGTATAGTAAATGCAGAGTGTGTATGTAGTGTGTGTTTAATGAGTGCAGAATGTGTATAGTGAATGTAGTGTGATTTTAGTGAGTGCTTGTGCAAGGATGCAGTGTGTGTGTAAAATAGGGGGAGGGGGAGGAAAGCTTTTAACATTTATTTCTGTATAATTTTATTTTATTCCCTCCTCCCTGCTTCTTACCTTGCCAGAAAGGGGGGAGAATCGCATTCCCTGGTGGTCTAGTGGCATGGTAGAGGGAGCCTGCCGATGTACACTGCAGAAAGGTGGCCCAGCAGCACACACTGTCTTCCCTTTCCAGCTCCTCTCTGTCTAACTCTCGCAAGAGTGGTCTGCGTGCTGTGTGGGGCATTGCCATGGTAACGCAGGGTTCACGAAAGCTAGAGAGAATCTGGAAAGGGAAGACGGAGTGTGCTGCTGGGCTCCCCTCTGTGGTGTGCAGGTAGCAGGGGCCCACATTGCACATATATATCGCAGAAATCACAAAAATTCTCAATCTCTCTCTCTCCTCTGGTATATTTCCATTGCCTTTCAAACATGCAACTGTAACCCCAATTTTAAAGAAGCCCAATCTTGACCCTAACTCCCCATTGAACTATCGTCCTATCTCACTACTGCCTTTTGCATTCAAGATCCTTGAAAGAATTGTGTATGCGAGATTGACAGACTTCCTCGAGTCAAACTCTCTGCTAGATCCGCTTCTGTCTGGTTTCCACGCTAATTATAAAAGTGATGATTATTCATATAAATTGGATCTTTTATGAAGGGATACTCCTCGCCCAAAATGCACTTCGGCAAGCTGAACTACTTTATGGGTGTAGAGTGGTCCTTTGATGCCCGTGCCCGGTACATCACTTATCCATATGCAGCACAATGTAAAACAAGCACTCTGATACTTTACATCAATTACATCAATTACTTATTTATCTTCTTCTTTACTTCTTTCTTTATCCCATTACTAGTCAATAGTCCCCTTTTAGGATGATTATATATTTCTTTACATGCAACAAAATATTAAACACAACCTGAGAATGAAATATGCACAGAAACTAAATTAGTAAAGTATTTCATTTATCATGAATTTATCATGAATACAGAGTGCTATATATAATATATAAAGTTTGAGAATATTAATATTCATGTTTTGATTTTACCACATGACAGGAGGTCACAAATTTAGCATTAACTTTCTTTACTAACTCCATAGCAGCAAAGAAAAACAAACAAACAGGTAAATTAAAGAACAAATCAGAACACAGTCAGAGCGTGTATAAGGGAAAACATACACAAAGCACTTCCTCTTTCTTTGCTGCTCCATCACAAGTCAGGTACTAAGTACTTGTTCACTGTTTCTGTTTTAAGCTGAACCTATTGTATGTGATTACTATATTTCCTTTACAGTGAGGTGATAAGGGGGCTATCATTTATCTCCACCTCTCTTGTGGGGCTGTATATTTATTTTCTTATTGGCATTCTGTCCACTCTCTCCCCAGACCCTCTCTTCCCTGAGGCATCCTATTCCCCCCCCCCCACCCCCCATCCCCTGTGGCTACATTCGCCACTTTCCTTGGGTTTACTGCGCAGTTTGCATTGTCTTCAGTCAGGGAATTCTGTTGATTCGTGCATATATGCAAAAACAGGCCGTTCACTGCTTTTTTTCCCATTCATGCCTATTCCTGTGCAAAAGCGTTCAGTGGTTTGTGCACGAACTGGCCCTTCACGGCTGTTCGTTCACAGCGTTTCCCATTCGCATACAGGCATCTTTCAGCATTCAGTAGTTTTACCCAAACAGTCTGTTTCATATGTTTTCCCACAGATGCATTTCACGGCCTTTCAAACACCATTTTAGACCCGGTTCTCATGAGACTCACGGCGGCCATCTTGTTGGTGTAGTTAGTCGTGAATTTTACTCCCATCACGAAAAGGCTCTCTGTGATTTTGCTGTCCAGCTGTGCTGTGCATGCTGTCAGGGACCTGGTCAGGTTGGTGTTATACCCCTAGGGAGTGGGACTACCAGTCAGGTATACCCTAGTATTCTGGCAAGGGGTGAGTACTACCCAGAGTGCAAGCATGTTATTAAATTTGCATGCACTGTGCAGAACAAATACAGGGTCTTTTTCTCATGCTAGAGCTCTTCAGCAGAGCTCTGCACATGGTCTGCCCTGGAAGAGCATTGAACCAACATGCTCACTTTGTGATGGGGTGTGCTTGTTATTGGTGATGACAAAATACACCCTATCTGGCCCCGCTCCCATTTTAGTGGGCAGCTGTAATAAAAAAAAATGCCCGGGCCAAATTTTCTTCCCAGTCCGGCCCTTAGTGGACCCAAAGAGGGATTTACTTTATGGGCAATAGCAATGAGGCCCTCTCAGCACTCTTCTGCATTGATCCCAAACTGGCAGATCTTGGGGCGAAAGAATTAGGCCCACAGGCACAGGGAAAACTTTTTGGAGAGGCCTTCATGAAGGAATTAAACAAGCACGAAAACGTGTTCACCTCTCTAAATAAGGTCAGTGCCTCCATGCGCAGGGTCTTTAGAGGCAACCCCACTAGGGGTGTTTTTTCCAGGGCTGGTCGGCAAAGGGGCCGTGCCACCAGACGAAATCTGTCATCGGGCACCCACAACAATTTTACCTGGGTTTGAGACAACAATAACCCTAATACCGGGGATTGGACAGAGGCTGTGGAGGTCGCGGACGTGCCTGCACATGATTCTCCACAGTTAAGAGACCATCAGTTACATGTGCCTACTTTAACCATTGCCGCCGGACGTATTTCTTTTTTTTCCCCAGAATTGGGAAAAACTGTCCGCAGAAGCATGGGTGTTGCAGACCGTTAAAGGTTATCACATTGAACTTCAGATGTTTCCTATGCAGAACCATCCCCCTCGCCCCCTGTGCATCTTGGCCAAGGATGCTCATAGAATTTGAGCTTGGCAAATTTCGCACGAAAGGCGCAATCCAACAAGCGCTCGGATGAGGAGGCTTCTTCAACAACATGTTTCTTGTTCGCAAGAACACCGGCGACTTCAAACCAGTGATCATTTTAAGTGATATAAACATATTAAGTGATATACCGTCACTTCAAGATGGAGGGAATCCAACTCCTCCGGGACCTCCTACAAGAAGGGGACTGGTTAACACATCTAGACCTCAAAGAGGCAAACCTGTCAGTCCCAATCCACAAAGACAGTCGCCCTTTCCTTAGGTTCCTATGGCACAGAATCCCGTGGCAGTTCACTTGCCTCCCTTTCAGGCTCAGCTCTGCACCGTGGTGTTTCACTAAGATGCTAAAACCAGTGGTGGCCCATCTCAGAGCATGAGGGTTTCGATACATTATATACTTGGACAACATTCTACTGTTCTGCAGGACAAGAAATCTACTATTCCATCATACCAGATATATGGTACATTTGTTGGAATCTCTGGAATTCAATAAGGCCAATTAAATTCCTGGGCTTCGAGATAGACTCCCGGTCCTGCGCGTTTTACCTTCCATCTTCAAAAGTGACGGCCATTTAGAAGGAGATCCACAGGATCCTCAAGCTCTACTGCATCCCGCTCAGGTAACTCGCCCAAATCGTTGGCCTGCTGTCCTCCTCAATCCTAGCCATATTTCCAGGCCCTCTGCACTATCGTGCCATGCAATGCCTGAAGGCCCGCTTCCTCAGATGAAGCCCCACATACAACCAGCTGGTTTTGCTGATAGACAAGGTTCTTGAAGAACTCAAATGGTGGATCGATTGCATGCAAGCATAGAATGGTCGAGCTATCTTTGGCAGCCAACTGGACTTCATACTGGAGTCGGACGCCAGCCTTTTGGGATGGGGAGCATCTACAGGAGGAGCGTGGACTTCCCAGGAACTCACAATGCACATCAACTGCCTGGAATTATTGGCCGGATCCTTCATCATTCGCATGTTATATATTCATGCGGTCAGTTCCGTATCACTGAAACTAGTCTCCCTTATTGTTTTCAAGGCTGAAGTTGAATTTTCGTACAAAGTTATCCATTTATGGACTTGTGATGTTGCATTTGTCAAGAGGAAGTGCTTCTATGTACACTCTGACTGTGTTCTGATTGGTTCTTTATTTCACCTGTTTTTTTTTCTTTGCTGCTATGTACTTTTTAAAGAAAGTTAATGCTATATACTCGCCTCCTGTCATTATTAAAATTAAGATTATTAGTACATTATGCTAGTATAATCTTCAATTAAATGGACATTGTTTATAAGGAGCAGTATATAGAGCAACTGTAAGAACTAAGTTATAAAGTAAAATATTGTGTAGATTGATCCAAATAAGGTATTTTGTGCCACAACTTGATTTGTTTTTCTAATAAAAACAATTTCCGATATATTTTTCAGTACCAGCATTCTAACAAAGAATGTCTGTCTACCTGGGGCTCAAAGTTTAACAATGGGCCTTGATAATCTAACATTGTCCCAAAAAGTGCTTTTGTAAAAGAATGAAACATGTCTATGCTTCTAATGTTGTCATATCTTTTTGGCAGATCTTTCATCATTCGCCGTGCTCAATTTGTCAAATGGCTGTACTGTCTCTCTGCAAAATGAGCCTGCATATTATACTGTGCTATTAGTGAAATTGATAACTATGTAAAAATAGAACAAAAGTCCACTAAATTAAGTTTTCAGTTACAATGGTGTCATGAATAATATCATTGTGTTTTACGTTGTCTTTTTTAGACAGCAAATATAAAACGTAACATCTTTCTGATAAATGATAAGGCTTATAATGATATGATCGTGAAAAATCAATAACCCTTTCTAATCAAAAGAAGCTATCACTGCATTATAATGCTGGTTTTAATGGCAACAAAGAGGATACTTTACAATTGTTCTTATATATACTTAAAAACACACTATAGTCACCAAACAACTTTAGCATAATGAAGCCGTTTGGGTGTGTAGATCATTCCGCTGCAGTCTCACTGCGCAATTCTTTGCCATTTAGGAGTTAAAGGAACACAATAGGGTCAGGAACTCAAATATGTTAAAACCACCATCTATCCTTCCTTCCCCTCTAAATATAGTAAAATCATACTTGTATTAAAGTCTGTAGCTGCTGCCTTTGCCCCTGATCTGCCTGCTTGGCTGACATCATCAGAAGTGATTCTCTGGGCCAATCACAATGCTTTCCCATATGATTGTGAAGGAGGCAGATCAGGGGTAGAGCCAGCACAAGCCAAACACAGCCCTGACCAATCAGCATCTCCTCATAGAGCATCTATATGAGGAAAGTTCAGTGTCTCCATGTGTCAGGAATAAAACACGTATTCCTGACACTTAAGTGTTTAATAAGCTATTTAGGTGACTGCTCAGCTCTGATCACATGGGAAAGGTGAGTTTACTTACCTTTTTTTCCCACACCACATTGGCCTCGCAACAGCTGACCCCATCTGGTTCCACTTCCATGACAGAGATTATCAATCCTGATTATCTCAGCCAGCCCAATGCTTTCCCATAGGAAAGAAAACATTGGGAAGCTATTGTGAATGCACAGCAAAACGCCAAACTGTGTCAATCAGCATCTCCTAATAGAAGCACTTATGGGAAGCACCTCTAGCAGCCATCTGAGTAGTGGCTAGTGGAGGTATCATTAGGCTGTAATGTAAACACCACATTTTCTCTGAAAAGACAGTGTTTACTGCAAAAAGCCTTAAGGGAATAATTCTACTCACCAGAACAAATACAATAAGCTGCAGTTGATCTGGTGAATGTAGTGTCCTTCTAATTGAAACAGTTACACAAAATTACTGTGACCTGTTCTGTTAGCATCCACAATAAAGCAGCAGACTTACGCAGGGTATATAAAAAGTTATGTTCTTCCAAAACAATTTTTTTTTAGATTGACAAAATGTAGTAAATGCCGCTGTTAAGTTGGACCAAATTTCAGTAATGAAAAATATTTGGAAAAAACATTTGGAGAGCCAGAACAGCAGAAAAAATGCTCCCTGTGACTGTGCTTGCAAGTAAAAATGGCTACAATATTGCCTCCCCTGACAGTTACACAATATCAGCCATTTTTGCAGTGGTTGCCGAAATTAGATTTTTTCTTAGTATGTTTTGAAAAAAAAAAAAAAGTGAGGGTACTTAGTATAAGACTAACTGATTGCAAACTTTTTTTTCTCTTTTTATAAAAAAACTAAAGGAAAAAAATAAGTGGCAAATTTTAAAAAATACACCACTGTCTTCACATTAAATTACTCCTGTTGCTTCCGCTTTCCCCTTTTTTCAATTGCCTTCCTTGTAGTGGTATTGTTTTGCCTTGCTGAGTCTTACAATTACTAATACCTCTGCAGACGCAATTGGTAAAAGTTGATAATGGGACATTGTTTTGTTCCCGACACTAAAAGATGGTCAGTCACACTACAGACTTGGTGGTTTTGTTCTTCTCAGGATAGAAAGGGTGTGTGGGTTGTCAGTTGCCTATGCCACCTCACTTTTTCCTGAGAAAAATAAGTGACCATTCTTAACAGTGGGGAAAAAAGCAGTGCCCTATCAACTTCTCACAGGTGTGTTTATGGAAATAACAGACACCATAAGACTCAGTCAGACAGGCAAAAGCACAATTAAAAGCATTATTAAGAGGGAGAGACTACATTACGCTTTAGTTCTTCTGGTGACTATAGTGTCCCTTTAAGTTTCAACTTACTAGAAAATGTAAGGTTTCTGCTCCTACTAAAATAATTTTGTTGGTTGTATTTGTAAATTGAAATATATCAAAAAGCTTGCTGCCAGGAAGTAATGCATATTTTATAAATATAATATATCTAACTTATTTTGAGTATCATTTTTCCTTTATAAACAAATTATTATTAATTGTGTGGGTGAATCAGTAGTCCGTAACTTTAATGAGAAAAAATAAAAACAATTTACCTAGATCATGCTAAATATGTGACTAACAAGGAAATGAGTCAAGAAGGCCTTCTGCAGTGAAATCAATGGAACACATTAACAGATCTGTATGTTTCATGCTGTATTGTCTAGATGTAAGCTATTTAATGGCTTCTTATCACTTTCTTTTTATCAGCCAGATCCTAATAGCTTTTAACTGACTACATCTGAGCTAGACTGGTAAATATTATGAAAGTGGAATATAATTTTATTAGTATGCCCTATGCCCCTTTAACTACAGGAAAGATTACAGGTTTTTTTTTTTTTCAAAAGAGGTTTTCATTTTTAATCCATCCTAATACAATATAAAATCTTATTTATTATGTATTCTTTGTAAACATGTTTACTATTTGTAATTTCATCGTACTTATACTTGCACTGCGTCTTCAGTGATGTTTAAGTAAACACTTGGAAATGATCTACTTTTTATTTATAAATGTTTATATTTATATTGGTTTTCGTCTTTCAACATTTGATTTTCAACTCATGTTATTGGAGCATTGTAAACAAACCAGTAAATCTAAAAATGCACCAGTCTGTAGTTTGAGATGACAAATTAAATAGGGGATTTTTCAAGGCAAAGTGGGTGCCATTTTGAGTTCCAGGTGCTACATAGTGAGAGTCATTTTATTGGTTTTCAATAGTGTTGTCGCGAACCCGAAATTTTCGGTTCGCGAACGGCGAACGCGAACTTCCGCAAATGTTCGCGAACCGGCGAAGCGCACGAACCGCCATTGACTTCAATGGGCAGGCGAATTTTAAAAACAACAGGGACTCTTTCTGGCCACAATAGTGATGGAAAAGTTGTTTCAAGGGAACTAACACCTGGACTGTGGCATGCCAGAGGGGGATCCATGGCAAAACTCCCATGGAAAATTGCACAGTTGATGCAGAGTCTGCTTTTAATCCATAAAGGGCAGAAATCACCTAACATTGACACCTGTCCTCAAAGCCCAGCCCTGATACACACTGACACAGAGCAGAATAGAGACTGTTCCCCCTACACAGGGTCACTTGGCAGATATGGATTGACACCTGTCCTCAAAACCCCTGATACACACTGACACAGAGCAGAATAGGGACTGTTCCCCCTACATAGGGTCACTTGGCAGATATGGATTGACACCTGTCCTCAAAATCCCTGATACATACTGACACAGAGCAGAATAGAGACTGTTCCCTGTCCACAGAGACCATGATACACACTGACACAGAGCAGAATAGGGACTGTTACCCCTACATAGGGTCACTTGGCAGATATGGATTGACACCTGTCCTCAAAACCCCTGATACACACTGACACAGAGCAGAATAGGGACTGTTCCCCCTACATAGGGTCACTTGGCAGATATGGATTGACACCTGTCCTCAAAACCCCTGATACACACTGACACAGAGCAGAATAGAGACTGTTCCCTGTCCACAGAGACCATGATACACACTGACACAGAGCAGAATAGGGACTGTTCCCCCTACATAGGGTCACTTGGCAGATATGGATTGACACCTGTCCTCAAAACCCCTGATACACACTGACACAGAGCAGAATAGGGACTGTTCCCTGTCCACAGAGACCATGATACACACTGACACAGAGCAGAATAGAGACTGTTCCCTGTCCACAGAGACCATGATACACACTGACACAGAGCAGAATAGGGACTGTTACCCCTACATAGGGTCACTTGGCAGATATGGATTGACACCTGTCCTCAAAACCCCTGATACACACTGACACAGAGCAGAATAGGGACTGTTCCCCCTACATAGGGTCACTTGGCAGATATGGATTGACACCTGTCCTCAAAACCCCTGATACACACTGACACAGAGCAGAATAGAGACTGTTCCCTGTCCACAGAGACCATGATAAACACTGACACAGAGCAGAATAGGGACTGTTACCCCTACATAGGGTCACTTGGCAGATATGGATTGACACCTGTCCTCAAAACCCCTGATACACACTGACACAGAGCAGAATAGAGACTGTTCCCTGTCCACAGAGACCATGAAACACACTGACACAGAGCAGAATAGGGACTGTTCCCCCTACATAGGGTCACTTGGCAGATATGGATTGACACCTGTCCTCAAAACCCCTGATACACACTGACACAGAGCAGAATAGGGACTGTTCCCTGTCCACAGAGACCATGATACACACTGACACAGAGCAGAATAGAGACTGTTCCCTGTCCACAGAGACCATGATACACACTGACACAGAGCAGAATAGGGACTGTTACCACTACATAGGGTCACTTGGCAGATATGGATTGACACCTGTCCTCAAAACCCCTGATACACACTGACACAGAGCAGAATAGAGACTGTTCCCTGTCCACAGAGACCATGATACACACTGACACAGAGCAGAATAGGGACTGGTACCCCTACATAGGGTCACTTGGCAGATATGGATTGACACCTGTCCTCAAAACCCCTGATACACACTGACACAGAGCAGAATAGGGACTGTTCCCTGTCCACAGAGACCATGATACACACTGACACAGAGCAGAATAGGGACTGTTACCCCTACATAGGGTCACTTGGCAGATATGGATTGACACCTGTCCTCAAAACCCCTGATACACACTGACACAGAGCAGAATAGAGACTGTTCCCTGTCCACAGAGTCCATGATACACACTGACACAGAGCAGAATAGAGACTGTTCCCCGTCCACAGAGACCATGATACACACTGACACAGAGCAGAATAGAGACTGTTCCCCGTCCACAGAGACCATGATACACACTGACACAGAGCAGAATAGGGACTGTTACCCCTACATAGGGTCACTTGGCAGATATGGATTGACACCTGTCCTCAAAACCCCTGATACACACTGACACAGAGCAGAATAGAGACTGTTCCCTGTCCACAGAGACCATGATACACACTGACACAGAGCAGAATAGGGACTGTTACCCCTACATAGGGTCACTTGGCAGATATGGATTGACACCTGTCCTCAAAACCCCTGATACACACTGACACAGAGCAGAATAGGGACTGTTCCCTGTCCACAGAGACCATGATACACACTGACACAGAGCAGAATAGGGACTGTTACCCCTACATAGGGTCACTTGGCAGATATGGATTGACACCTGTCCTCAAAACCCCTGATACACACTGACACAGAGCAGAATAGAGACTGTTCCCTGTCCACAGAGACCATGATACACACTGACACAGAGCAGAATAGGGACTGTTACCCCTACATAGGGTCACTTGGCAGATATGGATTGACACCTGTCCTCAAAACCCCTGATACACACTGACACAGAGCAGAATAGGGACTGTTCCCTGTCCACAGAGTCCATGATACACACTGACACAGAGCAGAATAGAGACTGTTCCCCGTCCACAGAGACCATGATACACACTGACACAGAGCAGAATAGGGACTGTTCCCTGTCCACAGAGACCATGATACACACTGACACAGAGCAGAATAGAGACTGTTCCCCGTCCACAGAGACCATGATACACACTGACACAGAGCAGAATAGGGACTGTTACCCCTACATAGGGTCACTTGGCAGATATGGATTGACACCTGTCCTCAAAACCCCTGATACACACTGACACAGAGCAGAATAGAGACTGTTCCCTGTCCACAGAGACCATGATACACACTGACACAGAGCAGAATAGGGACTGTTACCCCTACATAGGGTCACTTGGCAGATATGGATTGACACCTGTCCTCAAAACCCCTGATACACACTGACACAGAGCAGAATAGAGACTGTTCCCTGTCCACAGAGACCATGATACACACTGACACAGAGCAGAATAGGGACTGTTACCCCTACATAGGGTCACTTGGCAGATATGGATTGACACCTGTCCTCAAAACCCCTGATACACACTGACACAGAGCAGAATAGGGACTGTTCCCTGTCCACAGAGACCATGATACACACTGACACAGAGCAGAATAGGGACTGTTACCCCTACATAGGGTCACTTGGCAGATATGGATTGACACCTGTCCTCAAAACCCCTGATACACACTGACACAGAGCAGAATAGAGACTGTTCCCTGTCCACAGAGACCATGATACACACTGACACAGAGCAGAATAGGGACTGTTACCCCTACATAGGGTCACTTGGCAGATATGGATTGACACCTGTCCTCAAAACCCCTGATACACACTGACACAGAGCAGAATAGGGACTGTTCCCTGTCCACAGAGTCCATGATACACACTGACACAGAGCAGAATAGAGACTGTTCCCCGTCCACAGAGACCATGATACACACTGACACAGAGCAGAATAGGGACTGTTCCCTGTCCACAGAGACCATGATACACACTGACACAGAGCAGAATAGAGACTGTTCCCCGTCCACAGAGACCATGATACACACTGACACAGAGCAGAATAGGGACTGTTACCCCTACATAGGGTCACTTGGCAGATATGGATTGACACCTGTCCTCAAAACCCCTGATACACACTGACACAGAGCAGAATAGAGACTGTTCCCTGTCCACAGAGACCATGATACACACTGACACAGAGCAGAATAGGGACTGTTACCCCTACATAGGGTCACTTGGCAGATATGGATTGACACCTGTCCTCAAAACCCCTGATACACACTGACACAGAGCAGAATAGGGACTGTTCCCTGTCCACAGAGTCCATGATACACACTGACACAGAGCAGAATAGAGACTGTTCCCCGTCCACAGAGACCATGATACACACTGACACAGAGCAGAATAGGGACTGTTCCCTGTCCACAGAGACCATGATACACACTGACACAGGGCAGAATAGAGACTGTTCCCCGTCCACAGAGACCATGATACACACTGACACAGAGCAGAATAGAGACTGTTCCCCCTACATAGGGTCACTTGGCAGGTATGGATTGACACCTGTCCTCATAGCCCATGATACACACTGGGGGGAGCTACTGTCCTCCCCAACCCCTGCGCGGTGGGTGGGGGCCATAAATCACAATGGGGTGACCTACTGTCCTCCCCCCCCTCGGCCCCCACCCCTGCGCGGTGGGTGGGGGGCATAAATCACAATGGGGGGGCCTACTTTCCTCCCCCCCCTTCCCTCCCCCCCGGCCCCCATCCCTGCGCGGTGGGTGGGGGGCATAAATCACAATGGGACGGACCTACTGATAGGAGTGGAGTATTGTTCATATCAGTTTAATACCTTCCGCGTCTCCTATCAGTGGACGTGTAAATGGCAGAGATTTTTCAATTGTTGAATCACCTCCCCTTTTTAGGCCAAGGTGGGAAGATGCTTAGACCACTGGTATATTGGTGCCATCTTGGAGGATTTTAATTTTTGGTTTGGTTTTTGAAGCCACAGTGCTGCACCAGTGGGCCTAAAAATTAGGCATGTACACATGCCTGAAAAATTTGGTATTGTTGCAGCCGCTGCTGTAGCAGCGGCCAGAAAAATGGATGTTTGTTTCACAGGCAGAAAGTGCCCTAAAACATGGCGGCTTGAACCCTAGTTGGTGGCGGATAAGTCACGCAAGTCAAACGTCATTCAGAGCTAAAATACAGCAGCGTGTGGACCATTTTTAGCCCAAGGCAGCTCATCAGGCCTTTTTTAAGCGAATGTATCGCCCAGTGTCAGTCCCTTCGGGATCCAACCCTCATTCATCTTAATAAAGGTGAGGTAATCTAGACTTTTTTGACCTAGGCGACTTCTCTTCTCAGTGACAATACCTCCTGCTGCACTGAAGGTCCTTTCTGACAGGACACTTGAAGCAGGGCAGGCCAGAAGTTCTATCGCAAATTGGGATAGCTCAGGCCACAGGTCAAGCCTGCACACCCAGTAGTCAAGGGGTTCATCGCTCCTCAGAGTGTCGATATCTGCAGTTAAGGCGAGGTAGTCTGCTACCTGTCGGTCGAGTCGCTCTCTGAGGGTGGATCCCGAAGGGCTGTGGCGATGCATAGGACTTAAAAAGGTCCGCATGTCCTCCATCAACAACACGTCTTTAAAGCGTCCTGTCCTTGCCGGCGTAGTCGTGGGAGGAGGAGGAGGAGGATGACTTCCACCTCTCCCCCTGTTAGATTCCCGTTGTGCCGTGACATCACCCTTATACGCTGTGTAAAGCATACTTTTTAATTTATTTTGCAAATGCTGCATCCTTTCCGACTTGTTGTAATTCGGTAACATTTCCGACACTTTCTGCTTATACCGGGAGTCTAGTAGCGTGGACACCCAGTACAGGTCGTTCTCCTTCAGCCTTTTTATACGAGGGTCCCTCAACAGGCAGGACAGCATGAAAGACCCCATTTGCACAAGGTTGGATGCCGAGTTACTCATTTCCCGTTCCTCCTCCTCACTGATGTCATTGAAGTTATGTTCTTCCCCCCAGCCACGTACAACACCACGGGTACCAGATAGGTGACAACGAGCACCCTGGGATGCCTATTGTGTTTGGTCTTGCTCCTCCTCCTCCTCCTCAAAGCTACAATCCTCCTCTGACTCCTCTTCCTCACAATCCTCTTCCAGCGTTGCGAAGGTCCAGCAAGCGATGCTGATAAGGCTGTTTCTGGTGGTGATGGTGACCACAACTCTTCCTCTTCCTCTTCACGCTCATCTACAGCCTGATCCAGCACTCTTCGCAGGGCACGCTCCATGAAGAAAACAAATGGTATGATGTCGCTGATGGTGCCTTCGTTGCGACTGACTAGGTTTGTCACCTCCTCAAAAGGACGCATGAGCCTACAGGCATTGCGCATGAGCGTCCAGTAACGTGGCAAATAAATTCCCAGCTCCCCAGAGGCTGTCCTAGCACCCCGGTCATACAAATATTCATTAACAGCTTTTTCTTGTTGGAGCAGGCGGTCGAACATTAGGAGTGTTGAATTCCAACGTGTAGAGCTGTCGCAAATCAAGCGCCTCACTGGCATGTTGTTTCGCCGCTGGATATCGGCAAAGTGAACCATGGCCGTGTAGGAACGCCTGAAATGGCCACACACCTTCCTGGCCTGCTTCAGGACGTCCTGTAAGCCTGTGTACTTATGCACAAAGCGTTGTACGATCAGATTACACACATGTGCCATGCACGGCACATGTGTCAACTTGCCCAACTTCAATGCCGCTATCACATTTTTTCCGTTGTCACACACCACTTTGCCGATATCCAGTTGCTGCGGAGTCAGCCACTTTTCCACCTGTGCATTCAGGGCGGACAGGAGTGCTTGTCCGGTGTGACTCTCTGCTTTCAAGCAAGTCAAACCCAAGACGGCGTGACACTGCCGTATCCGGGATGTGGAATAGTACCTGGGGAGCTGGGGGGGTGCCGTTGATGTGGAGCAAGAAGCAGCGGCACAAGAGGACTCAGCCGAGGAGGTTATGGAAGAGGATGGAATAGGAGGAGTAGAGGAGGTGGCAGCAGGACTGCCTGCAATTCGTGGCGGTGTCACCAACTCCTCTGCAATGCCACGCATTCCTTGCTTGTCAGCCGTCAGCAGGTTTACCCAATGCGCAGTGCAGGTGATATACCTGCCCTGACCATGCTTTGCAGACCAGGTATCAGTGGTCAGATGGACCCTTGCCCCAACACTGTGTGCCAGACATGCCATGACTTCCTTTTGCACAATCGAGTACAAGTTGGGGATTGCCTTTTGTTAAAAGAAATTCCGGCCGGGTACCTTCCACTGCGGTGTCCCAATAGCTACAAATTTTTTGAACGCCTCAGACTCAACCAGATTGTATGGTAAAAGCTGGCGGGCTAATAGTTCGGACAAGCCAGCTGTCAGACGCTGGGCAAGGGGGTGACTTGGTGACATTGGCTTCTTACGCTCAAACATGTCCTTGACAGACACATGACTGTGGGCAGATGAGCGGGAACTGCTCAAGGCGGGAGACGGAGTGGCGGATGGTTGAGAGGGGGCAAGAAGGACAACAGTGGTTGACGTGGCTGAAGATGCTGGACCAGGAGGAGGATGGCGGCTTAGTGTAGGCGTGCTGCTTGTACTCATGTGTTGATCCCATAGGCGTTTCTGATGTGAGATCATGTGCCTACGCAAAGCAGTTGTACCTAGGTGGGTGTTGGACCTCCCACGACTCAGTTTCCTTTGGCACAGGTTGCAAATGGCATCACTGTTGTCAGAGGCAGACACACACAAAAAATGCCACACTGCTGAGCTCTGCAATGACGGCATTCTGGTGGTGGACACAGCATGCGTTGATTGGCGTGCTGTCGGGCTGACCCCGGGTGCCGATGCATGCTGTCTGACTGTGCCACTAGCTCCTTGCGATGACCCCCCCCCTGCTTCCAACTCGTCTCCTCCTCCTCTCTGTCTCCCCATCTGAACTTTCGCCCTGTTCTTCTTCTTGCCGAGCGGGCACCCACGTGACATCCATGGACGCATCGTCATCATCAACCGCTTCGCTTGTATCTGACAACTCAGAAAAGGAAGCAGCAGCGGGTACAACATCATCATCATCACACCATACCTCCATGTGTTTAATGCTGCCTGCCTGAGACATATCCCTGTTATCTACATCCTCTAGCAATAATGGTTGCGCATCACTCATTTCTTCAAACGGGTGTGTGAATAACTCCTCTGACATACCAAGTAAAGCGGCTGTGGTGCTAGTTTTGGTGGTGGCGGCAGGCGGGTGAGTGCTATCTTGAGAGGTGCCTGAAGCTAAGCTGGAGGAGGATGGTGCGTCAAGGTTCCGAGCGGAGGCTGTACAAGATTGGGTGTCCTGTGTTAGCCAGTCAACTAAGTCCTCAGAACTTTTCAAGTTCAGGGTACGTGGCTTCTGAAAACTGGGCATTATTCTAGGGCAAAAGGGAATCACAGCACCACAACCACGACGGCCCCTGCGGGGTGGCCTGCCTCTGCCTGTCATTTTTTGGGGGATTAGTGGTACTATGCGTGCAAGCTACTGTGAGACCAGATATGATTGGCAATGTGAACTGTAACAGTTCTGCAGAGCACACACTGTAGGCCTGAGACACTCGCTTGAAGACAAGTAACTGCTATTCAATCTATAACAGTAAAAAATAAATTTTGGTTTTAAAAGCACGCTATAGAGACACCAGATATGATTGGCAATGTGCACTGGAACAGTTCTGCAGAGCACACGCTGAAGGAAGGACTGACAGAGCCGCTTGAAGACAAGTAACTGCTATTCAATCTATAACAGTGAAAAACAAATTTTGGTTTTAAAAGCACGCTATAGAGACACCAGATATGATTGGCAATGTGCACTGGAACAGTTCTGCAGAGCACACACTGTAGGCCTGAGACACCTGCTTGAAGACAAGTAACTGCTATTCAATCTATAACAGTGAAAAACAAATTTTGGTTTTAAAAGCACGCTATAGAGACACCAAATATGATTGGCAACTGTCAAAGCACGCTGGAACAGGTCTACAGAGCACACGCTGAAGTAGGCCTGACACCCAGACGCTTGCACAGACAACTAACTGATCTTCTATTACAGTGAAAAAAAATGATTTCTTTAAAATCTAAAGCTTAACCTATTGTTAAAACAGAAAAGAGAAAGGCTGACAAAAGGGATTACAAACAGGTCCTCCCAATCATCAGTCTCAATACCCCTGGATGGATTTGTTCATAGTAGTGGCTAGGAATTGCCAGTATGGAACATACATACGAAAAATATGAAAAATAATAAATTTTTATTAATCCCTTCTAGGGAAGAAAAAACACGACAAAATATAGAGTAAAAACCAAAAAAAAAAAAACAGTGTATATACAGTATGTGTATATACAGACAGAGTAGGGATCCTCTGTCGAAAGCTGACCTCCCAATATACCTTGTAATCAAATAACTAAATAGATAAATTGCAACAAAGTTACAAACGCTAAGAGTAGCTATTTTAATGTATCTAGGGACAGACAGTAGTGTTGCCCTAATAGAGTTGCAAAGTATCAAAGTCGCTAGAGGGGGGAGGAAACAAAAGGCTCCCCTCACAAGGTATACTAAGGCAATAGAGTATTAAACAATGTATGATTATATACGGCACTCTAAGGCTAGCCCCAGATTCGGCATAGATTCCCCCTTAGTAAAGATAGAAAGTGGACCCCTGATATTGGTAGCCCACTGGCTGTGCATAGAGGGTAGAGCTTCCTAATGTTGTATATAGAGGGTAGAGCTAAGCATCCCATGTGAGAGCCTGTAACAAAATCGTTGGCTCCTAATATTATGTCGCTTGGATGTATAGCTCAAAATGCAGCAAACAGACCTAAGTCCTAATGTATAGTTCAAGTCTTGAAAGGTAAATAGAGTGATGGAAACCCCCCCCCCCCCGTCAGATAGCCCAACAAGTTACTAAAAAACTGGTAGAATCATGAGCTTAAACTGAAGGAAGGCTCCCTGCTCCCTCTATGTATGAACTCCGGTAAACAGTCTGCGTAAGCAAAGTAAAGCAAGTGCTGGCTAAACATAAAATCCTAAAGTTCAGAGGCATAGACTTCCCTATTGTTACTGCTAACGTCTGTAAACGAGCTCGGTGCTGGCTCGTACTAACTAAACACACATTCCTATCTAATTCGAGGAGAAAGCTTCCACAGAACAGAATAATTAGTAGACGGATCCCTAAATAAATCTTTGGTAAGCTCTTGACAAAGGGGCAAATCTAAGCGCCGAAACGCGCGTTGAGCCTATACCGGGACCACTTGGTCCAAGATTTATTTAGGGATCCGTCTACTAATTATTCTGTTCTGTGGAAGCTTTCTCCTCGAATTAGATAGGAATGTGTGTTTAGTTAGTACGAGCCAGCACCGAGCTCGTTTACAGACGTTAGCAGTAACAATAGGGAAGTCTATGCCTCTGAACTTTAGGATTTTATGTTTAGCCAGCACTTGCTTTACTTTGCTTACGCAGACTGTTTACCGGAGTTCATACATAGAGGGAGCAGGGAGCCTTCCTTCAGTTTAAGCTCATGATTCTACCAGTTTTTTAGTAACTTGTTGGGCTATCTGACGGGGGGGGGGGGGGTTTCCATCACTCTATTTACCTTTCAAGACTTGAACTATACATTAGGACTTAGGTCTGTTTGCTGCATTTTGAGCTATACATCCAAGCGACATAATATTAGGAGCCAACGATTTTGTTACAGGCTCTCACATGGGATGCTTAGCTCTACCCTCTATATACAACATTAGGAAGCTCTACCCTCTATGCACAGCCAGTGGGCTACCAATATCAGGGGTCCACTTTCTATCTTTTACTAAGGGGGAATCTATGCCGAATCTGGGGCTAGCCTTAGAGTGCCGTATATAATCATACATTGTTTAATACTCTATTGCCTTAGTATACCTTGTGAGGGGAGCCTTTTGTTTCCTCCCCCCTCTAGCGACTTTGATACTTTGCAACTCTATTAGGGCAACACTACTGTCTGTCCCTAGATACATTAAAATAGCTACTCTTAGCGTTTGTAACTTTGTTGCAATTTATCTATTTAGTTATTTGATTACAAGGTATATTGGGAGGTCAGCTTTCGACAGAGGATCCCTACTCTGTCTGTATATACACATACTGTATATACACTGTTTTTTTTTTTGTTTTGTTTGTTTTTTTGTTTTTTTTTGGTTTTTACTCTATATTTTGTCGTGTTTTTTCTTCCCTAGAAGGGATTAATAAAAATTTATTATTTTTCATATTTTTCGTATGTATGTTCCATACTGGCAATTCCTAGCCACTACTATGAACAAATCCATCCAGGGGTATTGAGACTGATGATTGGGAGGACCTGTTTGTAATCCCTTTTGTCAGCCTTTCTCTTTTCTATATTATGTCTCATGGGTTATGCCCGTTATACCCTGCAACCCCTACCAACTCCAGCGTAGGACTGTATCTATTCATTTATTTACTTTCTTCCACTGGCCGTTGTGTCGTTTCTCTATTGTTAAAACAGATATGAGTGGTGGCACTGACTGTGCAAATGGGCAATGCATCCAACCTGACACAGAAGCTGGCAGGCAGGCAACTGCTCTTCTATTACAGTGGAAACAAAATTTTGGTTGTAAAAGCACGCTATAGAGACACCAGATATGAGTGGCAACTGTCAATGTACGCTGGCAGGGTTGTGCAGGGCACACGCTGAAACAAGGCCTGACAGAGCCGCTTGAAGGACACTGACTGTCTGCTATTAGCTTACACTGGAAACCTTTTTTCTTTGTAAAAGCACGCTAAAGAGACACCAGATATGATTGGCAACTGTCAAAGCACGCTGGCACAGGTCTGCAGAGCACACGCTGAAGTAGGCCTGACACCCAGACGCTTGCAGACAACTAACTGATCTTCTATTACAGTGAAAAAAAATGATTTCTTTAAAATCTAAAGCTTAAGCTATTGTTAAAACAGATATGAGTGGTGGCACTGACTGTGCAAATGGGCAAGGCATCCAACCTGACGCAGAAGCTGGCAGGCAGGCAACTGCTCTTCTATTACAGTGAAAACAAATTATTTATTTTAAATCTAAAGCTTAACCAATTGTTAAAACAGATATGAGTGGTGGCACTGGGCAAGTGGGCACAGTATCCAATGTGAACCTCACACAGAAGCTGGCAGGCAGGCAACTGCTCTTCTATTACAGTGAAAACAATTATTTATTTAAAATCTAAAGCTTAACCAATTGTTAAAACAGATATGAGTGGTGGCACTGACTGTGCAAATGGGCAAGGCATCCAACCTGACACAGAAGCTGGCAGGCAGGCAACTGCTCTTCTATTACAGTGAAACAAAATTATTTATTTTAAATCTAAAGCTTAACCAATTGTTAAAACAGATATGAGTGGTGGCACTGGGCAAGTGGGCACAGTATCCAATGTGAACCTCACACAGAAGCTGGCAGGCAGGCAACTGCTCTTCTATTACAGTGAAAAAAAAAAATTATTTTAAATGTAAAGCTTAACCTATTGTTAAAACAGATATGAGTGGTGGCACTGGGCAAGTAGGCACAGTATCCAATGTGAACCTCACACAGAAGCTGGCAGGCAGGCACCTGCAATTACATTACACAGGAAAAAAAAAAAAAAAGCAGCCTGATGTTATAGCCCTAAAAAGGGCTTTTTGGGGTGCTGTCCTTACAGCAGAGATCAGATGAGTCCTTCAGGATTGTAGTGGACACTGAATACCCTAGCCTAGCTATCAATTTCCCTATCTAATCTGCAGCAGCTAAACTTTCCCTCCTCTCACTAAGCATGCATCTTCCGAATGAATCGAAAATGGATGCTGGGAGGGAGGTTGGAGGGTGTGGAAGGGAGGGAGTGCTGCTGATTGGCTGGAATGTGTCTGCTGACCGAGAGGCACAGGGTCAAAGTTTGCCCAATGATGACGAATAGGGGGCGGATCGAACTGCGCATGTGTCCGCCCGCCGCGGCGAACGCGAACACGCTAATTTCGCCGGGAACTGTTCGCCGGCGGACAGTTCGGTACATCACTAGTTTTCAATTGTTTGCTCCATGTTGATCTGTTTGTCCAGAAGTGCATCTGTTTTTGCCTTGTTAATTCTCCCCCAATATGAGTTATTTTGATTTCCTGGTTCAAGTTCAATCACATAGTAATGTAATAAAATAGATTTTAGGTTGGCCTCATTACATGACCTATTGTAGCACACCAACTGGCTAAAGGTGTAAAGATGTCCCTGGAACAGCAAATATTCCTAGTCATAGCTTAATAGTCTGGAATGTTGAAACCAAATAATATATATATATTATTTGTTTTCAACATTCAACATTCCAGACTATTAATATATATATATGAATGAAAAAGAGATGCACTCACAGGTCTTGATAAATAAAAAAAAATCGGTATTTTATTCTCCAAACAGGGTACACATTGTCCAATCGACGTTTCGACCCCTTAGGGTCTTCCTCAGGATCAATGTACCCCCACAAATATGACAAATATATACAAAAAGTAAATAATGTACTCACCAATCGTGATACAGTTCCCTCACCTCCATCGTGTATACCCGGAAGTGTCCTCGCGATCATGTGACCTGACGTGATGCGTGCGTATTGACGTGTCAAATTGTTGCTAAGCAACTAGTGTAACAATTGGTGAAACAGCGAGTCCATCACTCGTAGGGTATAAAGGAGAAATATGCATATGTGTATATAATGTATGTAATAAAGGATCTAAATAACAATCCCCAAGGCTATACAAAGCTATGTAGCATCGTCCATAAAGTGATCAGTGCATGCTATATATACGTGTTGAGCAGTGTGTGAACACAAAATAAGGAAATACTAACAATCCTTCCTACTCACATAAAAGCACCGGCCTGAATGTCACTTACAACAAGAATGAGTTACTATAAAGTAGTATGGCCCAAAATTTCACTGTAAATTTGTCACCAGCAGAATCATGCATGTGGTGACTGGAGAAGTTTAAAGGGATACTACAGTGCCAGAAATACAAATCTGTATTCGTGGCACCACCGCACCCCCTGCCTACCTGCTCCCTCGCCCCCCAGGTAAATAATGGGTTAAAAACCCTATATTTACTTACCTTCTGCCAGCACCAATGTCCCTTAGTGCTGGGACAAAGCCCCACACCATCATTCGGGCTGCGACAAGCAGGGTCTAATGCGCATGCATGGCAAATGCCACGCGTGCATTACACCTCGCTATAGCAAAGCATTAAATCAATGCTTCATATGGGGAAAAATCTGATGCTGAACTACAATGTTTTACATTGCAGCACTAAGTGCAAAAGGGACAGTGCACCCAGACTACTTCAATGAGCTGAAGTGGTCTGGGTGCCTACAGTGTCCCTTTAAATATGGTGGGTCACTAGAATTTATAACCAGAAGATGACTCTCTTCCAACTTTTTGGGCTCTGTCCATTTAACCCCATGTACTCAATTACTGGTACAATCAGGCATCATGCCCTTTTGAACAGCACAACAGACTATCTTTAGTCAACATCTACTTTAAAGAGATTTTACCCCACTCTCTGATCAATGATAGTCCTACAAGATGAGATTTAGGCATGACTTTATGGGCATCCAGGCCTAAACAGGTACTGACTACACTAGCTTAATCAATGCTTTCTTATGAGGAAGTTGAAGATGTTATCCTCATGTAAAACTCTGATAGGGAGCAGGAAGCACTTGTAGTGGCTGTCTGGAAGACAGCTACAAGAGGTGGATATATCCCTGCAATATGTAAACATTGCAGTTTCTCAGACAATGAGATGAAATTATCTGGGTGCCTATAGTGTCCTTTAAAGGGATACAAAAATAATCTTGATACCCGATAATTGGTAGGTTCTACATTTGTATATGTATGATATATGTCATCAACTACACTCGTGCTTATTATTAGAATCTCTCATTACAAAGAGAAGCAATTTTTCATCTGTTTTTCTATCTTGATCAGGTCATTTTTGTTACATAGAAAACATCAGTAGATTTACAAGCAACATTTGATCCCCTGGATTCTGCTTAGGGTGAAGATCACATGTTCCTCCCTGATTTATTATCAGAGGATCAAAGAAGCAAAGATCCCAAGTAATGGTTGAAATCCCAGAAGGTTTTGACAAAATGTTTGTTGAATGTATCTTAAACTTGGATGTAGTACTGCAAAATGTTTTTTTTTCTTTTGCAAATTTTACATTTAAAGCTACTAAACAAAAAGTGTGGGTGAAAGCAAACATCACTAGCATAATAATAATAATAATAATAATAATAAGAATAATAATAATAATAATAATAATAATAATAATAATACAAATTATTATTATTATTTACTTTAGACATCTCACAAAGATTTTATGGTATACATTAATCAGTAATATTTTTTCCAGCAAAACAAATATTATTCTAAAAAGGCCATGCTTAAAACAAATTTAAATTGATGGCATTATATAAATAAGATTGCGTTTTCAGTCAGTTTTAGATTATTTACTTGACTTAGTGAACATTGTTTTTGAGCATTGCATAGGACAGAAATGTACTCACAGTCCAGATCATTATATTTTATTAGTATAATTAGAAATGTTGATGGTTTATACAAGCATGTAGGTCAGAGAGTGCACATGCATTTGATGTGGCTGACATCACCCTGCACTTCAAATTATTAGGTACACATATGCTGGTCTGGGGTAGCTACTCCAGTTCTGTGTACTAGTAAATATGTTGAATACCTACTTTTTATAAATTATGTTTGTAAGTCAATTTTCTTTTCTTCTGAAAAGCTTTAAAGAGCGCCTATAATGACAAAATATCTCTAGTTCTTTTACAAGGCCATTAAGTTCCATCTATACATTGTGCTAACAGTTTTGCTCGCAAATGCATAAAATAGAAGAAAAACCTAAAAAATGTTTTTCCCACCTGTCAACCAATTCTTCCACACCGACTCTATGCTGAAGAATTGATTGATAAAGGAGAGCATAAGAGACTTCCCATGCGAGGTCTTCTGCTCTCTACCCATAGCACATACACTGTGGTTGCTATGAAAACTGCACAGCCTGTGCTATTAGAGCCAGACTTTAATGTATAGGAGCAGAGTGACATGTCACTCCATGCAGAAGCTGGCAATGGAGCCAACATGTCAGCATCTCTGAGGAGGTTTGTCGTGCATGGGAAGCAGTGGTGTATCTTGGTTTTGTGCTGCCCTAGGCAGGACAAAACTCAGACACCCCCCCGCGCGCGCGCCACCCCCACCCAACCCTTCCCCCCTGCCCCGCCTTCTAAATACACACACATTCACTGACAGATACGCATACACTAGCTAACGGACACACACAGTCGGACACACACACACACTAACAAACACACACAGTCGGACACACACTAACAAACACACACAGTCGGACACACACACTAACAAACACACACAGTCAGACACACACACTAACAAACACACACAGTCGGACACACACACACACACTAACAGACACACACAGTGAGACACACACACTAACAAACACACACAGTCGGACACACACACACTAACAAACACACACAGTCAGACACACACACTAACAAACACACACAGTCGGACACACACACACACACTAACAGACACACACAGTGAGACACACACACTAACAAACACACACAGTCTGACACACACACTAACAGACACACACAGTCGGACACACACACACACACTAACAGACACACACAGTGAGACACACACACTAACAAACACACACAGTCGGACACACACTAACAGACACACACACTAACAGACACACACACTAACAGACACACTGTCGGACACACAGTCAGACACACACACACACACTGACACACACAGTCACAGACACACACACAGTCACAGACACACACACTAACAGACACACACATACACACTAACTCACACACACACTAACAGACACACACACACTAACAGACACACACACACACTATCAGACACACACAGTCAGAGACACACACACACTCACATTAACACATTTATTTATTTTTTTTACTCCCCCCCCCCCCTACCTTTGGGAATGCTGGGGGTGGGGGAGTTCTCCCATTCCCTGGTGGTCCAGTGGCTGCAGGACGGCACTGGTGGGCAGGATGGGCGGCCGGCGAGGGAGCTCTTCCCCTGAGCTCCCTGCTGAGCTCCCTCGCGCGCCGCCCGCAGAGTGAGGCTGGGAGGCGGAGCCGGAATATGACGTCATATTCCGGCTCCCAGTCTCACTCTGCGGGCGGCGCGCGAGGGAGCTCAGCAGAGAGCTCAGGGGAAGAGCTCCCTCGCCGGCCGCCCAGCAACCAGCCCAGCATGTCTGTTAGCCGCAAGGCTAACTAGACATTTGCCTCGGGCATTTGGGGGCGGCGTTTTTTGCCGCCCCCTGGAAAATGCCGCCCAAGGCAAATGCCTTGTTTTCCTCGCGGCTAATACGCCCCTGATGGGAAGTGTCCCCAAGCAGGGCAAATCAGTGAAGAGTAGAGAAAGAGCACAGGTGGACTGGAGAACAGGAGAATAGGAGTGTGGTTGCAGAGCTCTCGAAGGATATCGCATTGGGGTAGGATGTTACATCCCTTTAAAGAAAGAGTTATAGGAATCAAATATACAGTATCTGTTTACACTTATGGTCTTATTTTCTGTTTTCTGTTTCTGTATTGCATACTAAAAATAGGTCTTTATTATTCTATAATCATTCGTTTTGTTATCGATTTTAATTTAATTCTGGAGTTATCATAGATTATATTGGACTTTTTAAAGCATAACATCAAACATTGAATCAAACTACTTGCTTGAATCAATCAATTGCAAAGTAACTAAGGAAATGCATACATTTCTATTTAGACTTTCAATACATAACATTTTTTTTAGAATCGGTATACAATATTTTTCCAAGAAACCAATGGAAAATGTATGTTATTAGAATTAACTTTTGTTTGTTACAAAATAATAAATATTAAACATATTACATACATCTAGAAAACATAGCAGGCCCACAGCTGAATATCATTTTAGTTATTAAAGTGCTTGTCTAATTGTATTTATAATACAAAATATTATTGCATAATATATGGTAAAAATGGGGGCGGGGCCTGACCATCATGGCGGAGAGTCGTGTTTTCCATGAGCTCCGGCACAATCTCCATCAAAAAAGGCAAAAACGACTTACACAAGCAACACAACCGGCAGTATTGATGCCCTATGGTCACCCACGACAAAGGGCACACAGCGGGACACTCTGCTACCTAATGGGAGCCTGATGGATCCGAAAACGGTATCGCGGCCTAGTGTGCGCCGGGCGGGAGAGGCGGCCGCTCCCCTGACCCGAAGGCGTCCTGGAGCTGCTTACCATATGAATCAACCCTGTTAACCCCCCCCCCGGACCTGCGGGGGTTATCCCGGTCCACCCTGGGATGGCCATCCCAGAAATGCTGAGACGTAGAACGTCGTTCACAAACGGAGGCCCACCTAAAATGGCGGATCCGACACGTGCAGAGGACCCAATCGATGAACCTGATATTCTCGCACGACTTAACCTCCACTTCGAAGCATTCTGGAGGAAGCTGGTGCACAAACTGGGCCAACCTAACCCGACCTGGCCTCCTGCTTCCCCGAAGTGACCGCAATCCAATGACCCATCGCAAAAGGTCCGGCGGCTGCGGCCTCACCCAGCATCTAAGACGACCCGAGCAGGGCGCCACCGCAAACAGACCCGCCGCTACCGCAACACACGGCGGTCCGGCAGAGACTTACCCCAGGTGCCCAAACCATCCGGGCAGAAGCGTCTTGTATTATGGCGCCACCCGCAGGCACGAAGAAGGCCTACTAGCCTCGCCCCATGAACTGAGCCACGGGCCCCACTCAGACCCACGCAGGAGATGGGAAGGAGCTGAACCCCGCATGGAAAAGCAAGGTACAGCCATTCGGCACCAACCACAACTATGGACCCACCTAATCACGCCGAGACCCCTACATGATGACAGCCAGCGGGGATCACGGGGCTGCATGGACTCCCTAAGTCTCACCTCACATCCACGCCCGAGGCCAACCCATAACAAGGGCATAGGCTGATAGCGGCAACACAACTTACTGCAGCTCTGTCATTCACGCTGCAAGCCCTCTATCACCGGAGGACACCGACTAACCCCTGCCGAACTCACTTGGACGCCTTCCAGTTGTCAGTATAATTTGACTTTTCGTTTTTGCCTCTTAATTTAATAGCCCATATACTACCTGTCTTTCCTAAGGCGCATTATGTGTTTCAAGTTTAGACCGTTCAGCATAGTGGAACATCTACCACAAATATGGGTAGTATGTCTCTATTTGGGTTTTATTTTATTGGGTTTTATTTTATTTTTGTTTACCGTACCTACTTCACTTGACTAACCAACCTACAATGAGGACTATCCTTAGTTGCTCTAGCGGAGAGACATGTTTGCATAGCCTGTTATTTAGCTTTTATATGCTAAGTGGGTGTACAGCGAGAGTCTTTGATCTACTGTTATGTTATCGAACAACGGATTATTAACCTTAGACGAGACCAAACTAATCATACGATTGCCTAGCTTAACATGTTTAAACTAATATACTAATGTTATAAAGCAGAATGTTCTTATGTGTTTCTATAAAAAATGTGATGTCTACTCTGCCACGCTTTAAAATGTTAAAATGTTATGAGACACATTCTCTACGCCTGCTCTGTGAGCCGGATTTCTAAGCCTGATTTCTAAGCCTGATTTCTAAGCCTGACTCATAAGCCTGAGCCATAAGCCTGAGCCATAAGCCTGAGTCATAAGCTAGTTTTCCAAGCCTGATTTATAAGCCTGACTCATAAGCCTGAGCCATAAGCCTGAGCCATAAGCCTGAGTCATAAGCTAGTTTTCCAAGCCTGATTTATAAGCCTGTTTTCTAAGCCTGTTTTATACGCCTGTTTTATACGCCTGTTTTATACGCCTGTTTTATACGCCTGTTTTATACGCCTGTTCTTCTTGCCTGTTTCTTCATAAAGAATTAAAAAAAAAAAAAAAATATATGGTAAAAATATATATTTTTTTATAAAACAAATAGTTACATAGTTACATAGGTTGAAAAGACACATGCGTGCATCAAGTGAAGCCTTTCTCACATCGGTTTTTGCTGTTGATCCAAAAGAAGTAAAAAGAACACAGCTTTTCAATATTGCACTAAACTAGGTAAACATTAATTTTTGACCCCAGAATGACAGTCAGATCTCTCTTTGGATCAAAAAATATTACCCCACAAATGAAAGGGACACTGTAGGCACCCAGACCACTTCAGCTCATTGAAATGGTCTGGGTGCAATGTCCCATGTCCCTTAACCCTACAGTGGTAATTATTGCATTTTCTCAGAAACTGCAATGATTAACTCTCAGTGTTAACACCACCTCCAGTGGTTGTCTGCCAGACAGCCACTAGAGGGGCTTCCAGTGCTTAGATGACTTTTGGTTGTCTAAATGATGCTGGACATCCTCACGCTATGCATGAGAACTTCCAGAGTCACCAGAATCGATTCATTCTTTCCATTGGGGAAATCCTAATCCATTGACTAAAAGGGGGTACTGTAGGAACCTATAGTGCAAAGAAATGGCTTTGTTTTCCTGGAACTATAGAATCCCTTTAAAAATGATATTCCTGAATATTATGTTTTTGCAAATATGTATTCAGTTGCTCTTTAAACATCTGTACAGACTCTGATAAAACTACCTCTTCAGGCAGAGAATGCAACATCCTTGTTCTTAAAAAAACATTTTCCTATGATTTAGATGAGGGGTGCCCAAAAAGTAGATCCCCTGATGTTTTAATACTACAAATTCCATGGTGCTTTGTCATTCGAAAGGCATGCAAAACATCATGAGAGCACCCTGCTTTAGACTAAACTCATTTCTTCCAGTTTAGATGTGTGACCTTGTGTCCTATGCATAATCCTGATTGTAAGTGGATTTCCAGACAATAGTTTGTATTGGTACTGAAAATATTTGTATAATGCTATCATATCCCTTCTGAGGTTCTATTTGCCCAAGCTAAACATATTTAAATGTATTAACCTTCATAAATAAAATGTTCCATTCCTTTTAATATTTTTGAAGCCCACATCAGCACTTTTTTGTAGTGCCATAATATCCTTCTTTAGAACAGGTGCCCAAAATTGCACAGCATATTAAAGGTGTGGTCTTACCAGTGATTTATAAAGAGGCAAAATTACATTGTCCTTTTTTCCAGGCAGGCGTCATCCCCTCTGCCTATTCCAATGCAGCTTTCCTTCCTGGCAAGTATCGTCTCCTCTGCAGCTTTGCTTACAGTGATTGGTATTGCCTTTACAAAGGCACTTATGGCTCTCAGGCCTAGCTCTCTTGATTTATCCCAGGGCTAGATCCGAAGACACCCAGTTCCAAATGAAACTAAAATGTAATACTTTATTTTAACTCGGAACTAGCCCATATGTTTATTACATCAACCTTGCTGTGACAAACTTAATAAAATACTAATAACCAAAACATGTCAGAAAACATACAGGGGGTTATAATGACCTAATAACATATTTATAAAGAGGTGGGGAAGACAATAATAAACTCAAAACATCTCTCCTGACTGCAGTAACAGCAATATGCAAATCTCGCCTTCAGCAATCTCTGTACCGCCTCTAATCTCTCCAATATTCCTTTTCATCTATCTGACCACCATTTGCTGACTTTTGACATCAGCATTCCTAAGACCCAATTGACACCACCGTTTGAACATCAATCTCACAGAAACCTTCAATGTCTTGACCTAGATAATTTCTCCCCTAATCTCCAAACTCTCCTTTTACCTATCTCAAACCTCACCTGTCCTAGCTCTGCAACTTCCTTCTACAATGCCACCCTCTCCTCTCAACTAGACATCATGGCTCCTCCTACATTTAAATGCAGCAAGCGCCCCCAACAACAACCTTGGCACACCAAGCTGAGTCGCTATCTTCCAAAATGCTCCAGAACTGCTGAACGCTGTTGGAGAAAGTCTCACTGTGCGACTGACTTTATCCACTATAAATTTATGCTGCACTCATACAGCTTGGCTCTTTCCTCTGCAAAAGTAAATTGCTTCAATATCTTCATAACCACACTCTCCCGCGAACCCAAACAACTATTTCACACATTTAACTCTCTTCTTCACCCTATTGTTCCTCCTCCACCTACTAACTTGACCACCTCGGACTTTGCAACTCACTTCACTGACAAGATCTCTACAATCAGGGCAGAGATCTCTCATCTTTCTTCTTCCCCTTACAATACTTCCCCTAACCTCCCTCCCTCTGCTGTTCTATGTTCATTCTCACCTGCTACAGTGGAAGCGGTTTCTGCTCTTCTCCAGTCCTCCCGCTCCACCACCTTCTCCCTAGATCCAATTCCCTCACATCTCATCCGTACTCTGTCTTCTTCTCTTTCTCTACCTCTCACTAAAATTCTCAATCTCTCTCTCTCTCCTCTGGCATATTTCTACCGCCCTGCAACTATAACCCCAATTCTAAAGAAGCCCAACCTTGACTCCAACTCCCCGTCCAATTACCGTCCTATCTCGCTACTGCCTTTTACATCCAAGATCCTTGAAAGAGTTGTGTATGCGAGATTGACAGACTTCCTCGAGTCCAATTCTCTGCTAAACCCGCTTCTGTCTGGTTTCCGCGCTAAGAACTCTGTAGAAATGGCACTGACCAAGGTATTCAATGATCTACTCGCTACTTCTTCTCATTTTCTGCAATATCGGTCTACAAGATATTCTTCTCTCCTGGTGCTCCTCCTACTTCTCCCAGCGCTTTTTCAGTATTTCTTTCTCTGGCTATACTTCTTCCCCCCAACTCCTCTCTGTTGGTGTCCCCCCACTGTTCTCCATCCATACTGCCTCCCTTGGTAAACTCATTAGCTCTTTTGGCTTCCAATAGCATTTCTATGCGGATGACACACAAATCTATCTGTCCTCTCCTGATCTCTCCCTGTCCCTCTTGACTAATGTCTCTGACTGCCTCTCTGCTATTTCTAACTGGATGGCTGCCAACTTCCTTAAACTCAACTTGACCAAAACTGCAATTCTGGTCTTTCCTCCCTCAAGTGTTGCTACTCCTGTGTCTGTCTCCCTCCAAGTCAACGGTGCTATCATCAGCTCCACCATGCAGGCTCGCTGTCTAGGTGTTCTCTTAGACTCCAACCTCTCCTTCACACCTCATGTTCAGTCTATTGCCAAATCCTGCTGCTTCCATCTCAAAAACATTGCGCGCATCCGACCCTGCTTAAAGCAAGATGCGACTAAGGTTCTACTCCATTCCACTGTCCTTTCTCGCCTTGACTACTGTAATGCGCTTCTCAGTGGTCTTACATGCTCGCACTTTGCACAGTTACAGTCCATAATGAATGCGGTAGTGAGACTCAGCTTCCTGTCCGCCCACACCTCACCCTTCTGTCAGTACCTACATTGGCTTCCTGGAGGATATAGGGCTTAATTTAAAATTCTGGTTCTTGCGTTCAAATTTCTACATAATGCTGCTCCCACCTTTCTATCATCCCTAAGACACAAGTATGTCCCATCTAGGCCCTTACACTCTGCTGTACTCCCACCTCCGATCCTCACCTTCAAGAGTTCGAGGGCTGCACCTTTCCTGTGGAACTCACTTTCCTCACCCAGTCTCCACTCCTCACCCATTCTCCACTCCATCAAAAAATAATTAAAAACCCACTTCTTCATAAAAGTGTATCAATTAAACTGTTAATAGCTCCCGACTGATTCTTCTCTTGCAACTGTCATTAGTCTAATACTATCCTTACCCTTTGTGTCTCTTTACCCCACTCTCTCTAGCATGTAAGCTCATTGAGCAGGGCCCTCAACCCCTCTGTTCCTGTGTGTCCAACTTGTCTGGTTGCAACTACATGTTTGTTTGTCCACCCACTGTAAAGCACTGCGGAAATTGTTGGCGCTATATAAATAATAACATGATAATAATAATAATAATAATAATAATAATAATACCTGCATATGCAAATTAGCATTCCTTGCTATTCATGAAGTGCATACAGCCATTACTAGATCCTTGCAACCAATAGGTGGTGCTGTACAGGCTCCACAGCCAAAACCACCTTGTTGATTGCTAGCATTAGCAAGACAGGAGAGCACACTAACATTTAACACTAAACAATTACATTACACAGACCCAGCACCCACAATGGGCACAGGGTGATTTAAACATAGGAGTCATCCAGGGATCTAATTGAAGTGTCCATTTTATGCTCTCAGTGATGGTGACTACCGTCACACCTTGTGACACCCTGATCTATACTTCTACTTACTTCTTCATAGAATGCAAATAAGTTAGTTTGATATTACCTATATTTCATAAAATGAAGCTGGTTATTGGTAATAATGTTATTTTCATTGAATTCCTGAATATTACCCCTAATAGCCTTTCAAATACTTTCCCAACCATATAAGCTAAGATTACTGGTCTATAATTTCCAGACAATGAGTGAATCCTCCAGTACAATTCCTGCAAAAGGTTCACTTATTTCCACACTTAGCTCCTTCAGTACTCATGGGTGAATACCGTCAGGCCACAAAGATTTGTTTACATTATCTTTCATTAGTTGCTGCTGCTTCTTGTTTTGAGTCATTCAATCACACTTTTTCAGCAAGTTTTTTGTAGAAATCAATTTCATATCTCTTGCCATATATTTCCCCTCATATATACTGAGGAAAAATAATAATTTTGAATTTCTGCCTCTTTCTGGTCTTCATTAACTAACACACTGTTTTCAGAGTACCTACACTTTCATTTTTTTGTTTATTTTAAGAATGTATGTACTTGGAAACATCGTGAGGTTGGTTTGCTCTTTTTGGCTATCAATGTCTCATTTTCTTGTTCATTCAATCTGACTTTTTGCATATATTATTTATTTTTTATATCTTATATAAGATGCCTCTGAATTGTCCGGTTTAAATACCCTTTTCTTAATTTAAATTTTTTGGTTTACTTTCCCACTAACCCACATTGGTTTCAATGTGTTTCTCTTATATTTATAACCCAATGGTACATACCGAGAAGTGTACCTTTCTAATATTTGTTCGAAAATATTAAATTTATCCTCAGTATTTTTTTCACTATATAATTTATGCCAGTCAATGTGTTGTAAAGCGGCCCTTATCTTATTGTAATTGTTATAACCAGATCCAGACAAGCATCCTTTCTAGTTGGCGCTTGTACTAGTTGTGATATGAAGGTGTAAATTAATACATTCAAAAACCTGATTCCCTTGCTGAACTATGAGTCCCTCTATCCTAACTTATCTCCAATAATTAGCATGTTACCCAGATGGGCAGCTATCCCAATTTGCTCTAACAGCTGTTCTTTCTCATCAATATTAACATTAGGTGGTTTAAACATATCCAAACCAAAATCGATTTCCTTTCTTTACTACAAGCAGATATCTACCCATAAATCTTTTCCTAATCACATTCTTCTTGCTTGACATTTGGCTTTAATTCATGGTTGACATATGAACATACCCTACCACATTTCCTGATTTTTTTACATTATTCCTAATTAATGTGTAACCATTTAAGTTAATTGCCTAGTCACGTGTCTCATCTCACCATGTTTATTTTATGCCTATTATACCATGTTGCTAGTTCCCCCATTTTGTTATTTAGGCTCTTTGCATTAGTAAGTACTTTATGTGAATCGTTAATGCTATTATATATTTCCCCTCTGTTCTTATCTTGCAACTATCCCCACCCCCATTGTACTGAGCTGAAGCCTATCCTATGTGTAGATTTATGATGTGTCCACCCCAGCCTACAACTAGTTTAAAATCTCCACCAACCTTCTAGCCATCCTGTCCCCCAGCACAGCAGATTCTCTTCTGTTAACCCCTTAAGGACCAAACTTCTGGAATAAAAGGGAATCATGACATGTCAGACATGTCATGTGTCCTTAAGGGGTTAAGCTGCAAACCATCACAGCTATAAAGATTGTACTCAAGCACAAAATCATCCCAGTGAAAACCTCCTTCCTAAATCATTACATTGGCTATGCATTAACCTCCTAATATGCAGTGGCCTTTCTATTGTAGCACGTGGCACATGGAATATTTCTGAAAATAAAGGAGGTATTTTTCAGTTTTCTTCCTAATTTCCTGAACACATTCTTTTGAACTTTCTGTTTTCTGTTGTATGGACCATGACAGCCAGGTCACCCCCAGTCCCTCCCAATAATCCGTCGACTCTGTAAACAACATAGAGCTGAGCACCCTGGAGACAGCAAACTGTCTGATTAAGAACGATCTCTCTTAATAATAGAGCCCTTACCTCCCTTCTACAGAGGCTGTTCCCTTAGCTGTTAAAAGGAACAGATTCTTCTAATACAGCTATTCCTGAGCTGATGGAGTCAACATTTTCACTCAAACTGGAAAATCAATTAGGTTGCACAAAGTCAAGATAAGCTAAACTGTTCCTCTTCCCTCTCCTCCTGCTACTGTGTAAAACAATCACCCAGCTATATGCCTGTTCCCCAGCTATCTTATCACCTCCTACTTCACTAGAGGCCCCAAAAAAACTCTTCTCAGTGATCAGCAGTCCCCTTTCAAGATTGTCAATATGTCTCAATGTTGCAATTTGCTTCTTTAGATCTCCAATATGAGGTTTCACCTGCCACAGAGGTATGGACCCTGGATTCATCCATGCAGCAAGATGTGCACAGAGTCAAAACTTAAATTTAGCTAACACCCATTTCCACAGTTAACAAAAACAAGAACAAGAAACTAAAATAATAATTGCAGATTATGCTAGCTTTAGCGTACCTATAACCTTAAAGTGACACTATATAATCGCCCGAACAACTTTAGCTTAATGAAGCAGTTTTGGTGTATAGAACATGCCCCTGCAACCTCACTGCTCAATCCTCTGCCATTTAGGAGTTAAATCCCTTTGTTTATGAACCCTAGTCACACCTCCCTGCATGTGACTTGCACAGCCTTCCATAAACACTTCCTGTAAAGAGAGCCCTATTTAGGCTCTCTTTATTGCAAGTTCTGTTTAATTAAGATTTTCTTATCCCCTGCTATGTTAATAGCTTGCTAGACCCTGCAAGAGCTTCTTATATGTGATTAAAGTTCGATTTAGAGATTGAGATACAATTATTTAAGGTAAATTAACATCTGTTTGAAAGTGAAACCAGTTTTTTTTTTTCATGCAGGTTCTGTCAATCATAGCCAGGGGAGGTGTGGCTAGGGCATAAACAGAACCAAAGTGATTTAACTCCTAAATGACAGTGAATTGAGCAGTGAAATTGCAGGGGAATGATCTATACACTAAAACTGCTTTATTTAGCTAAAGTAATTTAGGTGACTGTAGTGTTCCTTTAATTTTATTATTAATGACAGGAGGCGAATATTTGCTTAAGTCTCTCTTTACTAGAACTCCACAGCAGCACATTAACACAGATAATAAGCAACCAATCAGAAAAAAGAGTTAGGTAGAATAAAACTCCCCTCCCCACACATATCTTCCTATTTCTTTGCTGCTCCACATCAAGCACAGGTCAGATTACAACTGCCTCCAGCTCTTAGTGGGTGGCTGTGGGATTATTTATCCCTTATGTTAGTTACTTTTCATATTTCCCTGTTTGGTTGCTTTTCTATTTCAAAGATTTATGCATATCTATATTCTATTGAGACTGTTGTTTGGTGTCTTATCTTGGGGATTAAGCTTTTCCTGTTAGCTATTTTTCCCTCCTTTTTCTTCTATCACTATTCTAACGCTATTACATCTATCCTGTAATCTGACCTTTGCTTGATGTTGAGCAGCAAAGAAAGAGGAAGTTATGTGTGGGGAGGGGAGTTTTATTGTACCTAACTCTTTTTCTGATTGGTTGTTTTTTCTCTGTGTTAATGTGCTGCTGTGGAGTTCTAGTACTCTCTACTTAAGCAAATATGAAGCCTCCTGTCATGTTATAAAATTAATTTGTTTAACCCCTTAAGGACCAAACTTCTGGAATAAAAGGGAATGATGACATGTCACACATGTCATGTGTCCTTAAGGGGTTAAACTCTTGGTTTTAAATGCATACTAGAAAGAGACTACTTTAACCCCTTAAGGACCAAACTTCTGGAATAAAAGGGAATCATGACATGTCAGACATGTCATGTGTCCTTAAGGGGTTAAGCAACTCCAAGTGAGCAAAATCATTAACTCAGTTGTGGGTTTTATTTAGGTATACAAAAAACACTCCCCTAATTAACTGAGTGGCAGTACACAAGGGGAAAAAACAAACTACTTTTTAACCCTTTCAAGTTAAGCAGATTTAATGAATAACAAAAAATACCAACTTCTGTCCAAAAAATGTTCTGTTCTCGAAACCAACTCAAAGTGAATAAAATATATTTATATTTTATATATATTTATAATAAGAGATTAATGAATAATTACACATTGAAAATATATGCCCACTCTGTCCGAAGAATATTATATAATACTATCAAGGCCTTTGTACCAACAATATTACTGCGTTTAGTAAAATCCAGTGTGTAGTTGACAAGAAGAACAATGTTGGATGTTTTAATCAATAACAGTACAAGATGTAAGTACCTTTTGTTTGGAAAATGTATTTTGACTTAATCACATTTTCCATTTTCTAATAAAAAATATGAAGGTATTGGACTACTGCCAGTGCTGAACAATTTTAAAGAAAAAAATCATGGGCATTGTTCATGGTGGCTACCAATCTACATTGAGGGTTTTTTTTTCCTCTAGACAAAAAGGTATTTACAAAGGTTTTTTGGAATTTTGTGGTTGAATGCTTCATTGAATTGTCCCATTTTATTTATGGATATATTGAATTACAGTTTATATGTTTTTATTTTTATTTATTTTTTAATAGAAGGAACTTATGATAGTTTATTTCTATGTGTATTTGTTTTGTTTTATTTTTAAAATCTATATATGGAATAACAATTATGGCATACTGTGTAGCAAATGCAACAAAATATTGTTTTCTTCCAATAAATGTGTTCTCGTGCTGGGTTAGCGAAAAAGTCTGGTAATATATGTCAAAGTACTGCTCAACCTTGAAATCGCAAAACTCTCAATTCATGTGCTTGTGTGCTAGTCACCAGTCAGAACGTGATCTTATTTTAAAGGTTCATTAATTATTTCAGTAACCCTCAATTTACAAGTGTCAGAGTGCTATAGAAACATCACTCAGGTAAGGAGATTTGTTTTATCAGATATGATAGCCCATTTTATTAGAAATTAAGACTTTTTGAATTTACATCTTGAAGGCAAAGTTTGCTAAACATATTCCTACAATTTTCTTCGAAATGTTTTGTGTTCTTCTAATCACAAGTGATTTTAGACCATCCTAGCATGGTACACGTTAAATAATAGATAAGAACTTGTCTGTAAAAACAGTTACAATTGTATTAAATATATATTTTTTTTGTATTACATTGGTAAAACACCATCTCAGACTTAAAATACAAATATGAGGGATAATGTCCAGCATTTTAGTTTTATTCTCAGCTAATAGAAAAAGTCCATATTTGCTAAGAATTCCAAACATCTTTCTCTTCGGAGGAATAAAAGGAATATTTATTTTACTGAGCTCTAATATATTAAAATACAAACCTTAGGCTGACTGCTGCTATTCCTTTGTATGCATTTCATCTACCTTCACTGTACAATTAGCAATTTTATACATAACATAAATAGACATACAGCTCCAATGATTATAAACTGTGTAGCCATACCTCATTGATTCTTTGCTAGACAAGCATTAGAACTAATGCTTTCATCAGAGTGTGTGTAACAGCAGTTAAAGGCCCTTATTCAGTTCAAGTCTGTTAATGAACAATAACAGCTAACTATGATTAGTGAATGACCTTGACGGGAAGAAGGTGACTGAAAATGCAGTGGTGACATTGTAAAATTGTAGAGTACCATACTCCATTGCCTGTTTATCAATCAAATGCAGTTTTAATGTAATGTATAACAAACAGTTATTGTGGAACAAAACAAAATTAAAATTAATAATAAAAATAAAAAAAAATACAGCACAGTTGAAAAATGTTCTGTATGAAAAACAGGGTCATTCAAGTGTTAACTCTAATTTTACTTCTAAAGACAAAGCCTGCTTTCCAAATACAAAAGATGATGGACTGTTGTTTCACATTAATAACTATTGACTGAAAAAAAACATAACTCTGTAGAAATGTTTATATGAGGATTGTCATGCCTAATCACAATTTTACAATATTGCTATATATGTTCTATTAGTATAAAAATACAAATATATTTCAGAAATACTTAAGTATAGTGTGCATAGGTTGGTTCTTGGTTTAAAGATAACTCAAGTACAGCATGGAGTTTTGCAGGGAATCTGTGTCTGTACGTGTTGTTATCTTTTTTTTTGTCTAATCCTGAGTAGTATCACAATGGGTTTAGCTCTGTCCACTTGGGTGTTTAGAATAGGAAATCAAATTATAAATACTGTTTCTGCCAAAAAGGTTCTATAGTTATATTCCTAAAAAGAAAAAAGGGGGGGGGGGGGCGTGGCTAACCGCCGGACGAGATGGATGTATAATCCTGAGCTCCGGCATCTGGGCTAACAATCCAACACCATCCTAGCACACAGAAAGCGGGAAAAGCTTAAGACAACAAGATGTCACAGCCCAAAGCAAGGAAGACTGCCTCTAAGGCGAAAAAAATGTATTTCTTTGGCCAAAAATCGAATCAAACCGTGAGTGACTGTCAGGCGCCCAACCAAGATGGCGGTGAGGATGCAGAAAATGGGGATCTCTCACCGACTACTTCGGGCAAGGAAGACACACTCACTCCAAGCCACCTCACAAAAGCATTAGATGCTCTATCGCACAAGCTCTATCACCGCTTGGCAACACTCAATGGACTCCCTCCGCAAGGACGTCCAAGAACTGGGCCGCAGGACAGCACACATGGAATCCAAAATGGATGACTTTGCGGCGGCTCACAACGATCTGGCTGACCATGTGGAAAATATGGCAGACAAGATAGCGCTCATGGAGCATAAGCTGGCCGATCTAGAAGACCGATCGAGGAGAAACAATCTCCGGCTGAGAGGAGTGCCAGAATCAGTGACACAAGCGGAACTACCAGCCTATGTCAGAGGTCTGCTTCGGGCCTATGGCCCAGAAGTACCATCCGATATGCTCTTAGTAGACCGAGCACACCGGGTCCCGCGCCCGCGCCACTTACCTGACACTACACCAAGAGATGTGCTCATTCGCATTCACTATTTTCACATTAAGGAGCACATCCTCCGTGAAAGTAGGAACAAAAGCAGACCTCACGACGACTTCCCCACAGTCCAACTGTTCACCGACCTGTCTGCAGCCACACTCCGATGACGGAAGGACTTTGCTCCAATAACCGACGCTCTCCGCACAAATGGCATACGATACAGATGGGGATTCCCCACCAAATTATTAGCACACAAAGACGGTAGTTTCAAAGCCATTTTATCACCGGAAGACGGACTCAGGAAGCTAAGAGCATGGGGCATCACCATGCAAGAAAACACTGACACAGACAACAGGCGAGTAGGGAGAGTCCGACTAGAGTGGATGAAGTCACCCACCAAACGCTAAAATCAGACGCTGGTCTGGGGAGAAAACCCGCAGGTATTCTGAGCCTGATGGCTCACAGCACATTCTCATGTCGCCTAGGCCTCCGGGCCCTCATGAACTCACTAGTTAAGGACCCTCTCCTCCAACATATTGTTTACAAGCTAATTTCACACTAGAGGCAGTGAGTCGAGTCCTGGACGTCTCGGCCTGCCCGCCTTCCTTCACGAGGAGGGAGCCGGGTAGAAGGACGCGACCCGGGACTTAGTGAAACAAATTGAGAGGGAAAAAAAAGGGGGCCAGCCTGCAGGGAATGTGTTATAGTTATACAGGTATGCCATGTTCTAATAGAGTTGACCATAACCGCCTCAGTTGGGCGACCTTGCCGCTGGGGAACCCACTGCAAATCCCCCATCTCGGCTTTTAAATCTTGATTATAAGCTTATAGTCACTCACTTGCCTTATTGCTCAACAGATATAAAATGTTTAATGTATAATGAATATGTATCGATCTAGGAATTGCATTGTCTGATGTGTTGCCTGGGCCCTCCGGTCCCGTTCCGGGGCCGGGGTGCACAGTTTGGAGGCGGATAGACCGCATCCGGTAGGAGATCAGGATGTTGGAGCCGGGAGGGAGAAGGAGGGGACTGGGGATGCCTTGGCCTGCCTCTCTCCGCCTGCAGCGGACTGGGAAGCGCCGATGTAACTGCACTCTAGTCGGGGGTGGGGCAAGGAAGAGGGGAGGTCTTGGGAAGACATTGAAATCTAGATTAGCGGTAAAACTCCCTAGATGAACGTTTGCCCGACACGAGCCACCCATTCTCGAGTTACCCCTATACGGCCTTTACCTGCTACACGTTAACCCGTGTAACCCTTTCTGTCCGAAGATATATTGACAAAAACTAAAGCCCAATAGCCACACTCACTGGAACTGACCATTCCTAACCCCATGGTGCACCACCCATGCACCTCATTCCCCTTTGGGGAACCATGTATATATTTATTCCCTATGTTCACACCTGACCCCAACCTGACCCTCCCCATCCAAGTTTTGAATTCCCTTACAAGACCGCTACTTATCACTAAATGCTGATCATACATACCAAATGTCGATGTCACAATTTTAAAGAGCACTACAACTTACCTTAAAAATTCATAAAAAATACGCTCCATTAATGTTCGCGGACTAAATATGCCGCACAAGAGACAAGTCCTACTGGACTCAGCGAAAAAGGATAAAATAGACATCCTATGCATTCAGGAGACACATTTTGTCCACAACCGCACGCCTGAATCTGCGCTCAAGGACTACCCGACCCAATACCACTCATCCCACACATCCAAAGCCAGAGGAGTATCCATACTTCTACATAACTCCCTCACATTCAAACTATTACAACTTAAAAAAGATACACGGGGAAGATACATTATTCTATATTGCACTATTAACAACAAGATGTACACATTAGTCACAATCTATGGCACGAACTCCAATCAGCGTAATTTCCTACATCATTTAATCTCCAAGATACCAACGCCACAAATGCCCTATTTGATAATGTGCGGAGACTTAAACCATATACTACACCCCCAATTAGACACAACGGTGCCTCCACAAACCCGAAGACACACATTCCAAATTACTTGTGGAATATGACAAATATGACGCTTGGAGAACTAAGCACCCCAATGACCGAGAATACACCTACTTCTCCCCCATGCACAAGACACACTCGAGGATAGATCATGCATTAGTGGCCCGGACACATCTACCCTCCATAACAGAATGCCACATAGAAGACATAATCTGGACGGACCATGCCCCAATAGACCTAACCCTAACGGACAGCTTCCTACACAGGGGAAAAACCCTGTGGCGCCTACCTGACTACTTACTAAACAATCACGACTTTAAAACGTTGTTACAATCAGAAATCACTTCATACGTCAATACAAACGACACACAAGACGTCTCCTCTGTGACAGTATGGCAGGCACATAAGGCGGTTCTGAGAGGCCTAGCTATAAGCAAAGCAGCCTACATTAAATGGACAACACAACAAGAATACAACACACTCCTAAAGACATTGCGAGATCAAACAAATGAACAACTACTCAAACCAACAGAGACAGGATTAAACGCTATAACGCAAACAAACAAGAAACTCAATGAGTATCTGCTAGCCAAGACAACATCCACACTACAAAGACTCCGCACCCACACGTACTGTCAGGGCAACAAAGTGAGCAAAGCTTTAGCTTCTCTCCTACGACACAAACAAAGTCAATCTAAAATCCCATATCTAAACATGCCAGACGGCACAAAAATCTTTGATCCACAAGAAATAAATAATAACATGGCAATGTACTACACATCACTGTACAATCTCAAAAATTACTCCAATATGCATCAACCAACAAGCCAAGAGATACAAACATTCCTCCTGCAAGCTAATCTCCCCACACTGAATACAAGCCAGCAAGACACCCTACAAGCCGCAATCACTCTCACAGAGCTTACAGAAGCTATCATGGCCCTCCCGTCAGGGAAATCACCGGGCCCCGATGGATTCACGAATACTTACTATAAAACATATTCCAACACCCTGGGCCCACACCTACTCAAAGCATTAAACCACATCATAGACACAGGAACTATGTCACCAGAAATGCTCCTAGCTCATATTGCAACAATACCGAAACAAGGAAAACCACCGACTACACCCCAAAGCATGAGACCCATATCCCTGCTAAATATGGACACAAAACTCCTAGCAAAAATTTACGCAAATAAAGTATCACGCATGCTGCCCTTCCTGATACACTAAGATCAAGTGGGGTTTGTCACGGGCAGACAGGGAGCAGATGGCACAAGGAAGCTACTCAATCTCCTGTACAGCGCGCGGCGAGGGAGGAGGCCCAGTGCATTTCTGTCGCTTGACGCTGAAAAAGCTTTTGATAGACTGCACTGGAGCTTCCTCGCGGCTGTCCTCGCAAAATGTCATTTCCCTCCGAGATTCATGTCTCTAGTATCAGCATTGTACTCCGCTCCGAGTGCCAGGGTAGCAAACAGTGGTTTTCAATCCACAGAGTTCCCAATCACAAATGGAACCAGACAGGGCTGCTCCCTATCCCCCCTCCTTTATGTTTTGGCCCTAGAGCCTCTGGCACACGTCATACGGAATGACCCGCATATACAGGGAATTAAAGTAGGAAAAACCGAACACAAGATCACAATGTTTGCAGATGACATAATGCTATAATTTACAAACCCACACACATCACTGCCACATGTCAAAACCCACTTATTAGCATACAGTGCCTGCTCATATTATACATTGAACATAACCAAGACAAAAGCAATGCACCTCTTCTTGCCAGACAAGACACTATGCACTTTAAAAACTACATACGCGTACCAATTGGATAATAATAGTCTCACATTCCTAGGTATAGACTTCCCAACTGATCCTCAATTCCTCTTCCAAGCCAATTATGATGTGATGGCCAAGGAAATACAACAACGGTTATCTACCTGGAAGGGAGCATATATTTCCTGGCTAGGCCACATTTCGGCCATAAAAAATATTCTTCTTCCCAAATTGCAGTATTTGTTCCGCACTTTCACCAATTTATCTGAAAAATATACAAAAGACATTCAGTGACTACATTTGGAACTACAAAAAACCTAGAGTAGCAGCTACAATTCTCTACAATTCTCCACAGATCATTCAAAGATGGAGGTTTAGGTATACCCAACATAGCCAAGTACTACATGGCATCGCAACTGAACCCATTAATCTCCGCACATCATATTAAAACCCAGCCGACCTGGCTTAATATAGAGGCCTCATACACGGACAATCACGCACTCACAGAACTTATGTGGCTCCCACGCCGTCTCAGACCCAAATACTACCACATCCTACCTACCACATCCTACCTACCACATCCCTAACCCTCTCTATGTGGAATGTACACCAAAAACAAACCAGAGAAAGGATTTCTATATCACCGAAAACCCCTCTTACTGCAGTCGCGACCCTTCTCCCCACCTTCTCTGCGGCAATCTGGAACGCATGCAGGATTTCTCGGGTACAACAATTATTAGATGGCCAAAATATACACTCATTCCTATATCTCAAACTGCATTTGGACTGTCCAAATCTCCCTTCCTCTCCTACCTCCAGATAAAATCTTGGCTCATAAAGCAAATGGCCATAACAACTGCCGAAACAGACCAGACGACAAACTCCCATATACCACAAATCACAGACCTTTGAACTCAAAAAAAGACCCCCACAAAAATAATTTCCTCACTATATGCACTCATCACAAGACAACCTCACACTGGGAAACCCTCTTTTGTTAAAGCATGGGAGTCACACTTCAAAGAGACACTGGACCAAACACAGTGGTCCAAAATGTACCTGGCAAACAAGACACTTACCCTATGCACTACACATATAGAGTTAACCAGAAAGATCCTCTACCGATGGTATATGGTGCCTACACGGCTCAAACACATGGACCCTAACAAGTCAGATCTGTGCTGTAGATGTAAATCAGCACCGGGAACTATGTACCACATATGGTGGACGTGCCTAAAAATCACAAGGTTCTGGGAAACAGTGAGGCAACTAATAAAGGATTCAGCAGGTGTAACGATACCATTACGACCGGAGACCTATTTATTACAACTTTTCCCAATTGACATAACAAGAGCTGCAAAATACCTCTCCTATCATATCATAGTAGCAGCTCTTTCTACAATCAGCAGAGCCTGGCTCTCTGAGGCCTCACCTGACATTAATCTATGCATCCAAACGATACAAAACACTAAGACATACGAAATTATGGCTAGACTAGCTAGACCCCCCAAACAGTACTGGAGAGAAGCCTGAAGGCTATGGGAATCAGGCCTAATCAACAGAGGGGTAACAAACCCCACCCAGAACGCCCACTCCTCCCCCTGATACCTGAGGAACAGCACTTTCTAAGGCACATATATATATATAACCAAGCACACCTTAATACACAACTTTACGTCATATGAAGACAAAAAATATCCTTTCCCCCCTTCCTTACCCCAACCACCCTATGTTATTTCCCCCCCTCCCCAAGTTCATATTCATGTCTAGCACAATGAGAAGAATCAAAGAAGAGGTTACACCACCGCTTGAGTTATAAGACGAAACAATGGGTTAGGATCGGCACAAAGAAATGTGTAAAGATGTAAATGAGAATGTGCAAATTGAAGATTCTGTGGGCACCATTCACTTGTCATACCCAATTAAAAACTGTGTAAAACCTTGTATTGTACAATCAACTTAAAAAATTGTACTTTTTTGGAAAACTCATGTACTCAATGCTTGTAATAACCACCGTTTCTCTTCTGTAACCATTTTTATGTATCTCTTTGAGATATAAAACCAATAAAAGAAAATTAAACAAAAAAGAAAAAAAAAAGAGAAAATCTCAGGCACTCATTGTGATTGTATCCAGGCAGATACAATCACAGTGAGTGCCTGAGATTTTTTCTTTTTATGTATATTTCATGTGGTTTTTTGCTGACCCATGCTCAGTAGCACCCTGGATTGTGACTGAGTGCGACCCTATCTTTTTTTCACTATAGTTGTATTCCTGTCCTATTGGTTTGGACAGTTTCTCTTTTTGTAGAACTTACTATTTTATTTTATGCTCACCAGGCCACTTTTTGATAAGACTTTTAAAAGAATCCTAGGTGGGAATTATACCACTTGTGCTGGATACATAGAGTGGTTCATCTGCTCTGAATAATGTAAGAAGGTGTCTTACTAATATCTTTTCACTTATATAAGCGGAGAGCACTATAGCTTCCTCTTTTTAAGTTTTATGATTTTTTGGCCATCAATCTACAGCATGAAGCCACATATCAGATATCCTAGAAGTGGGGGATCAAAACCTCTGCACGCTGTTTATGCTAGAGCTGGTTTTCAGCTCTACCACATGTGAGTTGTCAATTATAAGAAATATATGTTGTACATTTTTCTTTAATTTGACATATTACACTATTGGTTACTTTCCTTCTGCTTTCTTTTAAGGTAGCATATGAATCCCAAGCATGCAAGATAGAAGGCAAATCTAGGTCATTCTTATATGGAAATGGCTTTTTTTATTTGGGGCGTTTTTATCATCCTGTTGGTATATATTTTTATTTTATGGTTCTATACATATATTTGTATCCATTCTATATTACCGCAGTTTATTTTTAGGTTTTATTTATTCTTAATTTTTCAGCAATTTTGTCCCCTTCCTTCTTCCTTTTGCTATTTAATATCTAGTCATATGAGGGAGCCACATATTTTTTAAATTAGCAGTTATTGATATTTGTTTGGTTACTAAGTGTTGATCCATTATTTCTATTATCACTTTTTTTTATTATCACTTTTTGAGAAGGCCCGCCAACAGGAGTTCTGTCTTTCAATTTTTCTTAACATGAGAGATAAACATGCTTAACTATAAAACTTACTGCTTAAACTGCTTGTAGAGGCTCTCCCAAAAGTTATGGTTTTCTGTCATTATTTATAAGGGTACACCTGTGAATTTGTGTTACTCTATATATACAAGAACATGCATTTCTAGGAATTTGGTTGTTACTCTCTATATATATACAAGAACATGCATTTATATACTTCATGAAGTTATTTTGAGGTACTTATTTAGATACTAACCCTTTATCCTTGCAAAAAAAAGTGCTGTTTTTGAGAAGAGTCATTCAGACAGCCTCTAGGGGCTTTGGATTGTAACAGATTCAGTAACTTAATCAATATTATGTTCATCTTCAGCATGCACAATATAACAACAATGAACACTGCATATGCATTCAGTGTTTATATAGATAAGCATTTAATTGGTGAAAAATTGCCACACATGCTCCATACATCCCTCAGTCAACTGCTTCTCTAAGCAGTTGATTGGGAAAAAAAATATTCCAACTTGATGACTTCAGATAAGATGGTTAAGGCTTGCAGGCATATTTGAGGGACAAAATCTTACAAATAGTATGGGTTGCAGTAAGGAATCAGACTCAGTGATGGTATAAATGGAAGCCATGTATTTTAATAATAATTAAGGGAACAAATAAATAAATAAATATAATTATTAATTTTTGGTTAGATTTGTAACTATATACTCAATAATCTATACATATATATATATATTATGCACATAATACGGTGTTGCTGTAAAGAGGAAAATGTACGTAAATTAAAAATTTTCATGAAATATAAATGACTTTCAATTGTTATCAAAGTTGGTTGCAATGATCACAATGCAGATTAAATTCTCATTATGTTTGCTTTAAGTCTGCATGAAATCAACTACTCTAATGTATGCATTTATATTTGTACATAAAACCTATCAATAACTAACATGTGTTTTTCTGTGGGATTTATAAATCTATCAAATGCACAGCTAATCCCTGTAAGTGTAACCAATTAAAGGGATTAGCTGCATAATGATGATAGTAAGTGAAGAATAGAACAGTGTTATACATATACAATAGGATTCTTGTTACATAACTTCAGTAATGGTAACTCTTTTTTCTTTTTTTTTTTTTTTAAATGTGAGACAGTGCCATAAAGAACACGGGAGCAATAGCAATTTGATACTATAAAGCAAGGAAAGGGTAAGCATATTCACTAAACTTAAAATTTTGGGGCAGTGATCAATGAAAGACCAAAATGCAAAAATAGCTCAGATTAAGATTTTTACAAATTTGATGATTCATACATATATAAATCATACAGTGTCTGGGTGAAAAGAAGATCAAGGGAGTCTTAATAAAATAAATGGCTGATAATCACATTTCAATATCTAATCCTACAGTTGCCCAAAAAAAGGTTTAGCCTGGAAGCCACTAAATAGTGATATTTACCACTTGCTATCTTCTAGGATGTCTAGATAAGGGCAACAGGATATGAAGCTTTCTATATCTCATAAAATAGTTAAAGAAAAACTAATCTCAGGGTTATTGACAAGAGTCGGAACTCAATGTGAACTCAAAGTGAACCAAAACTCTAGACCAATGTAGCAGAACTGGAAGCTTTGCAGACTCTAACTTTGAACATTTTTCCTATTCAGTCACCTTGACTCCAAATGTGACATCACTCTGATTACCCAACAATTCTGATTTCAGTGAACAAACCATATCTGTATTTGGGTTCTGTCAAGTAAAGATGCTCACACAATATCAGCAGAGTCCTCAGCCCAGTCTCACAAAAAAGACAGAGAAAAAGCGTAGTCAGTAATGAGGTCAGGGTGACAGAGAGACAGTAAAAACAAGAACTAGCCAGAGTCAGGTACACGAAAATCAGTCAAACATGCAAACAACACAGGAAAGGGTTAAAGATTCATGCAAAATCAGTAACAAAGCCAAGGTCAATACCAGAACATAATACAAGAGAACAAGGAATGCACTAAAGGGTACTGTGACAGAAACATCAAAAGGGCAGTTTACAGGGCTAGGGAGGTTTAAATACCTTTAAAAAACTTTTTATTGGTCCACATCATGCCTGTGCCCTCAAAACGTACGTGCATAGGGGAGCCAGAATGATGTGGACCAATGGAAGCCTGAAGCTACTTGAAGCTACGGAGACACAACATACCTCACTGAGGTCCCACACAACAGGGAAGCATTCCCAAAAAACTTGGGGACTTAATGGGGTTCAAACCCGAGATATTGGCCTAATGCTCTCACTGAGTAGGCCTAAGATGACTGACCTGCTCCCTGACTTACCATGCGGCTCCACCTCAGCCTCGGAAGATGAGGACCCCGATCTGGAGGATCTCCTGTCACAGTCCAGAAAAAAACACACAAAATAGTATAATCGCTAAGCAAACATTCCCCTATGTAACAGAAAATGGGGGAAACATTTTTGTTTTTTGTATTATAAGTCCAGAATAGTAGAGTCCCAATATATACAACTAGTTTATAAAAAAAGGATATATCCAGGTATATAAAATATAGTAGTAATGCAGTGTTTTATATGCTCTTGTAGTTGAAATTAATCCAATCCAGGTGTAACAACATATCCACCTTAAATTAGAAAGAACATGATCATTGCATAACACTGTAAAATATTTAATAATGCCTTTGAAAAAAACCTATGTGCAAACTCTTACAAAATAGGATGGTGGAACTTATCTCCAAGAACCACGATAAGGCATTAGTGCAGTACAGTGCATGAGGTGTCGAGCTATTTTACCACTCCGTCTCCATTGGGAGAACCGTATTATCCCACAAGGATTAAGAATTATATTACATTCTTCCCCAGATAAAGACGATCCAGAGTTTAATATAGTATGGGATCGTATATTAGATCACTGCTCCTTTAAATTAATGAGTCATATCATATGCAAATGTAAGAGGATGTTAGCAGCTATAGATAGGGAGACCAGCAATCTTAAAGAGATACTGGCCCCCCATCTAGAGCTCCCTGAATGTATCATACTTATGGATAAAATTGACACAACATTTTAGAAAACATTTGAAGAAGTTGTCCATATTAAGAAAAAGAAATTTGATAGGGACTAGAATTATTTTAAAGAGAATAATGTTTAATGTATAAAATTTCCGCAATCAGAACAGAAACCTTACTAATAGAGCTCCACATGCTAATTATAAAGAGCCTAATCAGAGATTGGGGAAATCAAATAATTTTTGACAAACTACTTGTCCCCCCCAAAAAATGGACAAGGTTTCTAAACCCTCAAACCATCAAATTAACCAACATAAATCTCTAGAAACTCCTACAACTCCTCGAGAAACAAAATAAACTACTAATTTATTTTAGATTTGCAGAAATTTATGAGGACCCTTACGTTGAAATGTTTTTTTTATGAATAATTCAATACCCCCTACATCTGGAGTAAATATTAATTATTTCCAGCATACAGCCTTGAAAAATTAGTCCACCTTCTGCCCCAATAACCAGATAAGCACACCCATGAGTACATCTAACTTAGCTGTAATGGTATATATATAGATATAGACAAAATACCAGATAAAATACCCGGTTAGAAATATAATTTGACCATACAGGAAAAAAAGGCATTACAAAATTTACAGGACAACAAAAATATTACCTGCTGATAAAGGGGGGGGGGGGGGGATAGGGGGGAATTGTGTTAATAAAAATTACAGATTATGACAGAGTGTAACCGAATCCTAGGTGATAAGGACACATATAAACCCCTAAAAAAGACCCTACTATAGAAACTAAGAAACAACTTTTTACCCTATTAGATAAAGGAAAATGTATGGGAATTGTAACTAAAAAAAAAAGAATTCGATTTTTCGTCACTGTGTTGTATCATAAAAAAAAAAACAGTGTTTTATTACCTTCCCAAGATCTACAAAAGCCTTGTGCAGCCACCTGGGAGACCCATTATTTCGGTAATTGACTCATTACCATCCAATCTCTCCCAATACATCAATGCTTTACTCAGACCATCTGTTAAATTAACCAAACCATACCTTAGAGAGTATAGTGACCTTTTAAGGATAGTTCAAGGAATGGCATGGAAAGAGAGCCTCTGGATGGTCACCTGTGATGTGACCTCACTATACACAGTAATAAAACATGATTTGGGGATTAAAGCAGTCCAACATATTTATAACATATTTATAATACCTCAGATATGCAGATGGAACAAATATAATTTTTATTGGAGTGCATTGATTTTATATTAACTAATAATGTTTTTTGGTACAAGGATGAGATTTTTTGTTTACAAACAACTGGCAATGCAATGGGGACTAGGTTTGCACCCAACTATGCCAATATTTTTATGTCCAACTGAGAATAACTTTGTATATGGGAAGGACATCGCTGGGTGACAAACCTAGTCCTTTATAGACGATATATAGATTATTGTTTTTTTTTTATCTGTCTCAAATCATCTAATGCAGGGGTTCCCAACCCAGTCCTCAAGTACCCCCTACCAGTCCAGGGCTTAGGGGTTACCCTGTTGTGTAGAAAGTGTTTTAATATATATATATATTTTTTTTAAAACACCTCAGACACAACTGGGCAATCCCTAAATCCCTAAATCCTGGACTTTAGGGGGTACTTGAGTACTGGGTTGGGAACCACTGATCTAATGCACAAAATGTATTATCTATGTCACATGCAGTAGAGAAGTAAATCCATTAGTCATTTATTCTCCTCTGTCCTCAGGACTGTGGTTTACAGGCAGATTTCCCTTGAAGTATAGCAATTTTTTTCCAGCTTTATTTTTGGACATATACAGCTTACCTAAATGGTTACCAACAACTTCCTATTTGTTATAAGAAAGCCTCAATAGAAATATTAGGGACAGCAGAAATACCAGAACCCCCTTACCTTACCCTGTATGGTCCTGTTAGTAAGGAGCAGGCCAGTCAGGCTATCACACTACTTCAGTGGGCTGGCCCACCCCTTCTCCAGGAGGACAAACCCATGATAAGCATTGCTCAAGAAGCGTCAATAAGGCAACAAGGCCCACCGTATAGCCTGATTGCATACCTCTCAATGTTGGGATATATGAAATGAGGATTTTACAAGCTGACAGACTTATCTGTTTAAACTAGAGGCTTCTTTTTTCACCCCATGAACCATTATCGGCTCCTCAGGGAGAGAGTTTAGATCATATCCTTGGTCACTAAAAGTGGCTCACCCAGGGTGTAACCTTTCTATAGCTACTCTTTTTTGAGTATTTAGGGGCAAGAGGCAGAATCTTGGTCAGGACAGCAAACATATTGCCTGGTGAGCATAAGATAAAATGTAGGTCTACTAAAGCAGGTATCATCTTAATTGATTTGAAGGACAGGAGAAAAGACTGCCTGACAGGGGGGTAGGCAGTAATAGTTATACTAATTTCCCAGTTCTGTTTTCTTTCCTTCTTGCTGTGAGGGGAAGAGCAAACCCATAAGTCAATGCTGCCATGGCTTGATCGAGGAATTTTTGTTTTATCTAGTTTACCTCATACTACACTGTTCAAGTTGCCCTATAAATTAGGACACCAACTAAATTTTGTTATACACGCATACCTGTTTTGTTGAGTAGATATTGAAAGTTGTCGGAAAACAATGAATTAAATAATTAAGTTCTCACATTATTAAATTTTGCTTATTTTCACACAATTGCATATTACACATGACCCTCAAAAATAATACGATTTGGAAAACCTGCAAATGAATTATGCCTATCAACTATCTGATAAAGTTCCCAAATAGATAAAAAAATATCATTGTATTCATTTTACGGAAATTCAGTAAATCTGAATTGTATGTCACAGTGTTTGTCTACAGAGATATTGCGGATTGTTTCCTGAAATGTCATCAGATAAGAGTTGGATCTCATCTCTTGCATAGTTGCCTAGGTCTAAACAGAATAAATTTGTAAAAGAAAGCAATATACTAAATGTTTAAAATGACATGAAAACTGTACATTGATGTGTTTTGCAATTATTTAGGCCGTTACTGGCATATTGCGAGATTTCTTTTTACATACATGATGCACAAAACAGAGGTATTATAGTACAAAAGGATTTTAATTAAACATAGAAGAAATTTAAATATTTGTATTAATCACTGCATGGGCACATGATTAGTTAATTTGAGCGGGAAATAGCACCAATACCCCCAGCATCGGCATCCTGTGAACACTGGTTGGTGGGGTAAAAGGGTATGGCTAGTTATGTGAATCGCAGACCATGCAGAGAGAGCACTGTTCTAGTGCTCCAGGGCCATCTCTAATATTAATTGGACCAAGGGGAAAGCATTTGCTTGGGTCCCCTGGACCCTGCCCACCTACTCCATGGCATGCAATCACGCGCTCCACGCCAACCCAGTGGGGGAACTAATGTAGAGAGGGCCCTGGTGAAGGAAAGTTTTTGGGCCCCTCTTTAGAGCAAGAGTGGTGAAAATATAGATCCCCATCTTTCATTCAACTCTTGCAATGCTATGCCAGCTGGAGATCTATCATTTATCCTTCCTTGGAGAGTTGTATTTTTAAACAGCGTTTGAATGTAAGCATGTTTTTGTATAGCTTATGTGTGTGCGTGTAGGGTTGTATTTGTATGTATTGTTACAATTGGAATGCAGTGGTGTACTTGTACGTACTGTTTGCATTTGAATGCAGGGTTTGTATGTTGAGTTGGCTTTTAAATTTTAAGGTGTGCTTTTGTGAGTAGTGCTGGTATTTGTATACAATTTAGCATCTTAGTAGAGGGGTGTGTTTGTATATAATGTTTGCATGTGCATGTAGGGGTGTGTTTGGATGTAATGTTGTCTTTTAAATGCAAATGTACATTTGTGTGTAGCATTGGTGTTTGAGGGAAGGGGTATCTTTGTATATAGTTTTGGAGTTTGAAATCAGGGTTGTTTGGATGTAATGTTTGTGTTTGCATTGGTGTGTTTGCATGCTGTGCTTGTTTGCTGGGATGTGTTTGCATGCTGTGCTTGTTTGCACATACATACTTACACAGATATACACACACATCAACAAACGTATACACACAGATAAACACACTGGCACATGCACACACCTTGATACATACACACACCATGAGACACAGGTGCACACAGTAACACACAGATAGACACAATGACATATACACAGACTGGCAAATGCACACACACATATACACACACACTTTGGCACACAGAAACACACACACTAGCACACAGATATACACACACATAGATACACACACTGGCACATCCACACACACAGATACACACACTGACACACAGATATACACACAGGCACACCCACACACACATATACAGATACACACGCTGGTACATCCCTCACACACACACACATATACACACACTGACGCACATACACAGATACAAACACTGACATATGCATATAAAGATACACACACACTCAGATACACACAGTGACACATCACACACCTTGAAATACAGGTACAAAAACACAGACATGCAGGTACACATACACAGACACACAGCTACACATATACAGGTACACATACACAGACACACTGAAAAATAAAGCCAGATGCACACACTGACACACAGGTATGCACATCCTCATATATACTCAGAACCAGGTACACACACACACATATATATATATATATATATATATATATATATAAGTATATAATTTAGCCACCCTCTTGTTCTATTACCTTTTGGGTGCAGAAGGGTGGCTTTCCTTGGGTCCAGTGGTTGTGGGCAGAGGACCCATGAGGCAGCTGCTTTAGGCCCCAGAGGAGTAACTTGGCCCGGTGCACCTGTCCCATTTGCACCACATTAAAGACAGCCCTGAAGTGCTCTCTGAAGGGTCCTAGCGCTACACTAAATACTAAAGAAAATCTTAGGGCCAGATATATATACAGAAAACTGAATGCTTTGAAAAATGAAAACTAAAAACAGGAGATGATTTTATTGGAATTGGATATGGACCTAAATAGGCTATTAAATATTACTTTTTCACAAGAAAATCACTCAGTAAAGGTTTTCTCCTGATATTTTTTTGAATTTTTGGGGGAAATGTCATACTCTAAATAAATGGAGGCAGAGAAGATAACTAACTCCTTTAAAATGTGCTCTTTTAAACACTAATAAATATGATTTTAAAAGGTGCACATTCATGAGTGGGGAAGATTTTACTCCTTTTATATCCTCCACTATATTATCCCTTTTCTGACTTCCTAAACCCATGCATTTCAATAGGGGTTAACTATTACAATGCTGGGCAAAGCTTTCCATGCAACTCACTTTTGGACCTAACGTTCAGGGAGAGCCTTTCAGTGATACACAGACAACATGTTTCCAATTCGGCTGTTACCACTTTATTAAGGGTTCCGCCAAACATATTTCTAGACAGAAGTTACAGCAAAAGTAACATGACAAGATTACATAAGCTAAACACAATATTGTTTATTCAGCAACCAAATTAAAAAAAAATAAGTATAAACCACCCAGGTGCAGTGTGTGTATATAAAAAATATAAAAAGGTAATTACTTCTTTTTAGTTGTAGGTATGACAGAAGGATTCCCCTCAATCCTCAATATAAATGAAAAAAACAAAATATACCTAGAAGCATAAAATAGAGAAAGGCAAACCCATAGGGTAATAACGTTGGTTGTAATAAATCCCTTTTTTAATGTTGCAATCACAAATTAGTTGGAAAATGCAGGCTCATCAATAGTGTGTTGAATCCTACAGATCCATCATTGTTCAGATATCTAGTAATGCATGTAAAGAGATATAAATAAACATAGTACAATGCTGATATAAAATAAAATCACACACTTTAATTGTTGCACTAACAGCATACAAGAAGATCAAAGGCCCATCAATGCAACTCTGCATTCCCCGGTCTTAGTGGTATGGAGTAAAAGGGGTTTTCATAGGTGTAGAAGGCAAAAACAATAAATATATAAAACAATACAATAATAATTAAAAATCAACTCTACGTGTTTCGTCTAGTACTCTAGACTTCCTCTGGAGTAAAAAGCTAAGTAATACATAAATAAAGTGCCATGATTGTTGTTAGGACCGAGGCTCCATTTTAAAGTCCCTCTTCCAGGTGTTAAATTCCTTTCAGCCAATCCCCCTTTCTCATCTCATCTGTTTCTGATCCGTCAATCAGCTTCATCCATATTTGGAGTTCCGGTGGATGTCCGTGGAAGGGCAGGGGGAAGAGAGGGGTTCCGGAGACACAGATCTCGAAGAAATTAGTGAAGAATATGATAAAAAATATATATGAAAATATATATATATGTATATATATATAAAAATAGCAATAAGAAATAATAAAAATTGTAAAAATAGAAAATAAAAAATAAAAAGTTACAATTATAGTTTAATAATAAAAAAACAAATTAAATCAAAATCCACATTCAACCCTAATGGTTGAAGTGTTCTCAATCTGTGTATCCAGAATCCCTCCCTTTGCCTTAACTTGATTGTGATATCACTCTCACATCCAAAGTGACCTGTTCGATAACAATCCAAAAGAACTTTAAAAGCTGGACATTTGTTACAATGTACAGGGATGGAATGGGTCTGAATCTCTGTAGATACAAATATCCATTTTGATATCTATCCTAGCTGTTCAAATAAGGGTTAATTTGAACCAAGAATAAATTCTTCTGTTCTCGGAAATAGGATTTATATAAAATCCTAGTTACGGGAAAAGTACTGATTTCGAAATAACTTGTTAATTGTCCAAGATATCGGTATTTGTAAATATCTGGTTTTAATCAAATATGTAATGCATTATATGACGAAAGATTATAATTACAAACAGCTGTTTATAACTTGTGAAAAACATATTATGTAATAAATGCTCATGACCCCCACCGACATGAAAATGGGGTATATATGCAACTGACGTTTAATTAAACATTGAATTGGTTATTGAACAAGTCTCTGCTATTCATTTCCAATTGAAATGAATGAGTTGGCAAATATCCATCATCCACAAATGGTCCGTGCTGATTTAATCCCCAACAATCTCCTTTCTAATATTATTAAGGTGGTCCAGAAAGTGCGTTTTAGCCTTTCTCCCTGTCCTTCCCACATATTGTGCACCGCATCCACACGTGACGAGGTACACAACATGTGTCGAAGAACAGGTGACACCCTACTGGATCTTAAATTCCTCTCCAGTAATCGTACTAGAGAAGGATGAATATGAGATGGCACAAAACTACAAGTCTTGCAATGTCCGCAAGTGTAGAATCCCTTCCTGTTATTGATGGTTTCATTAGTACTTTTATCTTGGAACAGGCTAGGTGTAAGATATGTTGAGAAATTCCTTCCTTTTCTATAAATTACCCTCAGGATATCTGGTAATTCACATCCAAGCTACTCATCATGTTGGAGAATTGGCCAATGTTTCTTAAGGATTCGATTGATGGACAAGGCCTTGGAATTATAATGGAAAAATTCAAATTGGGTGTTGGAATTGGGAATCTTTAAACGATGCCAAGGCTAATTATATATGTAGATGATGTTTGATGTCTAAAAAGATTTCCAAAGATTGTAATGCCTGAATCTCTGAACAAATTTAGCACTTCTTGAGGCTCATACTTCAGTGTCAAAAAGTTGTATTCTAACTCAGTTCTCTATTTTGTAAATGTATTTACTCTTATTGAGACAATGTATTCAGCCCACTGATGTCCTGAGGAAGCCTACAGTGAAACACTTAGACCTGGTGATGCCATATGGTGGGCAGGCACACTATTGGGACCTGTAAAATTTCTAGAGCCTTCAAATTTTGCAGTCCTTTTCCTGAGCACTTGAACACAGCACTACATTTTACATGGTGGGGTCTGGAATCTATTTCCTTGTGGAGGAGTCCCATAGTTCGATCCCTGACTGTGATATCTGTTCAATTCCAGTGGGAACACAAATGCTTGTGAGTAGCAGAATTCTGGCTGCATGTACTCACCTTCAATTATCCAGTTAGGGGCCATACTTGCTTTGATATTGTGTTCGATGTGTGTATTTTAATTATTATTATTTAATTATATGAGGAAGCTTCTTTTAGCTGATTATTTTATATTCTTGATTATTTTCTATTTAGTACTAATACATTTTGATGTTACATTCTGTTAATGTGATATGGTCTACGTATGGTATTCTATACTATATAAACATATTGGTATTCATTTTAAACATCTTGTTTTCAGCCTACTAGCACTTTGTCCTTTTTGTAATAACAATACTTTTCTATTGTATGCTTGCTATGTATTTATTTTTTATATGTGATCCTGAGATTTTGGTCAGGAACATCTGTGATGAACAAATGAAATTATTTGGACTTCTTAAAACACATAACACCTAATTAAGGCAAAAATAATGTGGGTTTAGTTACATTATATGATCATACACTGCATAAGCCTGCCACAACGTCAATGTACCCCACTTACTTGCAGAAAAAAATCCATCTGTGGCTCTCTGCAGTACAAGGCTAAATAGGGCCCTGGAATGAGGTACCTGTGACAGGGAGGGGTTGGCCTAGACTCCCAAATATATATATATATATATATATATATATATATATATATATCTCATCTGTTTGCATATGATTTAAAATAAAACGAAACACTGCTTTTCACAAGTCCTGAGAGTGCATCTTGGATTCTTCATTGATTGTATATATATATATATGAAAACAGGGGGCTGCAATGTATGATCATTTACTGTAACTATACCCCAATTATTTTTACCTAGATTAGATATTTAAAAAAACTAAAAACTACCGTATTTATCGGCGTATAACACGCACAGGCGTATAACACGCACCTCATTTTTAGAAAGAAATTCCAGGAAATTTCCCCCCTCATCCCATAGTATTCCCCCCCCCTCATCCCATAGTATTCCCCCCTCATCCCATAGTGTCCCCCCTTTCCATAGTATTCTCCCCCCTTTCCATAGTATTCTCCCCCCTCCCATAGTATTCCCCCCTCCTCCCATAGTATTCCCCCCCTCCTCCCATAGTATTCTCCCCCCTCCCCTCCCATAGTATTCTCCCCCCCTCCCCTCCCATAGTATATAGTATTCTCCCCCCTCCCCTCCCATAGTATTCTCCCCCCCCTCCCCTCGTATTCTCCCCCCACTCCCCTCCCATAGTATTCTCCCCCCCTCCCCTCCCATAGTATTCTCCCCCCCTCCCCTCCCATAGTATTCTCCCCTCTCCCCTCCCATAGTATTCTCCCCCCTCCCCTCCCATAGTGTACTTTCCTCCCCCTCCCCTCCCATAGTGTACTTTCCTCCTCCTCCCCTCCCATAGTGTACTTTCCTCCTCCTCCCCTCCCATAGTGTACTTCCCCTCCTCCCCTCCCATAGTGTACTTTCCTCCCCCTCCCCTCCCATAGTGTACTTTCCTCCCCCTCCCCTCCCATAGTGTACTTTCCTCCCCCTCCCCTCCCATAGTGTACTTTCCTCCCCTCCCATAATTACTTACCTGTCCTGAAGCGTGGGCCGGCTTCACAGCGCGCACCGCGGAACAGGAACTTTCATTTAAGGTTCCGGTTTCCGGCGGGACTGAAAGGAAGTGTGCACACTATTGTGCACACTTCCTTTCAGTCCCGCCGGAAACCGGAACCTTAAATTAAAGTTCCTGTACCGCGGTGCGCGCTGTGAAGCCGGCCCACGCTTCAGGACAGGTAAGTAATTATGGGATATCGGCGTATAAGGGGGGAAAAAAGTGCGTGTTATACGCCGATAAATACGGTAATTAAAAAAAACTAATAAAATCTGTGAACGTTGAAGTTGCTATTTGGTGGATAATTGAGTATGCTGGATTTTGTGTATTGAATGAATTGGCCTCAGCAGCACCCCATTTATGTATGTTAAGGTGAGTGCAGCCCACTTATAAGAAAAATGTAACATTTCATTAAAAGTATATTTTTCTATTAATAATATATATATATATATATATATATATATATATATATATATATATATATATATATATATATATAGAAACAAAATCCTAAGCCAGGCACTCCTCCTTATAGGAAAAACTCTCAGATATAAATAAACCTAGGTGCAATCCCGCGTTATATATATGAAAAAGCAATAAAGGGAGCACACTAGGTCTTGATTGTAGTGCAAAAATATTTACTGCATTCCCAATGAATACATAGCTGTGGTTTCAGCAAAAAAAATCAACGTTTCGACCCTGCTGGGTCTTTATCAAGATCACAGTGACATATACCAAATACTTTCTTTATATACATACATGTGTAATAAGCTTACCAGTAAGGTGATCGGACAGCCGGCAGACTGAGAAAACCCGGAAGTGTGAACCGGAAGTGTGGACCACCACGTGAGATCGTGCGTGTGACGTGTTACGTAAATAGTGTAGTTGCTAGGCAACTACGTAAACGGAGTAAAAAAATAGCGTAGTTGCTAAGCACCTACATAGAGGAAGTAAAAACAATCACCCGGTACACATGAAACCGGAGAGAAAACACTACACATGCCTAGAGAGGTGTGTAGAGAGGAAGATTGAGCCAGTAACCCCAAAGCTCTACATACATAGATCTGTATATGTGCCAAATATATGTGAAATAAAGCAAGTGCACACAAAACATCAATGTGAAAGTAAACAGTGTGAGAATATATATATATATATAGCAATTTCTAAGATCCCAGCATTCTAGTTCCGGTCTTTAATGATGCTCCGATGCCAACTCCAGTCATAGTATAGGAAAGAAGATGAGTGCACTCTGGAGATTGTAGTAGTAAAGTAGAAATGCTTTTATTTGGCACAAATAAACATCAACGTTTCAGTCCAAATGGACTTTTTTCTCAAACAAGTGTGTGCATATATATATATATATATATATATATATATATATATAAAACAATGGAAAATCCTTGCACACAGGCTATAAATTTAACAGGTATTTGCCGGGTGCTCACCCTGGGACTTTCAATATCCAACAAGAAATAGTAATGGTAGCACTCACGGTCTTCAGTTTAAAAAATCTTCTTTATTATGCAAGAATTAAAACATAGGTTCCAGGATCAACGTTTCAGTCCTCTCTCAGGACTTTCATCAGGATCAATCATTGATCCTGATGAAAGTCCTGAGAGAGGACTGAAACGTTGATCCTGGGAACTATGTTTTAATTCTTGCATAATAAAGAAGATTTTTTAAACTGAAGACCGTGAGTGCTACCATTACTATTTCTTGTTTTATATATATATATATATATATATATATATATATATATATATATATATATATATAGGGAGTGCAGAATTATTAGGCAAGTTGTATTTTTGAGGATTAATTTTATTATTGAACAACAACCATGTTCTCAATGAACCCAAAAAACTCATTAATATCAAAGCTGAATATTTTTGGAAGTAGTTTTTAGTTTGTTTTTAGTTATAGCTATTTTAGGAGGATATCTGTGTGTGCAGGTGACTATTACTGTGCATAATTATTAGGCAACTTAACAAAAAACAAATATATACCCATTTCAATTATTTATTTTTACCAGTGAAACCAATATAACATCTCAACATTCACAAATATAAATTTCTGACATTCAAAAACATAACAAAAACAAATCAGTGACCAATATAGCCACCTTTCTTTGCAAGGACACTCAAAAGCCTGCCATCCATGGATTCTGTCAGTGTTTTGATCTGTTCACCATCAACATTGCGTGCAGCAGCAACCACAGCCTCCCAGACACTGTTCAGAGAGGTGTACTGTTTTCCCTCCTTGTAAATCTCACATTTGATGATGGACCACAGGTTCTCAATGGGGTTCAGATCAGGTGAACAAGGAGGCCATGTCATTAGATTTTCTTCTTTTATACCCTTTCTTGCCAGCCACTCTGTGGAGTACTTGGACGCGTGTGATGGAGCATTGTCCTGCATGAAAATCATGTTTTTCTTGAAGGATGCAGACTTCTTCCTGTACCACTGCTTGAAGAAGGTGTCTTCCAGAAACTGGCAGTAGGACTGGGAGTTGAGCTTGACTCCATCCTCAACCCGAAAAGGCCCCACAAGCTCATCTTTGATGATACCAGCCCAAACCAGTACTCCACCTCCACCTTGCTGGCGTCTGAGTCGGACTGGAGCTCTCTGCCCTTTACCAATCCAGCCACGGGCCCATCCATCTGGCCCATCAAGACTCACTCTCATTTCATCAGTCCATAAATCCTTAGAAAAATCAGTCTTGAGATATTTCTTGGCCCAGTCTTGACGTTTCAGCTTGTGTGTCTTGTTCAGTGGTGGTCGTCTTTCAGCCTTTCTTACCTTGGCCATGTAGAAACATAACATAGAAACATAACATAGAATGTGACGGCAGATAAGAACCATTCGGCCCATCTAGTCTGCCCAGTTTTCTAAATACTTTCATTAGTCCCTGGCCTTATCTTATAGTTAGGATAGCCTTATGCCTATCCCACGCATGCTTAAACTCCTTTACTGTGTTAACCTCTACCACTTCAGCTGGAAGGCTATTCCATGCATCCACTACCCTCTCAGTAAAGTAATACTTCCTGATATTATTTTTAAACCTTTGTCCCTCTAATTTAAGACTATGTCCTCTTGTTGTGGTAGTTTTTCTTCTTTTAAATATAGTCTCCTCCTTTACTGTGTTGATTCCCTTTATGTATTTAAATGTTTCTATCATATCCCCCCTGTCTCGTCTTTCCTCCATGCTATACATGTTAAGATCCTTTAACCTTTCCTGGTAAGTTTTATCCTGCAATCCATGAACCAGTTTAGTAGCCCTTCTTTGAACTCTCTCTAAGGTATCAATATCCTTCTGAAGATAGGGTCTCCAGTACTGTGTACAGTACTCCAAGTGAGGTCTCACCAGTGTTCTGTACAATGGCATGAGCACTTCCCTCTTTCTACTGCTAATACCTCTCCCTATACAACCAAGCATTCTGCTAGCATTTCCTGCTGCTCTATTACATTGTCTGCCTACCTTTAAGTCATCAGAAATAATCACCCCTAAATCCCTTTCCTCAGATGTTGAGGTTAGGACTCTATCAAATATTCTGTACTCTGCCCTTGGGTTTTTACGTCCAAGATGCATTATCTTGCACTTATCCACATTAAATGTCAGTTGCCACAACTTTGACCATTTTTCTAGTCTACCTAAATCATTTTCCATTTGGCTTATCCCTCCTGGAACATCAACCCTGTTACATATCTTAGTATCATCCGCAAAAAGACACACCTTACCATCAAGACCTTCTGCAATATCACTAATAAAAATATTAAAGAGAATGGGTCCAAGTACAGATCCCTGAGGTACCCCACTGGTGACAAGCCCAAGCTTCGAATATACTCCATTGACTACAACCCTCTGTTGCCTGTCACTCAGCCACTGCCTTACCCATTCAACAATATTGGAATCCAAACTCAAAGATTGTAGTTTGTTGATAAGCCTTCTATGTGCAACAGTGTCAAAAGCCTTACTGAAATCGAGGTAAGCAATGTCTACTGCACCACCCTGATCTATAATTTTAGTTACCCAATCAAAAAAATCAATAAGATTAGTTTGGCATGATCTCCCTGAAGTAAACCCATGTTGTCTCTGATCTTGAAATCCATGTGTTTTTAGATGTTCAACAATCCTATCCTTTAACATGGTTTCCATCACTTTCCCCACTACTGAAGTTAGGCTTACTGGCCTATAGTTGCCCGACTCCTCCCTATTACCTTTCTTGTGAATGGGCACAACATTCGCTAACTTCCAATCTTCTGGGACTACTCCTGTTATCAATGATTGGTTAAATAAATCTGTTAATGGTTTTGCTAGTACACCACTAAGCTCTTTTAATAGCTTTGGGTGTATTCCATCAGGTCCCATTGACTTATTTGTCTTTACTTTTGACAGTTGAAATAGAACCTCTTCCTCTGTAAACTCACGTGTAATAAATGACTCATTTATCCTTTTTCTTAACTGAGGTCCCTTTCCTTCATTTTCATCTGTAAATACAGAACAAAAATATTCATTGAGGCAGTCAGCTAGACCTTTATCCTCTTCTACATACCTTCCTTCTTTTGTTTTTAATCTAACTAATCCTTGTTTTACTTTTCTTTTCTCATTTATGTATCTAAAAAAGGTTTTGTCCCCCTTTTTTACTGACTGTGCTATTTTCTCTTCTGTGTGTGATTTGGAAGCTCTTATAACTTGCTTAGCCTCTTTCTGCCTAATCTTATAGGTAATTCTATCTTCCTCACTCTGGGTTTTTTTATAATTACTAAATGCTAACTTTTTGTTTTTTACTATTTTGGCTACATCTGTGGAGTACCACAGTGGTTTCTTGAATTTTTTGCTTTTACTGACAAGCCTAATGCAATTTTCTGTTGCCTTCAGTAGTGCAACTTTTAAATAATCCCATTTCTTTTGGACTCCATTTAAATTGCTCCAGTCTGATAATGACTCCTTTACACATATTCTAATTTTGGAAAAGTCTGTTTTTCTAAAGTCTAAAACTTTTGTTTTTGTGTGGTGTGACTCAGTCACTGTTCTTATATTAAACCACACTGACTGATGATCACTGGATCCTAAACTTTCACCTACAGTAATATCTGATACCAAATCTCCATTTGTTAACACTAAATCTAGTATGGCCTCTTTACGAGTTGGCTCCTCAACGACTTGTTTTAGAGACAATCCCAGTAGGGAGTTTAGAATATGTGTGCTCCTGGCACAAGTAGCTATTTTTGTTTTCCAATTTATATCAGGAAGATTAAAGTCACCCATGATGATAACTTCCCCCTTCATTGTCATTTTAGCTATTTCTTCAACTAGTAGATTATCTAACTCTTCAATTTGTCCTGGGGGCCTATAAATCACACCTACACGAGTTACTGTGTGATTACCAAATTCTAACGTAACCCAAACTGACTCTATGTTCGCCTCACTAACCTTTATTAGGCTAGATTTTATGCTATTCTTTACATACAGGGCCACCCCTCCCCCTTTCTTGCCTTCCCTGTCTTTTCTATATAAAGAGTACCCTGGTATTGCTATGTCCCAGTCATTTTTCTCATTATACCATGTCTCAGTAACAGCGACTAAATCTACACTATCAGTTGCCATTATTGCCACAAGTTCATGGATCTTATTCCCTAAACTGCGAGCATTTGTAGACATGACTCTAAGCTTATCATTTTTTAACACACTTGCTACAGGCACCTTCTGTCCTTGTTTTGGGGGACAATTGGATTGATGTTTTATCACCCTTTTGCCCCCCCCTCCTAGTTTAAATACATCCTAGCAAAACCTCTGAACTGCTCACTGAGAACATTTGTTCCCTTTTGAGAAAGATGCAAACCATCTTTTTTGTACAGTTTATTTCCATTCCAAACAGAGCTACCATGAGCAATAAAGCCAAATCCTTGCTCCCGACACCATTCACCAAGCCACAAGTTAAAGTCCCTAATACGCATCCGCCTGTCATTCTGAGTGTTATGCACAGGCAGAACTTCAGAGAATGACAATGTGGAAGCAACCTGCCGTATATCATTGGCAAAAACACTAAAAACTTCCTTAACCTCTGAAACCTCATTGCAAGCCAAGTCATTTGTCCCTAAATGGACAAGTACATCCAATTCCCCTTCCTGCTTTGCTTGCTTAACAATATTACCGATACGTCTCCTGTCTCTGTGAGCAGTAGCTCCGGGAAGACACCTCACAAGACCACCATTGTCCATCTCCACACCTCTTATGATGGAATCCCCCACCAACAACTGCTTTCTATTAGGCCTCACCAAGCCTCTCTGCACAACACCACTAGCCTCAGTGCCTCTCTGCACAACACCACTAGCCTCAGTGCCTCTCTGCACAACACCACTAGCCTCAATGCCTCTCTTCACAACACCACTAGCCTCAATGCCTCTCTTCACAACACCACTAGCCTCAGTGCCTCTCTTCACAACACCACTAGCCTCAGTGCCTCTCTTCACAACACCACTAGCCTCAGTGCCTCTCTGCACAACACCACTAGCCTCAGTGCCTCTCTGCACAACACAACTAGCCTCAGTGCCTCTCTGCACAACACCACTAGCCTCAGTGCCTCTCTGCACAACACCACTAGCCTCAGTGCCTCTCTGCACAACACCACTAGCCTCAGTGCCTCTCTGCACAACACCACTAGCCTCAGTGCCTCTCTGCACAACACCACTAGCCTCAGTGCCTCTCTGCACAACACCACTAGCCTCAGTGCCTCTCTGCACAACACCACTAGCCTCAGTGCCTCTCTGCACAACACCACTAGCCTCAGTGCCTCTCTGCACAACACCACTAGCCTCAGTGCCTCTCTGCACAACACCACTAGCCTCAGTGCCTCTCTGCACAACACCACTAGCCTCAGTGCCTCTCTGCACAACACCACTAGCCTCAGTGCCTCTCTGCACAACACCACTAGCCTCAGTGCCTCTCTGCACAACACCACTAGCCTCAGTGCCTCTCTGCACAACACCACTAGCCTCAGTGCCTCTCTGCACAACACCACTAGCCTCAGTGCCTCTCTGCACAACACCACTAGCCTCAGTGCCTCTCTCCACGACACCACTACACTCTGAAAGTGCAGAAAATGAATTATGTAGAGCAACAGACTGTGCAATATGCCTTTTATCCACAACTCCAAGTCTACCAGATCCTACAGTAATCCATCTGCCATTCCTAGTATGTCTCTGCGGCAGTGGCTTTGCAGCAGTTCCAGCCTGAGTTTGTTTACCAGATAATTTACAAATCTCAGACTTCAAAAATACAATCTCCTGCCGCAAAATAGAGAACTGTCTACAGATTAGACAACAACCAAACCTCCAAAAAGTGGAACGTGAAACAAATGCAAAGCAACTATTACACTGAACTAAGTCTGCCATTCCAATGAGGTGAATAATTTAAATCAAACAAACCTTAACTTTTTATTTATCCTCCTGAATACCTCGGATTACCTCCAGGTTATCTCCAGAATATCTCCAACCACACACAATTAGAAGCAACACTCTCCAGAATATCTCCAACCACACACACACTTAGAAGCAACACTTAGATGAAGCAACCAAGCTCTATTAGCCAAGCTAATGACAACTACCCTTATATACTCCTAAAATCACCTCCCACTAGGAATGTTTAACACCTGGGTAGGCCTCTGCTTATTAGCAAACAATAGCTAATTTAAATAGCAATCAATAGCAAGTAGCTACCTAATCCAATCAAATGCCTTATAATTACCAACAGGAAATCAAACCTTGTGCAGTCAGTAACCTTTTCCTACAGATGAATCTTACCTGTAACAGTAAAAAAGAACTCTTAGCACAGCTCTTAGACAGTTGAAGCTTCTGTAAAACTCTCCAGAATATCTCCAACCACACACACACTTAGAAGCAACACTTAGATGAAGCAACCAAGCTCTATTAGCCAAGCTAATGACAACTACCCTTATATACTCCTAAAATCACCTCCCACTAGGAATGTTTAACACCTGGGTAGGCCTCTGCTTATTAGCAAACAATAGCTAATTTAAATAGCAATCAATAGCAAGTAGCTACCTAATCCAATCAAATGCCTTATAATTACCAACAGGAAATCAAACCTTGTGCAGTCAGTAACCTTTTCCTACAGATGAATCTTACCAACAGGAAATCAAACCTTGTGCAGTCAGTAACCTTTTCCTACAGATGAATCTTACCTGTAACAGTAAAAAAGAACTCTTAGCACAGCTCTTAGACAGTTGAAGCTTCTGTAAAACTCTCCAGAATATCTCCAACCACACACACACTTAGAAGCAACACTTAGATGAAGCAACCAAGCTCTGACTCTGAGTATTGCACACCTTGTGCTTTTGGGCACTCCAGTGATGTTGCAGCTCTGAAATATGGCCAAACTGGTGGCAAGTGGCATCTTGGCAGCTGCACGCTTGACTTTTCTCAGTTCATGGGCAGTTACCTTGCACCTTGGTTTCTCCACACGCTTCTTGCGACCCTGTTGACTATTTTGAATGAAACGCTTGATTGTTCGATGATCACGCTTCAGAAGCTTTGCAATTTTAAGAGTGCTGCATCCCTCTGCAAGATATCTCACTATTTTTGACTTTTCTGAGCCTGTCAAGTCCTTCTTTTGACCCATTTTGCCAAAGGAAAGGAAGTTGCCTAATAATTATGCACACCTGATATAGGGTGTTGATGTCATTAGACCACACCCCTTCTCATTACAGAGATGCACATCACCTAATATGCTTAATTGGTAGTAGGCTTTCGAACCTATACAGCTTGGAGTAAGACAACATGCATAAAGAGGATGATGTGGTCAAAATACTCATTTGCCTAATAATTCTGCACTCCCTGTATATATATATATATATATATATATATATATATATATATATATAGAGAGAGAGAGAGAGAGAGAGAGAGAGAGAGCATTATATACATATATAAAATACACAAGATCCAGCGCACTCACTTATCCACTAAACAGCAACTTCAATGCTGACAGATTGTATTAGTTTATTTTAAAAAAGACCTAATCTAGGCAAAAAATAATGGGGGTTTAGTTACATTATATGATCATACATTGCATAAGCCTGTCACAACATCAATGTACACCATCTTTGGCAGGTCCTACACTAACAGCCTATACACTGCTAAAAAAAATAAAGGGAACAGTTAAACAACACAATGTAACTCCAAGTCAATCACACTTCTGTGAAATCAAACTGTCCACTTAGGAAGCAACACTGAGTGACAATCAATTTCACATGCTGTTGTGCAAATGGGATAAACAACAGGTGGAAATTATAGGCAATTAGCAAGACACCCCCAATAAAGGAGTGGTTCTGCAGGTGGTGACCACAGACCACTTCCCAGTTCCTATGCTTCCTGGCTGGTGTTTTGGTCACTTTTGAATGCTGGTGGTGCTTTCACTCTAGTGGTAGCATGAGACGGAGTCTACAACCCACACAAGTGGCTCAGGTAGTGCAGCTCATCCAGGATGGCACATCAATGAGAGCTGTGGCAAGAAGGTTTGCTTTGTCTGTCAGCGTAGTGTCCAGAGCATGGAGGCACTACTAGGAGACAGGCCAGTACATCAGGAGACATGAAGGAGGCCGTAGGAGGGCAACAACCCAGCAGCAAGACTGCTAGCTCTGCCTTTGTGCAAGGAGGAACTGGAGGAGCACTGCCAGAGCCCTGCAAAATGACCTCCAGCAGGCCACAAATGTGCATGTGTCTGCTCAAACAGTCAGAAACAGACTCCATGAGGGTGGTATGAGGGCCCGATGTCCACAGGTGGGGGTTGTGCTTACAGCCCAACACTGTGAAGGACGTTTAGCATTTGCCAGAGAACACCAAGATTGGCAAATTCGCCACTGGCGCCCTGTACTCTTCACAGATGAAAGCAGGTTCACATTGAGCACATGTGACAGACGTGACAGAGTCCTGACACGCAGTGGAGAATGTTCTGCTGCCTGTAACATCCTCCAGCATGACTGGTTTGGCAGTGGGTCAGTAATGGTGTGGGGTGGCGTTTCTTTGGGGGGCCGCACAGCCCTCCATGTGCTCACCAGAGGTAGCCTGACTGCCATTAGGTACCGAGATGAGATCCTAAGACCTCTTGTGAGACCATATGCTGGTGCGGTTGGCCCTGGGTTCCTCCTATTGCAAGACAATGCTAGACCTCATGTGGCTGAAGTGTGTCAGCAGTTCCTGCAAGACAAAGGCATTGATGCTATGGACTGGCCCACCCGTTCCCCAGACCTGAATCCAATTGAGCACATCTGAGACATCATGTCTCGCTCCATCCACCAACGTCACATTGCACCACAGACTGTCCAGGAGTTGGCAGATGCTTTAGCCCAGGTCTGGGAGAAGATCCCTCAGGAGACCATCCGCCACCTCATCAGGAGCATGCACAGGGGTTGTAGGGAGGTCATACAGGCACATGGAGGCCACACACACTACTGAGCCTCATTTTGACCTGTTTTAAGGACATTTTATCAAAGTTGGATCAGCCTGTAGTGTGTTTTTCCACTTTAATTTTGAGTGTGACTCCAAATCCAGACCTCCATGGGTTGTAAAATTTGATTTCCATTTTTTAATTTTTGTGTGATTTTGTTGTCAGCACATTCAACTATGTAAAGAACAAAGTATTTCAGAAGAATATTTAATTCATTCAGATCTAGGATATGTTATTTTTGTGTTCCCTTTATTTTTTTGAGCAGTATATATATACAAGAACAGTGCACTCAGGCTGAAATATTCAAAGTGCCGGTTGCCAGCCATGGATTGAAGATATTCAAATAGATAATTGAGGAAGCTGCACTCACAGTCTTCGGTTAAAACTTCAAGGATTTATTTGGTATACAATAAAATGGATCGACATTTCGGTCCCACATTTGGACTTTCTTCAGGATCAAACATAAAATACAAGTGTAACATCATTCAAATATATAGGTTGGCAATAAGTGAAAATTAACTCACCCCAGGTGCTGTGTATAGCCAGCGATATCCAACTGAGTACCGGGTGAATGCACGTGAAAGGTCCGCCCCAAGTGACGTGATGCTGTAAAGGCGTAATTACGGTCAGTACATCTCCATGGCAACGCGGTATATCAAATTGTCACTGCAAAATTGTCACTGAAGAGAGCTAGAAAGCCCCCTAAGTGAGATAACACCAAACTATGGTATCAGAGAAATGTCTTGGTGATAGGATGAAAAAGATGCATGGAAAAGAAATAGAAATGTATGAAAGTGCATGGAAACGATACTAAAGTGACATGCTATGATAGAACACTGGAATCCATAATTGCAGGGGGACTGCATATAAATCCACTTATAACAAAATTATATTTTTTGTTGTTGTGTATATATATATATTATTTTGTTATATATAATATGAAAATAAAATAACATATCATTTTGTTATAAGTGTATATTTATATGCAGTCCCTCCTGCAGTCAATGATGAAATCCAGTGGATCCGGTCTTGTGATCTCAGTGTCATCACGATCACATAACGCGGATGGGCAGAATTTGCTGTAGACGGACTGCCTTGGTTGTCAGTAAGTTCTCCTGATCAAATCTGGCATGGAAATAAGTATTTGGGCTCCTGGGTGGATATGATCTTTAGATCTTTAGGTGTAAAAGCCCTCTTTTTGAAGGACAGTATAACACACCCTAAAGTTGTTAAGGGGTTAAAATACAGTTTCTGAAATGGATGTCACTAAACAGCCATGATAAAACAACTATTTGTTTATATTATATTCCACAAAATATTCAATTTATCTCAAATGTCTCTCTTGTGTTTCCAGACATTTTTCTCTCTTTCTTTTCTAGACATCTAGTTTTATCAATGTCACATTTGTTAGATATCTCATTTTACTTGCTTCATTTCAATGTGACTGCAAATTCAAATTGACTTTGTCAAATTGAATATCTGTGTCATAAAGATCTGTGAGAAAAACATAACACACAATAAAAATTTGAGCAACTCATAAATCAGGCAAAAACAAAGAAAGACAATTAATGACAATTAATTCATAGGTTTCATTTGGTTTTACTGGTAAAAGTACAAAATGAAACATTACCTCCATAGTAATGAGGTCTAAAAGCAATATGAATGGGACACTATAGTCACTAGAACAACTAAAGCTTAACATAGTTGTTCTGGTGTCTATACCATGTCCCTGCAGGTTTTTGTTGTAAACGCTGCCATTTTATGGAAAAGGTAGTGTTTACATTGCTCCCTAATGACACCTCCAGTGGCCACTCCTCTGATGGCCATTGGAGGTGCTTCCTGTGTCAGTGCTGCACAGTATACAGCACTGACATTCAGTGTCTCTACGCTCTGCATGAACTGCTGAACTTTCCCCATAGAGATGCATTGATTTGATGTATCTTTATGAGGAGATACTGATTGGCTAGGACTGCATTTGGCTCCGCCCCTCAACCCTCCTCCTAGATTGAGATCATCAGAATTGACGATCTCAGCAAATCCACTGCTTTTCCGATGGGAAAGAATTGTGATTGGCTGAGATCATAAATTCTGATAATGATAGACAAAGATGCGGATCAGGGATGGACCCAGCACTGGAAGACCCACGCAGTGCTGGAAAAAAGTGAGTTTTACTAGATTTAAGGGGATAGTTAGTTTAACATTATAGAGTAAGTAACATGTTTGTTTTCCAGACGCTATAATGTTCATTTAATGCCCTGGGTTCATCCCTTTGGTTGCTTTAGATAGTATAAAATTAATTTATTTCAAATACTTTTTTTAACACATCTCTTTAAAGTGGAAGCCATTGTTTGATTAATTTAATGATGCAAAAGCATATGACAGGATATATCAAGACACCAACATAGGTCAGAATATATACCACATCTAGTGAAGATATAGATGTCACCAATATGCTTGCATATGGAGTAGGCAATGATCTGCCCTTTTCCTTATTCTTTTGTCTTTTCATATTTTATTTAACTGCTAGCTATCCTCTGGACCTTATATGACCATGTAGATAACACAACTCAACACAACACGAGTGAGGTCAGACCAGCCACATTTGTAGATTCTATGTCTACAAGTTCTAGGAACATTGGAGTAATACGTACAAATAATTAGTAGAGGCAATGGAAGATATATATATATATATATATATATATATATATATATATATATGTATTTGTAGTGACTGAACAAAAGAGGCATTCATTTGCAACTGAGTGGTCAGTGTGTTGATGACATGGGATACACACATACTGGGACAATGGGTTTGGTGTTTTAGCGTCATTTTACAAGAAATTTCAGTCTATGGGCAGTTACCATGGGTTGTTGTATTGTTATAGTGTTAGGGGCAGGGGGTTTGTAATCCTATGGCACAGGCACATTTATTAGTTTTCAGGATTCAGAATAATTTTGGACTAGGAGATGGAAAATCTTGCTCCAGTATACTTGGAAGTAGATGCCCACCTTGCTGTTATCCAGAAGATAATCAGACATAGCTATATAAGATCCAATTCAAGTACATGATAAATCACTGCATCACAAATGAACAAGTTTGGCAGACTAGATGGGCCAAATGGTTCTTAATCTGCCGTCACATTCTATATTTCTATGTTTCTAAGCTGAAAAGTAATAGAACATGTGGTTTCTGTCCAAGGAGCATATGTGTTTCTGCAGCCAGAAGTGTCCCTTTAAGTCAGATGACTAATTATAGACTAGAAGATAAGAAAGTGTTGACATCAGGGTACAAACAAGAGTGTTGTCATAAAAGGCAGAGATCATGCTTGGCAAAGAATAATTAAGGTCATTGTCACAGTCCAAAGACATAATCAATTAAATACTTATACAGACTGCAGGAAACACCTAGGTCAGGAAAAATGCATATGGTGACAAACAAGCATCAAATAATATGAAAAAGAATGAATGTGTAGTTAAACATAGTCAAAAGCCATTCAGTACAATAAAATATAAACATATATAAACTCCAATTTCCAATGCTAGAACTTCTTACAATATGAATGTAATTTAGCCAATATGAGTAAAGAATACAAGAGATGTCCCTGATGTTTTTTTGTCATCACAGCCCTATATGCAACAAAATAAAGGTTTGTTTAAATGAAAATCTAAAGATTCAAGCATCGGTAATTAATTTCCTTAAAGATCAAGGTTACTTGATGACATACATCTAATATCATCTAATATCCAATTTCCCTAGTATATCAACAACGGCGCTGTGAAGACAGTCTTTCAAATAAAAAAAATATATAACTAAGCCGAATGTGTAGGGTTGTCCAGAGCAAATTGAAAATAAATAAACAGTTCTGTTATTTGCAAACAGTGCACTTTTCTGAATGCAAATTATGTAATTTAAGAAGAATATTTTTTTTTTACGGAAGCAGGTATAATTTTGGCAAGTGGAAGATACAACAAATTCATAAGGGAATGGTCACATAATGGTATAATTTGTGGATATACTTAAGATACACGTAATAGATTTTATTTATTTATAGAAGAAAAGAAAATATTCTCAAGTTTTTAAAAGTCATCTTGATCTATTCTCCTTTTCTGGTTGATTTAAGTGTCAGAATCAAAGGTGAGATTAATCATTCAAAGCACATAAAGATTAATGCCTCATAGTGACAGATCAAACATTGCATTAGGTACGTATTAATCACAATAATGATATGTAGCTTATTTGAATACTGTAGAGTTTTGGTGAAAATTCAGCCCCTTTCTAACTCCTTGATTTTTTAAATGATGTGGTAAAGAAAATATTTTTTCTCAAAATGGATTCTCCTAGTATTTTGTTATTTTGTTATATTTTAGTATAAAAAATATATAAATTAAAGGTTGCACTGAGGGTGTCCGTTTTATATGGAAGTTAAGGGTTGTAAACGTAAATCAAATGAATATAATCCTAAATAGGGAGAATTTATCATGTTTAATAATGAAAAAAAAAAGTCAATATTTACAATCAATAGAAAGATTCCCATTGGTCATAGTGACCTTAACCCCTTAAGGACCAAACTTCTGGAATAAAATGGAATCATGACATGTCCCACATGTCATGTGTCCTTAAGGGGTTAAAACAAAAATTTTATAAAAAAAAATAATATTAATGTTGAGATTACAGGAACACTACAGGGTCAGGAACGTAAACATTTAGATGGCTTGCCCCCTCCTTGCCCCCTTCGAAAGGGTTAAAACTTACCTTATTTCCAGCTCTAAAGTCTGTGGAAGGTGTTTTCAATCACAATTTTCCCCCCACCATAACTGTGTTGGTTGTTGCTTTGCAAGTACCTCCAAGCCTCAAAGCTAGCCAGTAACCAACCGCATGCTGATGATTTGCATTAATAATGAAACAGCTGTCCATGAGTCGTTTCAAAGCTGTTGTATACAGCAAACACATGCTCAAAGGAATCCATGTTTAAAATGGAATGATACAAAAATTTGATTCTTTGTTGAACTAATTTGCATATGCCCACCCAGAATCCTTTGTGGTAGTAACATCACTGCAAATTTGTGATTTCTAGGGGAAAAGCTAGTCTTATGGCTTGACTGGTGTGCAGATTTTTGTTTAACATTGTATTAACTATCCACAGACTTCAGGTGGAATGGGTTTTCAATCACAATTATTTCTCCACCATAACTGTGTTGGTTGTTGCTTTCAAAGTACCTCCAAGCCTCAAAACTAGCCGTAACCAACCTCATGTTGATGATTTGCATAAACAATGAAACAGCTGTCCATGAGTGATTCACTGGCTTTGCATCTTTTCTTAAGTTGTGTTTCAAAGCTGTTGTATACAGCAAACACAGACTCAAAGGAATCCATGTTTAAAATAGAATGAGTCAAAAATGTGATTCTTTGTTCAACTAATTTGCATGGGTATGGGCAGCTAGTGGGACCATGTGATCGCTTTTTCAGAGCAATCATACGGCCTGGGGGGACCTCATTTGTCTGGGGAAACTGGCTGGGCTGTCAGGCAGTCCCCCAGAAGAGGATCGCAGTGGAGTTGAGTACTTAGGAGCTGCAGGGGGTTTAAGCTGTTACGGCATTCCATGCCGCTGCAACGGCTTTTAAACCCATTAAATGTGGGACGCCATGGAACGCTGTAACAATTTCCTATTTTCAATGATCCATCTGTCAGGTTCAGGCACCAACCAGTAGTGGCCATCAGTGTGATCAGAATATCACCTGGGGCTGAATTGTCTTAGGAGTATCACCAGTCAGGGCTGCCATCAGAAATTTTGGGGCCCCTTACACAGCTCAAGGTCAGGAGCCGTCCACCAAATCCGCCCACAGGTCCAATCCTTAGTCCGATGATGCAGCATGTGGAGTGAATGTGGTGTGTGTGTGTGGAGTGGATACAGTATGTGTGTGTGTGTGGAGTGGATGCAGTGTGTGTGTGGGGCAGATGCAGTGTGTGTGGAGTGGATGGGTTGTGTGTGGAATGGATGCGGTGTGTGTGTGGAGTGGGTGTGGGGCTCATGTGGAGTGAGTAGCAGCTATATAGACAAGATGGTTCTGGCTGGATCTCCTCTGTACTATACAGGCAGCCGGGGACATATATGCACATTGGGTCTGTGGTACCCTGACAGCCCAGAACTGTCGGGCCCATGACAACCATCATGGTTGTCACCCTCTGATGGCAGACCTGTCATCAGTTCCCTGAGAGAATTTTGTCACGAGCCTGCAGTTAGTGCGTGAATGCAGTGCTGATAATGAATATTGCGAGTGAAAAAAATCTGCAGCTTTTGCATAATCTGTCCTCAGCATTAGTTTGCATAAAAGTCGCTCTCTTTGGAAAAAAACAAGTTGGTGTGTCCCTGCACCTGTATAACCTGGTAAAGTAGTTTAAGTGGCAAAGACTGGTGTTTGTTAGAAAGCATTGGTAGTAGTATTTGAGTGCTTGGACAAAGGGTACAGAAATGTAAAAAAAAAAAAAAATGCAAAGTGGGAATTGATTCAAAGTGAGAGGCAAGAAGAATAGAATGAATTTTTTTTTTACTAGTTCTATAAACAAGTTGAAAGCACACTAAATTGAAATATATATTCATCCGTGCCTTTATGGAGGTCAATAAAATGCACTAACTTTATTCAGTCCTTTTAAATAGGCATTTTATTTGTCTGTGATTGTGATTGATTTCTCATGTGTTTAAAGTGGAGAGTACTGACCACCATTCTTATCATATTCAGTAAAACAAAATAAGCAACATGTTATATTATATATATATATGGACTGCTAACCTAGAATATTGAGTGAAGTCTAAAATACAAAGAGAAAATTCTACCATAGTGCATAGAGATTACAATGGTAACACATGCAGTGCTTTCAAGTCTCGGACTATAATTGGTAATTGTATATATTTCAATAGAATTATTACAAAGTGTAATTTAATCTTTGCATTATTTGTAGACCTTTCACAGACATATAAAATATAAATTATTATTATTATCACCTTACAAACATTTTAGGCCCAATTAATGCATGTCATGCTGTTCTAAAGAGAATGTGAAATACATTACCCAAGGAATGAAGTGTTTAATTCAGTTCTTATTTCTAGAGAATAGTTAGATGACAGTATATTGGTTGCAATTAGCAATGGGTTGAATGTTTCAGGTTTAATACTTTGCACTGGCATTTTTAAAAAAAAATTAAGTATGTTTACCAGAATGTGTTATTTTCACAGGGTTTTAAATGATTCACATCAGTCAGCAAACAATGATGTTAATAAGAATGTTAACATTTTAGGCTGTCGCTATAATGAAACAACTGCAAGTTTCAAAACTATACTTCATCCTAAAAAGGCTGACAAATGTGGCTGAGTTAACTATGACTTATGTTACAATTACAATTAAATTGTTGAACCTTTGTGACATAATTAAGTGGTAAACTGTGAAGAACCTCAAGAAATACTTAAATTGTCCTTTCTGACCACCTGTCATGGGATAAATGTTCTTATCAGAGGAGAACATGTTGGTAGTTCAGCATCTTATACTGAAGAGGTAGAAATATTTTATTTTGCCAATGTAGCTTCATAATCAACTTGAAACAAGCAGTCACTTAGAACATGATGTGATAATTGGTTAACTGTCTTCCTGGTGATATAATGGATGTACAATTACAAGCACAACACCGTTATTTACCTTTAAATCAGTGGTTTGTGGAATAAAATTCTTGCAATAGTTCTTAAAACGGTAGTGTAGCCCATGGAACAGTGTAGCTAACAGAGCTAGGAGGCAGGCATATGTAGAGGTGGGGTTTGTTGGTTAGGTGGTTGTGGGGGTGGGGCTTCATTTGAAATCAGTTATTAATAACGGACATTTTAGATTAGGGGTCATTTTAATTAGCCATACTTACCTGTTGTTGTGTGCTGCAGGTTTGTGTGGTTTTTCTGCTTTATTTTTCAGATGGATCCTGGCATGGAGGCTCTGATGGACGGAATCCGGTCTGCTGTTCATGAGAGGGCACTTTCCTGGCTTCAAGACTGCCTTACTTCCATTGATCCAGGGCCTGGGCTTTCTTCTGCACTTTTGCGCTGGCCCACTAGCCGGACAAGGCCGCCCCAGCGATTGAGCCCCAGTGCAGTTCCCAGGAGACGGCGGAGAAGGAGCCCTTAAGCAGGGCCTGCGACTAGAAGCGGTGCTGGCAGCGGTGAGGCGAGCAGCAGGAGTCCCGGTGTGAGGGGTCAGAGCCTAAGTGTGTCCGCGTCTTGTCTGAAGGGTCCTGTGACAGGCGCAACTGAGGACACAGTGGATACAACGCCATGCCCTGAGGCAGACGGCGGGACGATGGAACGGCAATTGCCACGCCTTACAGCGGATGGCAGGACAACAGCACAGATGGCGCCGTGCCTCACGGTGAAGTGCTATTATTTACACTTGCGTTTGTTTTGGCATTCTTTGGGATTTTCGGGTAAGTGAGTTGGTGAGTAGTAGTCATGCTGGTGGGGGGGCATTCAATTGGAGGATTTTGAGTTGAAGCATGATCGCATTGTCATCAATCTGCGGCGGTTGAAAACTGATGTTTTCGGTAAGGGGTGAATCTTTACTCTTTATTCATCACAAGGATTGACAGTGTGTCCGGTTGCCTGTGCTTCAGCCTATTTACAAGCTCGTTCTAGGATTCGGGGTTCTTTTTCTGATGCATGATGATGGGTCATCTTTATCAAAATACCAGTTTTTCCGGGTTTTTTTGCTTCAGCCTGGGCTGTTTGGGTTTGGATCCATTACAGTTTTGCACGCATTCTTTTAGGATTGGGGCTGCAACGTTATCAGCAAGGTTGGGCCTAAGGGATGAATTAGTAAGACAGATGTGACATTGGGAATCTGTCAGGTTCCGATCATACGTGAGATTAGACCGCTTGAAGTAAATAAGAAAAATTTATATTTTTCTCTTTTTTTTATCTACAATGTGGTTGTTCCAAGTTGGTAACATGTTTCCTTTTTTCATAGGTTGGGTCGCCTCATAGGTTGGTGGGCCACTCATTCATTCATTGGGTGCACAAGAGAGCTGCAGTTTCACATCAAGGAGGACAGCTGGGCTTTCCACGGCGCTTGGTCCAATTCTTGTGGTTTGGCTATAGGGGTTTTGGATGGAGGGAAGTCTGTGCGGAGATTTTTAGGCATTTAGGTTCAGGGCAGTCACTGGATTTTCTGTTGCTACATGCAGGGGGTAACGATTTGGGTTGGGTACAGTCAGACAGCATGCATTGGCACCCGGGGTCAGCCCGACAGCACGCCAATCAACGCATGCTGTGTCCACCACCAGAATGCCGTCATTGCAGAGCTCAGCAGTGTGGAATTTTTTTTGTGTGTCTGCCTCTGACAACAGCAATGCCATTTGCAACCTGTGCCAAAAGAAACTGAGTCGTGGGAAGTCCAACACCCACCTAGGTACAACTGCTTTGCGTAGGCACATGATCGCACATCACAAACGCCTATGGGATCAACACATGAGTACAAGCAGCACACAAACTCAAAGCCGCCATCCTCCTCCTGGTCCAGCATCTTCAGCCACATCAACCACTGCTGTCCTCCTTGCCCTCTCTCAACCATCCGCCACTCTGTCTCTCGCCTTGAGCAGTTCCCGCTCATCTGCCCACAGTCAGGTGTCTGTCAAGGACATGTTTGAGCGTAAGAAGCCAATGTCAGAAAGTCACCCCCTTGCCCGGCGTCTGACAGCTGGCTTGTCTGAACTATTAGCACGCCAGCTTTTACCATACAAGCTGGTGGAGTCTGAGGCATTCAAAAAATTTGGAGCTATTGGGACACCGCAGTGGAAGGTACCCGGACGAAATTTATTTTCACAAAAGGCAATCCCCAACCTGTACTCGATTGTGCAAAAGGAAGTAATGGCATGTCTGGCACACAGTGTTGGGGAAAGGGTCCATCTGACCACTGATACCTGGTCTGCAAAGCATGGTCAGGGCAGGTATATCACCTACACTGCGCATTGGGTAAATCTGCTGACGGCTGCCAAGCATGGAATGCGTGGCTCTGCAGAGGAGTTGGTGACACCGCCACGACTTGCAGGCAGGCCTGCTGCCACCTCCTCTACTCCTCCTACTCCATCCTCTTCCATAACCTCCTCGGCTGAGTCCTCTTCTGCTGCTGTGTCTTGCTCCTCATCAACGTCACCCCCCAGCTCCCCAGGTACTATTCCACATCCCGGGTACGGCAGTGTCACGCCGTCTTGGGTTTGACTTGCTTGAAAGCAGAGAGTCACACCGGACAAGCACTCCTGTCCGCCCTGAACGCACAGGTGGAAAAGTGGCTGACTCCGCAGCAACTGGAGATCGGCAAAGTGGTTTGTGACAACGGAACAAATTTGTTGGCGGCATTGAAGTTGGGCAAGTTGACACATGTGCCGTGCATGGCACATGTGTGTAATCTGATCGTACAAAGCTTTGTGCATAAGTAAACAGGCTTACAGGACGTCCTGAAGCAGGCCAGGAAGGTGTGTGGCCATTTCAGGCGTTCCTACTAGGCCATGGCGCACTTAGGCATTTAGGTTCAGGGCAGTCACTGAATTTTCTGTTGCTACATGCAGGGGGTAACGATTTGGGTTGGGTACCCCAAAGGGAACTAGTGTACTGTATGAAGCGGGATATAGATAAGTTGAGGGCAATGGTGCCAGGGGTCATTTTAATTTGGTAGGAGATGGTGCCCCGGTTCCATTGGCGTCATGCTAGGGATCCTGTGGCAGTGGCTAGGAGCAGGGGGCAAGTTAATAAGAGGTTGTCCTTTTTCGTTAGACGCACTGGGGGAATAGTTGTGAGGCATGTGGAATTGGAAGCCAGGCTTCCTGGTTATTTTCAGCATGATTGGGTGCACCTCTTCAACGTAGGTAACGATTTTCTTAATATGGGTTTTCAGGAAGGCTTGTAGCGGCATTGTTTATGCGGGGGTGGGGCGCTCAGATAGCATGAGTCAAGCTCTGAGCTGTGGCGGGGGCTGTATAAGATATTGGGGGTAGGTAGGTTTGGTAGCTGTGATGTTTGGATGCTTGGTAACAATATGCACATGGTTGAATTTGTTAATTGGTACGTTGGAGCCTGTAGGTGGTTTTCAACCTGGTGGGTGTAGGGGTATCTCGGTATGCCCCATCAATGTTAAATCACTTAGAGTATAAGGCCTGTTGTGGCCGTGTTTTGTGTTATGTTATTCATATTTGGTTTCATGAATTATTGTTAGCTTATGTTATAAGTCATTGCCAGTGGGTATAGTACTGTTAAAAACACAATAGGTGGAGCAGATACAATACTTTCCTCTCTTCTCAATTGCTCAAGCAATGCTGTAAAGACAGAGAGGTATACAATAGAGCAGATAACTCTAAACTGTATTAGTAATTGTGGCTTTATATAGAAATGCATTCACAAGAGTAGAGCCATCAAAATAACCTGGCTCTGGTGTGGATAACTTTAGGATCTATAAGGGTGATCCAAATCCCCCTGTGGACGGTCTGGATACCTGGAGCGTTGTAATTTCTTCCCAGCAATTAGTGGAAGGAACTCCAAGTAATGTTAAAACAAAACTTATTATAAGACATATGGATAAAAATAAAATAGAGATAAATACTTGTAATAGTGTCCAAATTGTTGCCAAAACGCGTTTCGCCTGGTGTGGCTTCTTCAGTTGACTATATTCTTATTGTCCAGTCCTTTCCTTCCTTTATATCCTCTAAATTCATTCTTGTTCGCGGTCTTTTTCTTCTGTGGAACGCATACTGCATTCCACTTGACCGTTCGTATTTTACTTCCGGGTTGCGTCAATACTCTACTTCCAGGGTTATGACGCATCCGATCACGTGGGTGTCAGGAATGCACTTCGCACTTTGATTAATCGGCGGCGTGTGTCCCTCCCTAATAAATTTTGTTTTAACATTACTTGGAGTTCCTGCCACTAATTGCTGGGAAGAAATTACAACACTCCAGGTATCTAGACCGTCCACAGGGATCCTAAAGTTATCCACACCAGAGCCAGGTTATTTTGATGGCTCTACTCTTGTGAGTGCATTTCTATATAAACCACAATTACTAATACAGTTTAGAGTTATCTGCACTATTGTATACCTCTCTGTCTTTACAGCATTGCTGGACCAATTGGGAAGAGAGGGAAGTATTGTATCTGCTCCACCTATTGTGTTTGTATCTTATGTTAATTAGTGGTGTCGGTATAGGGGATACCACACAGGTGTTAGAGCTTATTGTCACTAGTAGACATACCATTTGTGTTTTTCATAGTACTGTTAAAGTTGGGGTGAATTATGTGTCTATGTGAAAATTAGGAATGTTTGGCAATGACCCATTTTGTTATTTATATATTTCATTATATATATAGCTTATTAAATCCGGGACATTTTAACCACTTTAAATTGGTGTCCGTGTCTTTTTGGGGGGTTCAAAGGTTATGGTTTAGGACATATGCATAAAAGGGCGACTATGAGCATGCCATGGAACAGCATAGCTAAGGGGAGTGGGCCTTGACAGAGCTAGGAGGCAGGCACATGTAGAGGTGAGGTTTATTGGTTAGGTGGTTGTGGGGGCAGGGCTTCATTTGAAATCATTTATTAATAACGGACATTTTAGATTAGGGACCATTTTAATTAGCCATACTTACCTGTTGTTGTCCCACCCCCCTCCCTTAAATTTTAGGTTATGGTATTTTAAACTTTATCCCATTGGGACACGACGGCGGGGGCTGGATAATATTTTGGGGGGTAGGTAGGTTTGGTAGCTGTGATGTTTGGATGTATGGTAACAATATTCACATGGTTGAATTTGTTAATTGGTAGGTTGGAGCCCGTAGGTGGTTTTCAACCTGGTGGATGTAGGTGTATCTCAGTATGCCCCTACAGTGTAAAATCACTTGGAGTTTAAGGCCTATTGCGGCCGTGTTTTGTGTTATGTTATTTATATCTGATTATATGTATTATTGTTATCTTATGCTATGGGTCATTGCCAGTGGGTATAGTACTGTTAAAGTTGGGGGTGAATTGTGTGTCTATGTGAAAATTGGGAATGTTTGGCAATGGCCCATTTTGTTATTTATATATTTAATTTTATATATATATATATATATATATATATATATATATATATAATTTATTAAAGCAGTGACATTTTATCTACTTTAAATTGGTGTCTGTGTCTTTTTGGGGGGTTCAAAGGTTATGGTTTAGGACATATGCACAAAAGGATGACTATGCGCATGTCATGGTTATGCTGGTTGGAGTAACCCTTTAATTTTGTTTCAGCAAAGAATATTGATATTAGACTATTATAGAGCATAGTAGGGAAATAAGGAGTTATCACACTCCCAACTAGTGATGTACCGAACGGTTCGCTGGCGAATAGTTCCTGGCGAACATAGCGTGTTCGCGTTCGCCGCGGTGGGCGAACATATGCACGGTTCCATCTGCCCCCTATTCGTCATCATTGAATAAACTTTGACCCTGTGCCTCACAGTCAGCAGACACATTCCAGCCAATCAGCAGCAGACCCTCCCTCACAGACCCTCCCACCTCCTGTACAGCATCCATTTTAGATTCATTCTAAAGCTGCATTCTTAGATAGAGGAGGGAAAGTGTAGCTGCTGCTCATTTGATAGGGAAATGGATAGCTAGGCTAGTGTATTCAGTGTCCACTACAGTCCTGAAGGACTCATCTGATCTCTGCTGTAAGGACAGCACCCCAAAAAGCCCTTTTTAGGGCTAGAACATCAGTCTGCTTTTTTTTCCTGTGTAATCTAATTGCAGTTGCCTGCCTGCCAGCTTCTGTGTCAGGCTCACAGTGGATACTGTGCCCACTTGCCCAGTGCCACCACTCATATCTGGTGTCACAATAGCTTGCATTTAAAAACAAAAACAATGTTTTCACTGTAATAGATTGAATAGCAGTTAGTTGTCTGCAAGCGGGTGTCAGGCCTACAGCGTGTACTCTGCCAACCTCTCCCAGTGCACAGTGCCACTCATATCTGGTGTCACAATAGCGTGCATTTAAAAACCCAAAAACTTTTTTCACTGTTAAAGATTGAATAGCAGTTAGTTATCTTCAAGCGGGTGTGTCAGGCCTACAGTGTGTAATCTGCCAACCTCTGCCAGTGCACATTGCCACTCATATCTGGTGTCACAATAGCGTGCATTTAAAAACCAAAAAAAATGTTTCACTGTTATAGATTGAATAGCAGTTAGTTGTCTTTAAGCGGGTGTGTCAGGCCTACAGCGTGTACTCTTCCAACCTCTGCCACTGCACAGTGCCACTCATATCTGGTCTCACAATAGCGTGCATTTAAAAACCCAAAAACAGTTTTCACTGTTATAGATTGAAAAGCAGTTAGTTGTCTTCAAGCGGGGGTGTCAGGCCTACAGCGTGTACTCTGCCAACCTCTCCCAGTGCACAGTGCCACTCTTATCTGGTGTCGCAATAGATTGCATTTAAAAACCAAAAAACTTTTTTCACTGTTATAGATTGAATAGCAGTTAGTTGTCTGCAAGCGGGTGTCAAGCCTACAGCGTGTACTCTGCCAACCTCTGCCAGTGCACAGTGCCACTCATATCTGGTGTCACAATAGCGTGCATTTAAAAACCCAAAAACTTTTTTCACTGTTAAAGATTGAATAGCAGTTAGTTATCTTCAAGCGGGTGTGTCAGGCCTACAGCGTGTACTCTGCCAACCTCTGCCACTGCACAGTGCCACTCATATCTGGTGTCACAATAGCGTGCATTTAAAAACCCAAAAACTTTTTTCACTGTTATAGATTGAATAGCAGTTAGTTGTCTTCAAGCGGGTGTGCCAGGCCTACAGCGTGTACTTTGCCAACCTCTGCCAGTGCACATTGCCAACCTCTGCCAGTGCACATTGCCACACTTATCTGGTGTCACAAAAGCGTGCATTTAAAAAAAAAATGTTTTCACTGTTATAGATTGAATAGCAGTTAGTTGTCTTCAAGCGGGTGTGTCAGGCCTACAGCGTGTACTCTGCCAACCTCTGCCAGTGCACATTGCCACTCATATCTGGTGTCACAGTAGCGTGCACGCATAGTACCACTAATCCAAAAAAAAATGACAGGCAGAGGCAGGAAACCCCACAGGGGCCGTCGTGGTCGTGGTGCTGTGATTCCCTTTGGCCCTAGAATAATGCCCAGTTTTCAGAGGCCACGTACCCTGAACTTGAAAAGTTCTGAGGACATAGTTGACTGGCTAACACAGGACACCCAATCTTCTACAGCTTCCGCTCGGAACCTTGACGCACCATCCTCCTCCAGCTTAGCTTTGGGCACCTCTCAAGATACCACTCACCCGCCTGCCGCCACCACCAACACTAGCACCACAGCCACTTCACTTTATCTGTCAGAGGAGTTATTTACACATCCGTTTGAAGAAATGAGTGATGCGCAACATTATTGCCAGAGGATGTAGATAACAGGGATATGTCTCAGTCAGGCAGCATTACACACATGGACGTACGGTGTGATGATGATGATGTTGTACCCACTGCTGCTTCCTTTGCTGTTAAGCGGTTGATGATGACGATGCGTCCATGGATGTCACGTGGGTGCCCGCTCGGCAAGAAGAAGAACAGGGCGAAAGTTCAGATGGGGAGACAGAGAGGAGGAGGAAACGAGCTGGAAGCAGGGGGAGGTCGTCGCAAGGAGCTAGTGGTGCAGTCAGACAGCATGCATCAGCACCCGGGGTCAGCCCGACAGCACGCCAATCAACGCATGCTGTGTCCACCACCAGAATGCCGTCATTGCAGAGCTCAGAATTTTTTTTGTGTGTCTGCCTCTGACAACAGCAATGCCATTTGCAACCTGTGCCAAAAGAAACTGAGTCGTGGGAAGTCCAACACCCACCTAGGTACAACTGCTTTGCGTAGGCACATGATCGCACATCACAAACGCCTATGGGATCAACACATGAGTACAAGCAGCACACAAACTCAAAGCCGCCATCCTACTCCTGGTCCAGCATCTGCAGCCACATCAACCACTGCTGTCCTCCTTGACCCCTTTCAACCATCCGCCACTCCGTCTCTCGCCTTGAGCAGTTCCTGCTCATCTGCCCACAGTCAGGTGCCACCTCCTCTACTCCTCCTACTCCATCCTTTTCCATAACCTCCTCGGCTGAGTCCTCTTCTGCTGCTGCGTCTTGCTCCACATCAATGGCACCCCCCAGCTCCCCAGGTACTATTCCACATCCCGGTTACGGAACAAATTTGTTGGCGGCATTGAAGTTGGGCAAGTTGACACATGTGCCGTGCATGGCACATGTGTGTAATCTGATCGTACAAAGCTTTGTGCATAAGTACACAGGCTTACAGGACGTCCTGAAGCAGGCCAGGAAGGTGTGTGGCCATTTCAGGTGTTCCTACACAGCCATGGCGCACTTTGCAGATATCCAGCGGCGAAACAACATGCCAGTGAGGCGCTTGATTTGCGACAGCCCGACACGTTGGAATTCAATACTCCTAATGTTCGACCGCCTGCTCCAACAAGAAAAAGCCGTTAATGAATATTTGTATGACTGGGGTGCTAGGACAGCCTCTGGGGAGCTGGGAATTTTTTTGCCACGTTACTGGACGCGTATGCGCAATGCCTGTAGGCTCATGCGTCCTTTTGAGGAGGTGACAAACCTAGTCAGTCGCAACGAAGGCACCATCAGCAACATCATACCATTTGTTTTTTTCCTGGAGCGTGCCCTGCGAAGAGTGCTGGATCAGGCCGTAGATGAGCGTGAAGAGGAAGAGTTGTGGTCACCATCACCACCAGAAACAACCTTATCAGCATCGCTTGCCGGACCCGCGGCAATGCTGGAAGAGGATTGTGAGGAAGAGGAGTCAGAGGAGGAATGTAGCTTTGAGGAGGAGGAGCAAGACCAAACACAACAGGCATCCCAGGGTGCTCGTTGTCATCTATCTGGTACCCGTGGTGTTGTACATGGCTGGGGGGAAGAACATACCTTCATTGAGATCACTGAGGAGGAGGAACGGGAAATGAGTAGCTCGGCATCCAACCTTGTGCAAATGGGGTCTTTCATGCTGTCGTGCCTGTTGAGGGACCCTCGTATAAAAAGGCTGAAGGAGAACGACCTGTACTGGGTGTCCACGCTACTAGACCCCAGGTATAAGCAGAAAGTGGCTGAAATGTTACCAAATTACAACAAGTCTGAAAGGATGCAGCATTTGCAAAATAAATTAAAAAGTATGCTTTACACAGCGTATAAGGGTGATGTCACAGCACAACGGGAATCTAACAGGGGAAGAGGTGAAAGTAATCCTCCTCCTCCCACGACCACACCGGCAAGGACAGGACGCTTTACAGACGTGTTGTTGATGGAGGACATGCAAAGCTTTTTAAGTCCTACGCATCGCCACTGCCCTTCGGGATCCACCCTCAGAGAATGACTTGACCAACAGGTAGCAGACTACCTCGCCTTAACTGCAGATATCGACACTCTGAGGAGCGATGAACCCCTTAACTACTGGGTGTGTAGGCTTGACCTGTGGCCTGAGCTATCCCAATTTGCGATAGAACTTCTGGCCTGCCCCGCTTCAAGTGTCCTGTCAGAAAGGACCTTCAGTGCAGCAGGGGGTATTGTCACTGAGAAGAGAAGTCGCCTAGGTCAAAAAAGTCTAGATTACCTCACTTTTATTAAGATGAATGAGGGATGGATCCCGAAGGGACTGACAGTGGGCAATACATTCAACTAAAAAAGGCCTGATGAGATGAGCTGCCTTGGGCTAAAAATTGTCCACACGCTGCTGTATTTTAGCTCGGAATGCCGGTTGACTTGCATGACTTATCCGCCACCAACTAGGGTTCAAGCCGCAATGTTTTAGGGCACTTTCTGCCTGGGAAACAAACATAATTTTTTCTGGCCGCTGCTACAGCAGCGGCTGCAACAATACCTAATTTTTCAGGCATGTGTACATGCCTAATTTTTCGGGCCTCTGGTGCTGCACTGTGGCTTCAAAAACCAAACCAAAAAAAAGGCACATAACAGGGATTACACTGATAGGAATAGTACTACTTAACACACCACTCCTATCTGGTGGCACATTAGATTGCACGCGCAGTGCCCCAAATTTGAAGTAGGAGGACCGACCAAGCAACTTTTTCCATCTCCCGGTTCCTAAAATCGATGCCATGTACATGTCCCCTGATAGGGCGCCAGCTCGTTATTCTCTTGGGCGCCAGCTTGTTATTCTCTTTTTCACTTCACTAGGGACACTTTACTGCACTATGGGCACTTAGACCCACTCTTTGTCTTGCACAGTGTTATTCCTAGCCAGCATCTGTGATGGGAAATCAAGCAGTCATCTAAACGTTTAGATTGAGCTTTAGCTTAGAACACCCTTGAAGGTGTTTAAGGAGATTAGGGCTAGTTTAGAGGATTCTTCTTAGACCTCTCTGAGTCTTTATAGCCCTTCTACCTATCCAGCATTTTTGGAAACTAGCTAAGAGAAAGGGTGGCTGTGTGTCTGTGATACATTTAGCTTTATATCACCTTATTGACACTTTTTATGACAGCATCACTCCGGTCTCCATACTATCTGCCTATACTCATCTATTTAGAGGGAATTTCCTTGCCCCTGGCAATATTATATAATAGGTAATAGTATTAGCCAATATAGGGGAATGTGTATAGTAAGTATCCCTTTGTTATTTATAAATGATACAATAAAGACTTTTGTCCATTACTCAATTTACTTTAACAAAGGGTACTAACCACGGTATTAGGAAGCATTACTCTGCTTTCCCTTTCTCCCTCTATTATACACCTATGCTCACTAGGATTTGTAGGTATCACTTTATTATAGTTGTCTAACCTTTTTCCTATGCCAGTTTTAGATCTCCTTCTTGGGAGATTTTTTCTTTTTTCAGTTTATTAGCATACCTGGGTACAAGCCCTCGGTGGGCCTGGCACCACTACCTGACCACATTTCCTCGTTTCTTCCACTCATACCGCTTTTTCCATCTTCTAAGGGGTTTGGCGAAACAAGGAAATAGTCCTCTACTCGTAACAGGGATTGAACTGATAAGAATAGTACTACTTAACACACCTTATATTAACGCAGAGAGAGGCAACGCAGAGAGAGGAGTCTGAAGAAGAGGAGTCAGAGGAGGAAGGTGGCTTTGAGGAGGTGGAAGATCAAACACAGCAGGCGTCCCAGGGGGCTTGTTGTCACCTTTTGGGGACCCTTGGTGTTGTATGTGGCTGGGTGGAGGAAGAGACCTCCAATGACATCAGTGAGGACAAGGAACAGGACATGGCTAGCTTGGTATCCAACCTTGTGCAAATGGGGAGTTTGCGGTTGTTCAAATGGACTGTTTGCGGTTGTTTGCGGTGCGTTAAACGGGGAGTTTGGTCTGTCACTGTGAAGCGGGCGTAACCCTTACACTACCTGATCGATACAACATCATATAGTAGGTCCCCCCCTCATTATTTTTATGGCCCCCACCCATCGCTCACGGGTGGGGGGCGGGCGGGAGGACAGAGGGTCCCCCCATTGTGATTTATGGCCCCCACCCACCGTGAAGGGGTGGGGCCGGGGGAGGACAGTACTGAACATTCCCCTGTATAACAATTTTTGGCATTTAGTGAATATTCCCTATTCTGCTCTGTGTCAGTGTGTATCAGGGTCTATGAGGACAGGTGTCAATCCATATCTGCCAAGTGACCCTATGTAGGAGGAACAGTCCCTATTCTGCTCTGTGTCAGTGTGTATCAGGGTCCCTGAGGACAGGTGTCAATCCATATCTGCCAAGTGTCCCTATGTAGGAGGAACAGTCCCTATTCTGCTCTGTGTCAGTGTGTATCAGGGTCCCTGAGGACAGGTGTCAATCCATATCTACCAAGTGACCCTGTGTAGGAGAACAGTCCCTATTCTGCTCTGTGTCAGTGTGTATCAGGGTCCCTGAGGACAGGTGTCAATCTATATCTGCCAAGTGACCCTATGTAGGAGGAACAGTCCCTATTCTGCTCTGTGTCAGTGTGTATCAGGGTCCCTGAGGACAGGTGTCAATCCATATCTGCCAAGTGACCCTATGTAGGGGGAACAGTCCCTATTCTGCTCTGTGTCAGTGTGTATCAGGGTCCCTGAGGACAGGTGTCAATCCATATCTGCCAAGTGACCCTATGTAGGGGGAACAGTCCATATTCTTCTCTGTGTCAGTGTGTATCAGGGTCCCTGAGGACAGGTGTCAATCCATATCTGCCAAGTGACCCTATGTAGGGGGAACAGTCCCTATTCTGCTCTGTGTCAGTGTGTATCAGGGTCTCTGAGGACAGGTGTCAATCCATATGTCAAGGTGTCAATATGTAATATGTCAGGTGTCAATCCATATCCATTGTGATTTAGGAATGTTAGGTGATTTATGCCCTTTATGGATTAAAACCAGACTCTGCATCAACTGTGTAATTTTCCATGGGAGTTTTGCCATGGATCCCCCTCCGGCATGCCACAGTCCAGGTGTTAGTCCCCATGAAACAACTTTTCCATCACTATTGTGGCAAGAAAGAGTCCCTGCGGGTTTTAAAATTCGCCTGCCCATTGAAGTCTATGGCGGTTCGCCCGGTTCGCCGGTTCGCGAACATTTGCGGAAGTTCGCGTTCGCCGTTTGCGAACCGAAAATTTTATGTTCGCGACATCACTACTCCCAACTGTAGCATTTCATTTATATTGTTTTGAGACATTACAATGTGATCAATTAATGCAAGCTAAGGGTTTTAAGTTAAAGTCAAACTCAACAAACAATTTGTGCAGTCTTTGTCTTTTCTGCATATGCTATCCAAGGTGAGATGTCAACTTACATCATGGTGAAAAAAGAGAGAAAGGGAAAATAGGCATATTTACCTGGACCTATCTCTTTTCTCAACACTGCCATCTTCTCCAGTCTTGAAATCCAGGTTACTTCGTCATCCAGAAGTCTTATCTATGATGTACTCTGGAGAATTCCAGTGAAATTTAGAGGTCTTTATAAGTTATTCATAAAAATTCCATCATTAGAAGAAAAAATAAACCTCAAGAGTGAAAATGCCAAACATGAATTAAATATCAGAAAGTTTACTTCAACAGTTGTGAGCAGGTTCATTGTTCAAACATATGTTTTCTAAATTGAACAATTTTGTAAATACACTAAGCGGCCACTTTAGACACACCTGCTCGTTAATGTAAATATGCAAATCATGCGGCATTAACTCAATGCATTAAGTGTGTAGACATGGTATAGAGACCTATTAGTTCAAATTGAACCCATAATAGGAAACAAATGTTATCTAACTGACGTTGACAGCAGAATAAGCTCAGGAACTTCTGATCTCCTGGGAATTTCACACACAGCTTTCTTTAAAGTCTAAAACGCATGGTGCAAAAAAAAAAAAAAAAATACAGTATCAGACTTTGGGCTGTAGTGGTTCTGGTGTCTATAGCCAGTCCCTGCAGGCCTTTTAATGTGACCATTGTCTTTTCAGATCTTCCTTCTTTCTCATCTTTATGATCTCATTCCTATGGGAAAGCTTTGGATTGACTGAGATCATCAAGATTCCAGACACTTTAGTGTTCCTTTCAAATTTAACTCACATGTCAAGTTCATCAGCCAAATATTTTCCAGATAAGGATGGCCACATAAAATGGTAGCAATATAAAATGTAAGCTATACAGTGAAGTATGGTAAGGTATAGGAAGGAACTAAAATGTTATTATTCATAATTTGCCAGGTACCCAGTGATTAAAGCTTCCATTCAGTATTTCCCCTTCTTAAATTTGCACCCATATTTAAAAAAAATAATCATGTACCTGCTGAGTTTCTTTATTTTGCCTTATGTATTTTGTATAGGTAATAAGGCTTTTTGTTTTTTTTAGATTCTCTAATTTTTATTGTGCAAAGAAGAACAAACAGGCTAGTGACGGCGCAACAGGGTTGACCAGCTTTCCATTGATTAACAGCAAAATACATTGCCATGGCACGAGACAATTGCACTTTTTTTTTCTCATAACCAAAATTAACAAGCTAACCAATGCTTCATGTTTAAAATATAGAGAAAACAGGCTAGGTATCTACATTGAGTCAGTGAAATAAAGAAGAGATAGAAGGACTTGCATAATACTAATACAGGATAGATAATGCACATATTAATTAAAGTTATCAGGCTAGGGAGGCTCCTCTAGACAGATCAGATTATATTAATGAAGGTTGCCTAAACTAGTGTTTAACCAAAACAATAGCTCTAAATAATAGACAATACCGAAAGTCACTTTTTTATACGAAGTGAGAGCAATAAAGGGCTAACACAGAAAGCATAATGATAAAGAATGTATAACACTATTGTGTGTGTACTGACTGTGGAGAGTGAGTATACTACCACTGAGCATAGGAGAAAAGTGTGGTGAAGGACAACATGAGGTTAATGAGTTATAAAGCCATACATGTGAGACACTAGTCCTCTGCACTAAGAGCTGTGTGATTACATTCTGTGTGTCTGTGTGTCAAGATTCCGCGTATCCCTGCCACAGGTGGGCTTATAGTAGGTAGGCAGTGTCCACCAAAGGTACCAACTTGGAGGGAATGAAGCAGGGCTACCTTCCAACCCGAGACCTGCATGGAGGCCAGCATCTTGGTACCACAGAGTCGTGTCTCTGGGATACCAAGTCCTTCCAACAATGGAGGTGACAGGAGACTGTGATGGTTCATTGCCGCCTGTAGCAGACAGTCTTCCTTCTACGTGGACGATGCTTTGGGGGATTACCCTTGAAGGCCTTCAGCCTAGGTGAGTGCACCTTGCAAGATACAGGTGGCTGTGGCAATGCTGTGTCCGGAGGGGCCCCGCTCACCTCCTGTTCGTTATTCCCACGGTTCCCATCTTGTGATGTAAACAGCATGATGCGTTGGCTTGACCCTCGGGTGAGTGGACGGCAGGTTGGAGACCGCTCTGAGTGGGTTCCCTGCCCAGAAGAGGGACAAGCGGCTGAAATCACTCTTGGAGTCGGCTGAGCCACTGGAGGGGGGAGTACAGCGTTTCTCTTGGAGATGTGGTACCAGAAATCTTGGCAAATAGCATTGAATTCTGCAAGGAAGAGTTCACTCCACCTCTTGCCTGACGGGACCTTGTGGTCCGGAAAACTGTTCTGTGGCCATGCCACGCGGCTTCATAGGTTGCAGTATTGTCAGCCGTGAGTGCTGGGTTTGATCTTCACAGTGGGGACCAGTATAACCACCGCCAGTCAGGCTCCTGGATTGAGGCAACCTGTGGCTCGTGCTGCTTTGGGAGTATGGCCGCTTCTCGCCTTGGCCTGCGCTCCATTCCATGAAGGCCCCAAATGAAAACAAAGTCCTTGTCCAGCAAGAGAGTCCGATCCAGGCTGAGTAATTGGTGCTGGATATGCTTAGTGAAGAGCAAAAAACAGAGCGCAAGAGAATACTGAGAACGGGCAGCAGCTGAAATAGCCTGCCCTTCGGTTGGTTCCCGCTCAGATCTCAAGCTGGTTTTAGCTCATCTTGTGCCATTACAGAGAGAACATCTCTGAAACTCTCTGATATTCTCTTGCGCCCCGTTTTTTTGCTCTCCATGGATATGCTTAGTAATCAGTATGTGGGTTGGCATCTCCAGTAGCAAGAATTTTCATCAGTATAAGCTGTATTTTTTACTTGAATGAGCAGGAGCTAGTGAGAAACACGTCCTGCCATGTTGGACATATGTGATCTAAGTGACGTTGATAGTAGAATAAGCTCAGGAACTTCTGATGTCCTGGGAATTTCTCACACAGCTCTCTTTACAGTTTAAAAAGAATGGGGCAACAATTAAACAAACAAAAAAAAATACAGTCAGCATCAGACCTAGGGATGAGAATGTCGTGTTAATGAGATAGGTCAAAATAGAGAGGAGAGCAGTGATATATAATATGAACTGAAAAGGTCCAACATTCCACCAATGTGTTGAAAAAACATTTTACTTAGTGCCGTTTCATATCAATATTTTGACTGATCCAACAGTCTTTGTCAATCAACCTTTAGTAGTGAACACACCATATAAAAACCCTAACAGAAATTAAAGCGACTCTCCAGTGCCAGGAAAACATATCCTTTTCACCCCCACCCCCAATCCAATGTTGCTGAAGGGGTTAAAACCACTCCAGTGACTCACCTGAAACCAGCGTCAATGTCCCTTAGCGCTGGGTCAGGCTCCGCCCACGCTCCTCCCCCGCCAACATCATAAAGTATAATGTGTGTAATAAAAGAGATCATTAAAACACTGACATTTTGTTCTCTTTGTTTAGTTTTATTTATGATAAATAAATCTGCTCTTTAATTCTTTTTGACTTTATTATTATTTCCAAACTTCCCATTCAGATAGCAGAATATCATACTATAAAATAATTTCCATTAGACACATATAGTACAAAAACATGTGTATGTTTCATTTTAACATCAAGCATATAAGTCAACAGGTATGGATTAAATACAAATGTTATTCATAAAGGAAGAGATACGAGGTTCAGCCATTATCTAAAGGAAATAATATAAATATTGTTTGACGATTCATGGTTACTAGGAAGGAAGGAAGGAAGGAATGGAGGGAAAGGAAAGATGGCAATAACTAAAAACATACCTATTAAAACAGTGATATACAAGAGACAATCACTGAATACGCAACACACTTAAAATACATGGGTTAGAGCAGGAGAAGACCGTGTTGGGATCTACTCTTACTCTTATAAAAGAACCAAGAGCCATGGTCAGTGTCCTCTGTAGTCCAGTTAGCCTTGATAGCAAAGCTGCAGGAACAGGTAAAGGATGTGTAACTCTTACTGCTGTCTCAGCTCCTCCATTGTCTGTGTGTGAAGCTGGACAGGAAGAGAACGGGAACACTTCCCACTAACATCAACTCACACAGGAAAAGCCTTGCAGAAAGAGCAGGGGGACTGTACACATTGAATAATCACTCCTGGAGCTCCAAAATCATCAAGGTGACTGGTCCACAGAATACTTAGTAGGTTGAGTATTTTGTGAATAACCCTTCAAACTACAACATTAAAAGCCTAAACATGTAAATAAACCATTTACCTTTATCCTCATTGTTACGGTTACTCCCAGGCTAGCTGGAAGCTGGACCGCTTGGATAATCTGGATCGCAGTGTAGAGAGTGAGAAGAGCAGATGCAGCTAGTAGTCCATACGAATCCTGCAAATGTAGAACAATCCCACTAGCTATTATACAGCTAGGATACTCTTTCCCCCACAAAACGAGTCGAGGCTGCTATTTGAAGGTCAAACAAGAACTGGCTTTAATGGCACACAGGGATCGGTATTTATGCAAAATCTCAGGTCCAGGGACAGCCCCCTCTGGACCTGATGGGATGCAGGAATGTTACAAGGGATCAACCAATCAGCATACAAGGCATCGTTTAAATTTGTTACCACCCAGCTTGGAGATAATAAGTCCAACGGTTTTTGACAACACAATTATCTCCAAGCGCCTAAATACCACATTTTTATTACACACAAAAACAGGTTAAAAATATATATAACTTTCACATTATTAGTTAGAATTCTGCACTTCTATCATTCATTCTATGGCCCCGGTCTGGATGTAAAAGTTCACCAAAGAGTGCCTCAAACCCACGAACCATATGCTCAGTTTATTCGTTATAAAGTCCGTTCGCATATTTGGTTCCTGAGCCTGAGATGGCAGGCATGTTTTTGCATGTTGCAATAGGCAGCGGGACCTCGGCATCAAACTCGTGGAACGGGTACCGGCCAGAGTTGTGCACAAATCCCTGCTCTCTGGCTGGATGTTTCAGCTGTTCGGGAGCTGACCGTAGACCGCCGTGAAGGAGGTACTTAACCTGCGGTTAACCGCAACATTCCACATTCCAATTGAGGCCACACACCAGGCTGTAGGTGGTCCCTGCTCATGACCCTTTCGGTAGTTAGATGATTGGGAGATAAGGCACGAACGGGAATGTCCTGAGGCGGTCAATTAACCTGCGGTTAACCGCAAACCGCAACTGTAACAGATCTCTACCAACCTCTGGTGGATGTGAAGCAAACAAGGGAATTACAACTTACACATCCATTCGTTTCATTCCTCTGTTCGTCTGGTTCCGTGCGAATTTCGTGTGTAATATATAGGTGGCCGCCATTTCGGGACTTTGCACGTGTTCGCGGCCATCTTGTGTGCGAACAGCGGTGTTTGCCTGTAACCGCATGGAACTGAAAACGGATACGCAAACAGGCGAACACCGCTGAGTCCTCCAGACCTCCATAAGTTCGTACGGAAACTACCGAACGTCCCATCATTCGGTAGTTATACTCAATCATCTATGGGGATTCCAGCGAACCCCGCGATTCGAATGGATGGCAGGATTTTCGTACCTTTTTACCGTGCGAACGGAGACCGACCGCAAGGCCAAAACTCATGGAACTAATTTCGGCTAGTTGGTCTGTGCGGTCGGTCAAAACTTTGGAACGTTGTATCTCCCGAACTATACATCCGAATGGGTTGATTTTTGGATATATTGTCCCCCTGAAGGAGAGCTATCCAGCGCTACCGGATTTAAAGCTGTACCCCCTGTTTTTGGGGTACATCCAGAACTGGTGGAAAAATGTGGACATTTTAATTGTGTTATGTAGTTATCTGAGGGGAGGAGACGTGGGGGTGTTACCATCTGTATTATTGGTTGTTTTCATCCTCCCCCTGGGAGTGTTCTGTATGTATCTGTTTCTAATAAAAAGCAGGCTGGGTGTTCCAGTCCTCAGTTCATCTTGACCCTTCAAAACGTAGCCTCGTCTCGTTCTTGGAAGGGGATTATTTGGGAATATTATTCTGCTCCTGTTTACAGCTGAACCTGCCTCTCTCTCTCTGGATATCGTGGATGGGATTACACCAGCTCTACTTCTCCACAGCAGCCTGCCCCAAAAAGGACGTCTCCAACGGCTGATACCCTCTATCTCATTGGGTAGCCGTTACACTGGTGGCAGCGGTGGGATGGTCCTTTTACCCAAGGAGCAAGTGCTGAATGGAGTCTCAGTATGCCAAGCTGAAAAGACCCACACTGAAAGATCTATTGGAGAATCGTGGTCGGAGTGCCATTAACAGACCGAGGAGAGAGCTGATAGCTGACCTACTGGAGCTGGACGAAATGGATAGGTCCATGGAGGTAACTGAACCTATTGCACCGGTCAGCGAGGACGATGTACTCACTGCTATTGTACAGCGAAGATTAGCATTATATCCAGAAAAGACCACGGAGCTAATAGACAGACTGTTCAAGAACGCAAAAGAGGAGATCGAGACTAAGAGGAGGCAAGACACGGAACATGTATTGGCTCAACAAGCCAGTACACATATAGTTCCTACTCCTCCTCCCGCTGCTGCAGGGAAGAAAATACCATTTACTGCATTTAAAGCTTTTGCAGAAAATGAGGAAGAAATTGATGGATATTTGGCAGATTTTGAGCGGCAGTGCTCACTGCACCAGGTACCCCCAGACCAATGGGTTACTATTCTGGCTGGAAAACTTTCCGGAAAAGCAAATGAGGCTTTTCGGGCACTCACGGCCGAAGATATAACACAATATCAGCGGGTGAAAGCCGCACTACTCACCCGATATGCAGTCACCCCAGAGGCGTATCGCCGTCGCTTCCGGGAGTCCAAAAAGAAGGCAGCGGACTCCCACATGGAATGGGCAAACAAGCTACAAAGGGTGGCATCACATTGGATGCAAGGGTGCAATGCTAACACCGGAGAAGAAGTGCTACAGTTGTTCTTGATGGAACATTTCTTCCAAGATTTGGCGGCGGATACACAGGATTGGGTGAGAGATCGCCGCCCAGCCAACTTAAATGAGGCAGCACGACTAGCGGACGAATATGTGGAAACAAGAAAAGTGAGCCAAGGTACTACACGACCAGCACCTAGAACAGAGGCCCGCACCCCAACCTACGCTGCACGCACAGAATTCCGGGCCCCAGTACCCCCAGGGCCTCCACGTCCTCAGGGGTCTAACAACCAGCCCCGGGAATCCTACAAAGTGACGTGTCATCGCTGCGGCAACCTGGGACATATTGCCCGTGTTTGCCCGTTGGGATCAGCCAATAATAACTGGAGGCGCACATCTAACACCGAAAGCCCGTCTTCACGCCCCGCTGCTGCTCACTGCCTGGAAATTGAAGGGAGTCCTGAGGAATGCCTGGGAATATTATATGAGGCCAACCCCATACAAGCGGCTTCCCCAGATAATCGCCAGCACCACCGTCAGGAGGTGCGTGTAAATGGACAGATAGCACAAGGCCTAAGGGACACTGGCGCTACCATCACTTTAATACAAAAGCATCTTGTGAAACCAGAACTTGTGTCTAATCGTACTGTTGCTGTTCGTGTCGCAGGGGGGGCTGTCTTTCGCTTACCCACCGCCCGGGTACACTTGGATTGGGGAGTCGGGTCAGGAAAGACCACGGTGGGCATTATGGACAATCTACCTGCTGAGGTCGTGTTGGGCAATGATATTGGCCCTCTAGCCTCGGCCTTTTTACCCACTACTGCTGCTGCTTGCCCCGTGACCACCCGCTCACAGACCCGTATCGAGGACGATCTGCCAACAGGTCGGGAGACCCAGGTAAGCCACCGACAGACACCTAGCAATAACACTACAGAGAGACCGCTAGCTTGGGACACCCCAGAGGAGTTTGGGAGGGAAACTAGACAGGACCCCACCCTCCGAAAGTACCGAGAACTAGCTGACAGTAGAGGGGATGAGCGGGAACGTTTTATATGGGAGGGGGACCGATTATACAGATTAACCGAAGGCAGGAAGAGAGGCTGTGCTCCTTCGCAGAAGCGCCAATTAGTGGTACCTAGAAAGTACCGATTGGAGCTTCTCCGAATTGGCCACGACATTCCGTTAGCAGGACATCTAGGGGGTAACCGCACAACCTACAGGATCACTCAGACCTTCTTTTGACCAGGAATCTCGAAGGACGTGCGCCGTTACTGCAGCACTTGTGATGTATGCCAGAGGGTGGGGAAGAGAGGGGATCATCCGAAAGCTCGACTGTCCCCTATGCCTGTGATCGAGGAACCATTTAGCAGGGTTGCAGTCGATCTAGTAGGACCCCTACCTAACCCCAGTCCCTCTGGTAAGAAATACATTCTTACAGTTGTGGACTATGCCACCCGCTACCCAGAAGCCGTCGCTCTGACGAATATCCAGGCTGACACTGTCGCCAGTGCTCTAGTCGGGATATTCACCAGAGTAGGATTTCCCCAGGAAATCTTGTCGGACAGAGGGACCCAGTTTACCGCAGATCTAACCCAGCAGTTGTGGAAGGTCTGTGGTATTAAGCCCCTGCTTAGTTCACCGTACCACCCCCAGACTAACGGTCTCTGTGAACGCTTTAATGGTACCCTAAAGCAATTGCTACGGACCTTTACGGCGGAATACAGAGACTGGGAGCGATTTTTGCCACACCTCCTGTTTGCTTACCGGGAGGTACCGCAGGAGTCCACCGGGTTCTCTCCCTTTGAACTGCTCTATGGACGGAGGGTGCGAGGCCCCCTCGACCTCATCCGAGAGCACTGGGAGGGAGAGACAGAACACGAAGGTGTCCCCATCGTACCATATGTGCTAGAAATGCGGGACCGTATGGAACAGTTAGCCCGGATGGCACGGGATCATCTCCATGCGGCCCAGGGTCGGCAGAAACATTGGTACGATCGGAACGCTAGGCTGAGAACATTCCAGGTAGGACAGAAAGTTCTAGTACTTAAACCCGTTCGAGGAAATAAATTACAGACCTCCTGGCAAGGTCCCTACAAAGTAGTAGCACAGGTCTGTGACACCACCTATATAATTGCCAGTAGCAAGGACGAAAAGATACAGAAGTCCTTTCATATAAACCTATTAAAGGAATACCAAGAACGGCCCGAAGACATAGCAGCCATATGCATCCCCGCCACTGAGGACCCTGACAGTCTCCCCATCCCTGATCTGTTGGCCAACCCCGAGTCCAAAACTCTGCTTAATACAGTACAGCTAGGGGAGCGATTAACTCCCACAGAACGAGAACAACTCCAGCAACTACTAGTTGAAAAGAGATTGACCTTTTCCCAGGAGCCAGGTTACACACCTGTAGCGACCCATTACGTAGAAACCCCAGGACAAGCCCCGCTCCGACAAACTCCCTATAGAATCCCCGAGGCTGTAAAAGAAGAGATGAGGAAGGAGATTCAGGAGATGTTAAAACTAGGAGTTATAGAGCCATCCGACAGTCCCTGGGCATCTCCCGTCATCCTAGTCCCCAAAAAGGACGGGACGACCCGGTTCTGTGTCGATTACCGACGCCTCAACGACCGAACCGTGACAGACGCATACCCCATGCCCCGAGTAGACGAGCTATTGGATCGCATTGCCAGGGGACGCTATCTGACCACCATTGACTTGTGCAAGGGGTACTGGCAGATTCCCCTGGCCAAGGACGCTATCCCTAAGTCGGCGTTTGTCACCCCGTTTGGCCTGTACCAGTTTAAGGTCATGCCCTTCGGGATGAAAAACGCCCCAGCTACTTTTCAGCGCTTAGTGGACCGCCTCCTTGATGGCTTCCAGGACTTCGCTTGCGCATACCTGGATGACATTGCGATCTATAGCGAGACTTGGGGGGAACACCTACAACACATAGAGACTGTGTTGGATCAGATTAGGGCCGCCGGCCTAACTCTGAAGCCGGAGAAGTGTAACTTTGGCATGGCTGAAGTCCAGTATTTGGGACACAGGGTGGGGTGTGGGAAACAACGACCAGAACCCGCTAAAGTAGAGGCCGTAGCCAATTGGCCCACACCCCACATTAAGACACAAGTGTTAGCATTTTTAGGGACAGCAGGGTACTACAGGAGATTTGTCCCTGACTACAGCGCCATCGCCAAACCCCTGACAGATTTAACAAAGAAAAATTTACCTAGGGTAGTCCTGTGGTCTCCCGCCTGTGAAACAGCATTCCAAACCCTGAAACAAGCCTTGATCAATGCACCTGTTTTGTCTGCCCCCGTCCCTAACAAAAGATTTGTCGTCCACACAGATGCGTCCATGTACGGACTGGGGGCAGTGCTAAGCCAGGTCGGCGAAGATGGGGGCGAACACCCTGTCGCGTATCTCAGCAGAAAACTGTTACCTAGAGAAGTGAGTTACGCGGCAGTGGAAAAAGAGTGCTTAGCCCTGGTCTGGGCCCTAAAGAAATTAACCCCATATCTGTATGGTCAAGAATTCACCTTAATTACTGATCATAACCCCCTTGTATGGCTGAACAGAGTAGCTGGAGATAATGGACGCTTACTAAGATGGAGTCTCGCACTACAGCCATACAATTTCTCCATCCAATACCGTCCTGGCAAGTTTAATGGGAACGCGGACGGTCTGTCCAGACAAACAGAACTATTGCCCTAACAAAGGACCGGACAGCCCCAAGTTGACCCGAAAAGGATCAATCCGGGTCTGCCGGAGTGTTCCACAAAAGGGGAGCAGTGTAACAGATCTCTACCAACCTCTGGTGGATGTGAAGCAAACAAGGGAATTACAACTTACACATCCATTCGTTTCATTCCTCTGTTCGTCTGGTTCCGTGCGAATTTTGTGTGTAATATATAGGTGGCCGCCATTTCGGGACTTTGCACGTGTTCGCGGCCATCTTGTGTGCGAACAGCGGTGTTTGCCTGTAACCGCATGGAACTGAAAACGGATACGCAAACAGGCGAACACCGCTGAGTCCTCCAGACCTCCATAAGTTCGTACGGAAACTACCGAACGTCCCATCATTCGGTAGTTATACTCAATCATCTATGGGGATTCCAGCGAACCCCGCGATTCGAATGGATGGCAGGATTTTCGTACCTTTTTACCGTGCGAACGGAGACCGACCGCAAGGCCAAAACTCATGGAACTAATTTCGGCTAGTTGGTCTGTGCGGTCGGTCAAAACTTTGGAACGTTGTATCTCCCGAACTATACATCCGAATGGGTTGATTTTTGGATATATTGTCCCCCTGAAGGAGAGCTATCCAGCGCTACCGGATTTAAAGCTGTACCCCCTGTTTTTGGGGTACATCCAGAACTGGTGGAAAAATGTGGACATTTTAATTGTGTTATGTAGTTATCTGAGGGGAGGAGACGTGGGGGTGTTACCATCTGTATTATTGGTTGTTTTCATCCTCCCCCTGGGAGTGTTCTGTATGTATCTGTTTCTAATAAAAAGCAGGCTGGGTGTTCCAGTCCTCAGTTCATCTTGACCCTTCAAAACGTAGCCTCGTCTCGTTCTTGGAAGGGGATTATTTGGGAATATTATTCTGCTCCTGTTTACAGCTGAACCTGCCTCTCTCTCTCTGGATATCGTGGATGGGATTACACCAGCTCTACTTCTCCACAGCAGCCTGCCCCAAAAAGGACGTCTCCAACGGCTGATACCCTCTATCTCATTGGGTAGCCGTTACAGCAACGCTCTGGGCGATCAAGTGGTAACACACTCCTCCAGTATGGTGGTCGGCCGTTCGGTAGTAGGAAAGGTGACCGGGGTTAAGTGGCGGCACACGCCAGGGACCGGGTTGTCTGTTGTTTGTTTCACGAATCGGTGCACGTAATCCTTTCGTGAGCACAGTATAAAATGTAAAGTACCGAAGCCTCATATAATAAAGAATATCACAATGTTTGTCTGTAATGGTTTTGTAACACTCATGTACCCCAATACTGAATGTAATCAAACTCTAGCCCTAAACTCAATACTCCTCAACAGTCTTTATACTACAACTTTAAACTCTCTCACACTGTTAATCATCTTAACACTAAACACCCTATATGATCTAATTCTGACTTTAACCCCTATCTAAACTTAAACCCCCCTTTACCATTACCATACCTAACATAATCTTTAACCGTGCATGCATTTACACAGCTGCGTACACTCACCATACTCACAGATATTCTAGCACAATACATTACAGGCAGAAATATGCACATGTGTATATTTATACATATGGATATGTATTTTGGATGTTTCTAGGCCTGCAATGTCCAGTTAATACATTTATTACACTTACTTTATCTGCTCTATTTTGGGCTAAGGAGCAGGAGGTGCCATATAATTTTGTGTCAACAGGCACTGCCCCCATACCTGCCACTTTACTATTTCACATGTATACACAAATGGTTATTTTTTGACATTTTATTTGGTAAAGATGAACAACACAACTTAACTCTACAAAAATGTTTACATGAAACTATCACTCAAAATTAGACATTGTTCGTCGACATATTTTCCCAATATCCTTATATTTCAGGCAGGCAAATACTTTCATTAAGTTGTCAGTTTAATGTTTGTGATTGCATTGTAAAACGCGTACCTTAATGTATCAACAATGTTCTAATCTCTATAGTTTACAATGTACTATAAAATGCAATACTAAATATACCCATCAGGCAGTTTCTTTGGTTACGGGGACATAGCAACTTCTATGAGGCTATGAGTTCCTTTTCATTTTATAAGCACATTTTTTTTACAAGATCCATAGTGTAACACTCAGAGTTAAAATAACATATAAATAATGCTGTCATACTGTTTTTTTTATTCACCATAGTGAATGGTGCAAAATGAAAAGACAATTTACAATTTTTTCTAAGTTGGTAAAGGTCAAGCAAACACAACAGGTAGGACATTTATATTTCATAAAGTTGCATATAGACATATCAATCTAATTAGAGGCCGTAGTATAACATTCCTAGAAGTGAGATCTACCCTCTTTTATGAAATGATTAATATGTAAACCTTTTGAAATCAATAGGTAGTGCCTTGCAAATACATGTCTTTATTTATCTATGGGTTATATTGCTGATAGCCTAGTTAGCCTAGTCTGAATGAAATTGAAAGAGCACCACGTATTAATAAGTGCCAACTGCATTAAAACAATTTTAGAATGTTTTATTATTTTTATGATATTGAAATGTTATCATACTGATAACATCGAATTACTACTGGGCATGTTTTTACTTTTTTTGTGCATAAAGACACTTGGTTATTAGTGATGTCCCGAACAGTTCGCTGGCGATTAGTTCCTGGCGAACATAGCTTGTTCGCGTTCGCCACGGACAGCGAACATATGCGATGTTCGGTCCGCCCCCTGTTCATCATCATTGAGTAAACTTTGACCCTGTACCTCACAGTCAGCAGACACATTCCAGCCAATGAGCAGCAGACCCTCCCTCCCAGACCCTCACACCTCCTAGACAGCATACAATTTAGATTAATTCTGAAGCTGCATTCTTTTTCTTTTTTTTTTTTTTTAGACAGAAGTGTGTTATATTTGAGCATGCTAGGCTGAACGTGCGTATATCATGGCTAGTTGCACTGAGGGTATGAGTATATAGCAGAACATTGTTGTGAAAGATGGTGGTAATGTTTAGGGTGTAGCTTGCACGTTATCAACTGTGTATTTATATCAGCAGCTCCACCACTAGTTATAAATCAAGTGTGAGTCGCCCCATTAGATGAGACTAGTGAATAACATAATACATGAACGGTTAAGGTAAAGGCATGTAAGGAACTACGACAATAAACTCTTTAGGAGGTGAAATAATGACGTGTTTAAACGCTTGCTACTTTACGATTAATGTGCAGAGAGCAGTTCATGTGATCAAAGGCATGGTGTGGAGGATCGGCAATCGTGGGACATGCTTGGCAGGATGCTGTTTACTGCTTGTGCTTATCCGATCCCTTCTGGGTGCCAGGTGTAGACCCTGGGAGTCCCTGATACCTGGAACAACAAAGGCAAGTCTCTGTCTGAGTGCCGGGTTCGTGGCTTGAGGTGGTGGAAGCTTGTTTTGTCGGGTGGTTGGATCTGTCCCGGTGGTGCTTCTTGTCCGGTGTGGGATTGTGGTGGCTTAAGGTGGAGGCGAGTGTTTGATGTGGGGCAGGCTCTGCATTACTGTTTGTGCCTCCGGTCCCGTCTTCGACGCCTTTTGCGTTGGTGGATTTTAATGGGGACTGCTTCGCTTAGCTGTGGTGGAGCTTGTTGGGGCTGTGGTGGAGCTTGTTGGGGCTTCCTGCTTGTTAGTTGCTTCCAAAATTGATTAAAGAGTCTGTCCAGCTTAGACTCCATATCCTGCCATGCTTTGCTGGTAGCAGGAGGACATGCGGCTGCCGCCATATTGGGAGAGTCGCAGATGAGTATGTCAGTCTGGGCTGCTGTGCTCTGTGTGTCCATTAGCTCCAGACAGCCTCTCAGGGGTGGACTGGGATAACCCCCACCGGTCCAAGGGGGGGGTAACGGAGCTCCTGCCGGGAAGTAGCTGCTCCTGGGCATCCCAGGATCGGGAGATCGGCCGCCTCTCCTGCCCAGTGAGCACCAGGCCACACACGGAGGTACGTAAGACTCTGTCGAGTTACTGACCACTAATAAGCATGTTGGGTCGGTCAGGTAGGAGCAACATTGCTGGGTCATCCCCTTCTGGGGTGAAATTGGCTTGTTGATAGCTGCTCAAAGTGAGATATTGAGGGAGCTCACACGAAGTGTGTCTTTCCTCCATGACAGCTAGGCCCCGCCCCCCGGAAGCTGCATTCTTAGTGAGAGGAGAGACAGTGTAGCTGCTGCCGATTTAATAGGGAAATCGATAGCTAGGCTAGTGTATTCAGTGTCCACTACAGTCCTGAAGGACTCATCTGATCTCTGCTGTAAGGACAGCACCCCAAAAAGACCTTTTTAGGGCTAGAACATCAGTTTGTTTTTTTTTTCTGTGTAATCTAATTGCAGTTGCCTGCCTGCCAGCGTGTGTGTCAGGCTCACAGCGTATACTGTGCCCACTTGCCCAGTGCCACCACGCATATCTGGTGTCACAATAGCTTGCATTTAAAAAAAAACAAAAAACATTTTTGACTGTAATATAATAGCAGTCAGTTTCCTTCACACGTGTGCGTTTCAGGGCCTGCCAGGGCACAGTGTCACACCAGTGCAACTCATATCTGGTGTAACAGTAGTGTACATTAAAAAAAAAAACTAGAAATTTGACTGTGAAATATAGCAGTCAGTTTCCTTCACACGTGTGCGTTTCAGGGCCTGCCAGGGCACAGTGTCACACCAGTGCAACTCATATCTGGTGTAACAGTAGTGTAAATTTAAAAAAAAAAAATACAGGGGGCTTGTTGTCACCTTTCGGGGACCCTTGGTGTTGTACGTGGCTGGGTGGAGGAAGAGACCTTCAATGACATCAGTGAGGACAAGGAACGGGACATGGCTAGCTTGGTATCCAACCTTGTGCAAATGGTGAGTTTGCGGTTGTGCAAATGGACTGTTTGCGGTTGTTTGCGGTGCGTTAAACGGGGAGTTTGGTCTGTCACTGTGAAGCGGGCGTAACCCTTACACTACCTGATCGATACAACATCATACCTGGTGTTTTAAAGCACGTTATTCCAAACAATTTAGGAATGTTAGGTGATTTATGCCCTTTATGGATTAAAACCAGACTCTGCATCAACTATGTAATTTTCCATGGGAGTTTTGCCATGGATCCCCCTCCGGCATGCCACAGTTCCGGTGTTAGTCCCCTTGAAACAACTTTTCCATAGCTATTGTGGCCAGAAAGAGTCCCTGTGGGTTTTAAAATTTGCCTGCCTATTAAAGTCTATGGCCGTTCGCCCGGTTCGCCCGTTCGCAAACATTTGCGGAAGTTCGCGTTCGCCGTTCGCGAACGGAAAATGTTATGTTCGCGACATCACTATTGGTTATATATGATTTTTTATATATATATTTTTTTTTTACAATGTTACACATGTATGTTTAATGTCCATACTCAACACATTCTGGGTAAAAATATTTCACAAATTGCCAAGATTTTAAGGCTTTTTTCCAAAATTATATAACTAGGTATAATAGCATTCTGTTCTATGATAGTGTATCTTCCAGGCAGACCAAAAGCATGTTAATGTAAAATAAATAGAAACTGCAAATACATGTTGGGATCACGCAGGTAATGTCAATCATTTTATTGACTTGTAAGAAATAAAATGCTGAGTTGAACATATTCTACTGTTGGTGCATCAACTAATTAAACTTCTCAGTAGTTAGTGATATGTTAACTGGTAACCATTCCTTGAACATAAAAGAGTTGAGTAAGACTTTATGGAATACATTTAAAGGGACACTCCACTGGCAAAATTCAAATTACGTTAAAATCACTGTTTAGTAAATATCCCCTAAATAAAACATTGCATGCATTTAATTATACATTTTTCTTTGAGGTTATATCTAAAAGCAGCTTGCAAAAGCTGCAGATATTGTGTCTGAATCCTTTGCAAGACCTCCCCTTCTAACTCCACCCAGGCTTTCTTTAGCTACCTAATTACTTCTAAATGAAGCTCAATGAGAAGTATTTGCAAGCTGGTGCTCTGCACAATTGCTGCCTCTTGAGTTTAACTCTGCTGAGCTAATCAAACCAGGAATGGGACTGGTTGTCTGTATGACAGCCATGGGGGTGTAGCCAAGTTAATTTATAATTTCTATTGAAATCTGCACTTTTTGCATAATGAAAAAGAGAAGACACACTCTTTATACATAAAGTTTTTCACCAAGCTAAAGTGCTTTAGGTGTCTGGAGTGTCCCATTAAACTGATGCTTCACTATTTCTCCTACATTCATACCTGAAGATATTCTGTCTGAAATCCAAACATATTGGTTCTTAGGGGCACTAAATAGATTTTATAGTGTTAGGAATACAAATCTGTATATCTAACACTATAGTGCCCTCTAGTCCCACGCCCCCCCCCCCCTCCTGTCATTCCACCGCTGCAGCACATAAAGGGTTAAATACCTCAGTCAGTCAGTCAGTCCCCCCAATTGTGGTTGCATAGAGTGAGTATCCAGGCCAAGGGGAGGAATTTACCCTTAGGGCTTACTATGCCATCCTATGGTGCTAGCACGGCAAATCATGCCCTTCATCATTAGGTGGTTAAAAAAATAGTAGGACGGCCTAGCACTTCCTTTGTTATTAAGGGGTTAAAAAAATATCAGCAACTTAACAGTCTTGAAATCTACTACACTAAAAGTCATTCTATATTGTTTGCTGGGATATGATGAGGACATACATTATATTGGTGATAAGTATTGTGAAGGATTTCCCAGTAATCATTTGGTTATTTCCCCTCCCTGCTACTTAATTCCCTTGTTTATTCGTTTTATTTTTCGTTGTTCGGTAAATCATTCGCTTTACCGAATGGAGACTAATTAGAACGTGGAACACTGTGTAACTATATGAAAACCGCAGATTAATTGAATGCTCCTAGGTGGCCATTTCGTGCATACGAACGCACGTGGTGAGAAAAATGGACGGCGGCCATCTTGTCTCCCGAACACAGCCAGCGGGACTTGGTCATCGAGTGCCTGGAACTGTTTTGGGCATGGCACTCGCACGAACCCCAGTCTTTATGGAAGTCCCATACGTACTACTACCCAATACGGTAGACGAACTCGGGAGTTTCAATCAGACGAACAAGAGCAAGAGGAGCATTCTACATGAATCAGCTTTACTCCATCTATGGCGGTTTTCATATAAATCCACGGAGACCGGCTTTTGCTGCCAATTCTATGGAACTCTTTGTCAGATTCAACCTCGTGGCAGCACGGTCAAACCGTTTGAAAACTACCGAACGGATTTGTCTGAATTTTTTATATGTTACTCCCATTAAGCTCAGCTACCCAGGGATATGTTTTTTGTGTTTTTTTATGTCTGTTTATGGTATTTCTGGAAAATGTGAAATTGTAAAAAAATTCTGCCCAGCAGATAATTGAGTTTAGTATGTTTCCAAAACTAAATTATCTCGCTGGCTCAGAGGAGGAGTTTGATTCTGTATAAATTTAATGCCTTTGCCTGCCATTAAACCAGTCTTGTTCCAGCATTAAGCTTTGACTCATGTGTGGATTATTATGCGACACCAGCGACCTTTTACCCTGTGGATTATTGGCAATATTATTTTATGGGAATAAGGGACTGACAGATGGTAACACATATTCAGATTGTCACAAGAATTAACAGGTTAACATTTTTTTACTTTGTTGGTGAATAGTATATTTTAGCAGAGGTTCATGTAGACTAACCAGACCAGCCACAACATTAAAACAACCTGGCTATATCATGTGCTTACAAAACAGTTCTCATGCATAGAGATAAGGACTCCACAAGTCCTCTAAACATGTCCTGTGGTATCTGGCACCAAGAGATTAGCAGCAAATCCTGCAAATTGCAAGTTTGGGCCTCCATAGATTGGATTGTTCCAGCACATCCCAAGGATTTTCTATTATATTGAGATCTGGGGAAATTGTAGGCCAATGCAACACCTTGAATTCTTTGTTCCTCAAACCATTTCTGAACAATTTTTGCAGTGTGGCAGGGTTCATTATTCTGCTGAAATAGGCCACTACCATTAGGGAACACTATTGCCATGAAGGTCTGCAACAATCTCTCGGTTGGTGGTACTTATCAAAGGAACATTCACATGGATGCCAGGCAGGGCCGGTGCAAGGACTTCTGTCTACACAGGTGAAGACACATTTTGCTGCCCCCAAAATTTATCTTCACCTGTTTGTCTAATATTCCCACTTTTGCCCCTTTTGTTCATCTTACCACCTTTTCTCTTGTTTTCCCTTTTTGTATATTGTATCCCCTGTTTGCCATTATATTTTATGTGTTTTGTGTCTTCATCCTACTTTTCTTTACCCCCTTGTGTCACACACTCACTCACACATACATACACACACTGACCATTACACACATACTGCTTAAACACACACACACACACACACACACACACACTGCTTATACACACACACTGGCTCTAACACACACAGTCTTTTACACACTTGCACTGCTTATACACACTCACTGGCTCTAACAGACACACACAAACAGTCTCTTACACACACTCATTGGCTGTAACACACACACAGTCTCTCACGCACAAACTGCTTTTAAACTCAAACAGTCTCTTACACACACAGCTTATAGACACACACACACTAACTCTTATACACACACACTGGCTCTAACACACACACACTAACTCTTACACACACACACACACACACACTGGCTCTAAAACACACACACTAACTCTTACACACACACACACACACTAACTCTTACACACACACTGGCTCTAACATTCACACATTAACTCTTACACACACACACACACACACTGGCTCTAACACACATACTAACTCTTACATACACACACTGGCTGTAACACAAACACACACACACACTCACACACTAACTCTTACACACACACACACAGACTTACTGTTTCTTATAGTTGCTAAACAGAGGTCCCGCTGTTGTAGCTTTCCTCCTCTCTCCACAGCAGTTGGCCACCGGGATATGATGTCACATATCCCAGCGGCCTGTAGCTCAGGAAGAGATTGGCCACAGTTGCTCCTCGCTGCTCCGCCCCCTTCCCTCAGTGGCTGCACGTTTCCCAGCCAGCTGATTAGATTGCTGCAGAAATTGACCGGCAGGAACAGAGTTCTCTGTGCTCCCGCCGGTCACTCGGACATTTTTGCGCCCCTTGGGTTCGTGCGCCCTAAGGCGGCCGCTTGTGCGGCCTTATGGTAGCGCCGGCCCTGATGCCAGGACACAAGGTTTCCTAGGAGAACATTGCCCAGAGCATAACGCTCCCTCCACCAGCCTGCCTTCTTCCCAGAGTGCATCCTGCTGACATCTCTTCCCCAGGTAGATGATGCACATGCACTTAACCATCCACCTGATCTAAAAGAAAACAAGTTTCATTAGACCAGGCAACCTTCTGCGAACACTCCATTGTCCACTTCTGACACACATCCCCTTTGAAAATGCTTTCGGTGGTGGACAGGTATCATCATGGGCACTATGACTGTGGCTATGCAGCCACAATCGCAGCAAATTCTGACTCCTTTCTATTTTGCCCATCATTACGTTGTTCAGCAATTTGAGCTACAGTAGGTCTTCTGTGTGATCGGACCAGATAGGCTATCCTTCACTTCCCACATGCTTCTTTTACCAGTTACACCATTTCATCAGTTGTTCTTCCTTGCACACCCTTTTGGTAGGTACTAACAAACCTAGTCATCTAGCCATCACCATTTGGCCCTTGTCAAAGTCATTCAGATATTTTTGTTGCACATTTTTACTGCTTCTGGCACACGAAATTCAAGAACTGACTTTCACTTTCTGGCTTATATATCCCACCCATTGACAGGTGCCATTGTAATGCTATAATCGGTGCTATTCACTTCACTTGTCAGTGGTTTTAATTTTGTGGCTGATCAGTGTATAATATATGTAGATATTGACTAAATACAATGGACCATCCTTTTTTAGGAAGAATAAAAAAATAAATACAAAAAAGAGTTATCTGTGTACCACCTTGTGCATTATGCACAATGCAGTCTATTCTTAATTCAACATTGTTGACAGTTCACGTAATAATATAATATAAAAAGGAGTTTTAAAACTACTTCCTATTTGCACTTGTCTGTGAAGCCTTTGGAATTTGATTTTGAATACTCCCAAATGACTGCAGATCCATTCCATGGTGCTCTAGGTGTGATATGAACCACCATTGGGTTCCCTGAGCGCAACACTACATTTGGGATTGGATAAAGTAATTCTCTGTTCACCTTCCTGTATATTCCCCTTAGTACTGAATATGTGCTGTATTTAAAGCCCTATCACTGGATAATCAGTAAGCTGGTTTAAAAAAAAAACTGTGTTTTATTAGTATTACTGGTATTTACATAGCACCAGCATATTTCATAGCCCTTTATAATATTATCAAAGGGGGAAACAACAATAAATTAGACAATTACAAAAACGTACAGGAACAATAGGCTGAAGAGGGCCCTGCTCAAACAAGCTTACAGTCTATAGTAGGTGGGACGTAAAACCCAACAGAACAGGAGGTAGCAATCAAACAAGGTGGAGTGAAGCAGAGCTGGAGGAGAGAATAGAGTGCTGCCCTTTAGGAGAGAGCGAGGGACAGGTGTGTGAGGTAGAGGTTACGCTGGGCCATAAGCTTTCCGAAAAGATGGGTTTTAAGGCACTTTTTAAATGATTGAAGACTAGGGGAGAGCTTGATAGTCATAGTCAGGCTATTCCAAAGGAAAGGAGCCACCTGCGAGAAGTCCTGCAAGTGTGAGTTGGCCGTAGCGGTGTGAGCAGTGGACAGGAGAAGGTCATGGACAGAGCAGAGAGACCGAGAAGGGGTATACCTGTGGATCAGTGAAGAGATATAGGAGGGGCTAGAATTGGTCAGTGCTTTAAAGGTGTGGATTAGTACCTTGAATTGACTCCTATTGGATGCAGGAAGCCAATGTAAGGACTGACAGAGAGGAGAGGTGTGATAGGAGAGGAAAATCAGTCTAGCTGCAGCATTCATTACAGACTGTAGCGGGGCAATATGACTTGTGGGAAGACCTATTAGGAGAGAATTACAATAATCCATGAAAGAAATTACTAAAGTAGCATCTTGTGTAAGAAAGGGTCAGATTCGGGCTATGTTTTTAAGGTGCAATCTACAGGAGTTGGTAACAGACTGGATTTGATGCTCAAATGTTAGGCCATAATAATGATGTTTGTTAAGGAAGGCACAAGACAATAGGAGAGAGATGCAATAAGGTGAGACGGGAAAGGTTCAAGCAGGCAAGTGGTGGGTCAAGAGGAAAGGAGAAGCACAGCCACCTCTTGTTCAGTAGCCTGGGAGAAAGTCTGAAGGGTAGGAAAGGCATGACCTAGGTGTGGTTGAGAAAGAGAGGGGCAAGGTGGTGAGAATTATTTCCTTAGCTGCAAGCAGCATGCAAAGCTATCGGGTGTAAGGTTAGTTTGGGGGTTGGCCCCAGCAGGGCAAACAAGGGAGTTAAAGGTATTAAAAAGATGCCTGGGATTGCGGGAGCATGAGCTAATGAGAGAGGAAAAGTATGACTGTTTGGCAAGGGCAAGGGCTGTGCTTTATAAATGCAACATGGATTTGTAGTGGAGGAAGTCAGACTGGGTGTGTGACTTCCTCCAGCAGCATTGATCAGAACGAGAGCATCTTTGCAGGTAGCGTGTTGATTTAGTGTGCCATGGTTGGGGGCGTGTTCTCCTCAAGGTGCATGTTTGGAGTGGGGTTGCAGCATCCAGGGCAGAGGTGAGGGTAGTGTTATATGAGTAGATAGCCAGTGAGGGACAGGAGAAAGTAGGGATGGATAGAAGTTGGGAATCAATATTAGCTGATAGTTGCTGGAGGTCAATATAATTTGGATTTTCTTCTTAGTTGAAGGGGGTTAGGTTGAGGATGGTGGGGTAGGGAGCTATTGATAGCAAATTATAAGAGGTGGTGATATGAGAGAGGAAATGGAGTGTTGCAGAGATTAAAGATTGTTTAATCTCATTCATGAGAGAATGGAAGATCAAGGGTATTGCCGGCTACATGGGTGGGGGGCTAAGCACATTTATAGCTTAAGGGAGGAGGTCTTTGAAAGCAGTTTTGAGGATACTGAGGACAAGGTTACTTTAATGGGAATGTTGAAGTCCCCAAGAATTAGGGATGGAATATTAGAGGAGAGGAAGTAGGGAAGCCAAGTGGTCAAGGAAGAGTAGAGGGGAGCCAGGGGGACGATAGAGAACAGCAATGTTAGCAGAGATGGGTTTGAAAAGGCGAATTGAATAAAAAATTAAAATGAGGAGAAAGAGAGGGAAGGGGGGTGGGTAGAGATTTGAAGGAGCGGTGAGGCAAGAGCAGATACCCTACACCACCACCTTTGCTTTCAGAGTGTCTTGGGTTGTGGGAAAGTTGGAGACCTCCAAAGGATAGAAAGGCAGGGGTAGCGGTGTCACAGGGAGAGAGCCATGTATCTGTAAAGGCTAGTAATTCTAGGGAGCAAGAGATGAAAAGGTCATGCACACAAGTGGATTTAGTAACACTGCAAACAGAGCATGCATTCCAGAGGGCAGTATGGAAGGAAGATTTAAAGGAAGAGTGACATGATATGGGTACGACATTATTGTGATTCCTGGAGTTAGCACATGGTGGGTTTGCAAAGGTGGGGCCAGGATTTGGAGAGACATCACCAGTTGCTAGGAGCAGAAGGATAGAGAGTAAGAGAAGATGTGAGTAGAATTTAAACGTTTTGTGAGTAGAATTTAAACGTTTTGTGTGTATTTAGTAGTTTTAGAAAGAGTTAGTGGAGATAGGCTGGAAAGGTATAGGTAGAGTGCATGGGATGAAAAGAGAGGGGAGGGAAGTAAAGTGGGAGCAATGAAAATGGTGTCAGCGGGGACAAGTGAGCAGAGGGATAAAGAGATTTTGCTAATTAGAGAGGTGAGAGTGGGAAAAAAAGAATATAAGGGAGAGCATTCTCTAAGGAGAATAAGCACCCGCAGTCAATACACAGGAATAAAAATGAGGAAGATCTACCATTAAGGTGGGTTGTTAGACGTCAACTCTGTTAAATAACAAAAAATAGAATAGCAATGGAAATAATTTTACATGTTATACTTTATTGATGTAGGTTTGGGCTCATGAGCTATCAGTAGAACAATTGGTAATAATATAGTGCTAACATATCCGCAATTAATAATAATAAATGATCATTTAGATTGCTATTGCTTTTCTGTTAGCATGATTTATTTTTGTAGTAATAGCACATAATTCTGTATCATTACATTAAGTAGAATACATGGCTAGTATAAGGTTTAAAGATAGTTATGTTAAACAAAAATGTTTATATACAAGAGTACTTAAAATGTATCTAAACATCATAGGATATGTCTGATTTTTATATACAGCTACAACAGTTGTGTATTTTATAATGGGTTGGGGTTATTCATCTATTCCAATTTGCACATTTTCAGATTCCTGACCATGATTACAGATCAACCTTTATTAAGATTAGTTGAAACACCGATTAGACATTTGGGAATATTTTGTATTGATTGCAAATGTGTCAGGCTTTTTTTTTTCTTCTATGGCTCAGTAGCTGCTCTGTGCCATATAGGATGGTGTGCAGTATCAGAAAACAAAACCTGTAATTTTGACAGGTATTTGATTTTGTGTCATTATACGAAAAAAAAAAACATTTGTAATACGACATTATTGACCCTGTCATTGAAGCGAGATCAACCAATATTACAGGTTTTAAAGAATCTGCTTAAGCAGATTGCAATCTTTTAATTAATTTTCCCTATGTATATAAAATGCAATTTTAAACATATGCATGTTGCATGGTTCTACAACTTAATCTGGATTATTACTCTCTGTCTGTCTAGCTATCTATTTATACATAGCAACACATTTTACTGTCTTACTATTTTATTTGGTGGCAACAACACACACAAGCATTAGGAAAAAAAATCACAACAATTACAATGCAGTTATTAGATTATCTCCTTTTAACATAAAAATAATGTGTTATTATACAACTAGAACCTAAGTTATTGCACCAGGTGACAGTGCTAAATGACACAATTCAGTATATCAATTTGCGCAGAAATTTAATGCGTGTTAAATGTTGCATTGCAATTTGTATTTATAGTGTTATTGTTCACAGTGAAAAAAAAGAGAAAATTGCTCACAGCTCTTTCTCAGATAAAATGATTGTGTTGTGGAGTCCTCTAGGCCCCCTTCTCATGAATACCTAAAACAAATAAATGATATTCTTACCTAAACTCCAGTAGAGATGTTTGAGACATGTTTGTTTCCGCTATGTGTCCCAGTACAGAGCAAACAAGAAGAACACCCTTCAGGCTGTCCGACAGCAGGGTGTGTGAAACCTTAGCACTTCATAAAGTGTTATTTCTCTTGGAATATTGGAAAGTATATAAAGTAGGACAGATAGGATGACCTGTTAACATGTAAAGCTGGAGTACTGCAGGCGTTGGAGTGTCCCTTGAATGCTTTAGCAAACACTCATGGATTGATTTGCAAGAGACAATATATACCATGGTGACCCTATGCTAGGTATACCTCTTTATTACAAGATAGAGTTATTTGCTGAAAATTAAAAATGAAAGCAGGGCATTAAACTTTCTTGGCATTGGAAATGAAAACAGGGATTAAAGGATAGTAACATAAATAAGGCAAACTGTAACAGAGTGTCAGGTTGAACAAGACAGTCAGTTAATCATAGAACCTACAGACATCTGAGATGAACTGCTCATTCTTAAACTTGCCACATCTCCACCTACTGTTAGGAGTTTGTCAACATTATATATGAAGATTAAAAGAGTAGATAATTTTTATCCAAAAAGATTAGATCATTTTTTGCTTCCATAACAGTCTTAATTCCTTAGAGGATAACTTCAACAAGATGTAGAGGAGCAATAGTCATGATCCTCAAGATGGACACATTTTTTTAGGGATTTTGGTCTATACTGGCTCATTAACATTAGAAGGTTCCTTTAGATTTTTTTTAAACACATTAATACTATTCCATCTCTAATTCTTTAACTGTCCTAATTTCTTGCTATATGGTCTGCCATTCCAATTGTATTCACTGGTGTCCTGCATCACCAGGGAACTGACCCCAACCAGCACCGTACAAGTTCATCAATAGGTGAGCTCATGCTTTGCTGAGTGCCCTAGGCCATTCTTAAGGGGTTCGTTCAGCTGTGCTCTTTGCATGGCATAGTCTAAGAGAAGCCAGCCAAGAGGCTGTCAGTCAACCTGGCATGATTTCACTCTAGTTTGACATGCCCCTTGAGCACCCTGTTAGGAGATATGTAGTAAAGTGATCCACTTATTCGTCATTAAACATAGCATAGGAAGATGTTTTTTACCTTCACAGTAATGTCTAATCCTTAAAAAAATTAAAAATCGTTTATTTTGCTATTTAAAATATACAATGTATGCCTTTCTTTAGTTTAATAAAATAAAAATAATAAATAATGAATAAAATAAATAATAAATAATAAATAATATTATTTTTATTAAAAATATTTTTTTTTATTTTGTTCTTACCATGAACATTCTTACCTTCAGAAGGGATGGTATGTCTCTTTCTATTCCACAAACAATTCTTTACTTTGCACTAAAAAGTTGCCTACTCACACACATACATACAAAAAAAATTACTTTCATAAGCTTTCTGAATGGTGCAAGGTCATGACAGAAAATATATAATATTTAACAGAATAGGAATGATGTGAAAGGAGTAAAGACTGAAATTAAGACAAATTTAACAAGGACAATATGTAGTTATGATATGATATGGGAGACAAAGAGTTCTAGACTGAAGATATAAAAAGGTGAAAGGTCAAGAGAAGTGTGATGTATATGAATACCATATCCATAACTGCACAGGCTTCTAAAATAACGAAAATGACAACTTTGATGGCACTTGCAATGAATAAAAGATTCCTCAGAAAGATTGTTCCAGTATTGAAAAGTTAAGAGCATATTTGAAGGATGATATAATTTTTCCAGTTGAACCATAACACTTTTAATTATTTACTGCTCTAACACACAGAAAAGGGAAGCATCTTTGGTATTCCATTGAAGCGGGAAACAAAAAAAAAATCTAATGTCACATCTCTTGGGTGGTGAATGTAACAAAAGGAAAATTAAAATCCTGTATAGTGCAAGTCTATAACTGTATCTCTGGAGCACCAGCATGTGAAAGGCACAAGAAGGCAATAGGGGGGAACAGTATTGTGCATATGTGATATTGCATGTGCAACATAAGGACAATCTACAATCCATCTAAACCTGTTCAGCTGAAGCTATTTGCACTTTTTTTTTTCTTGGGTACTAGACTCTTATACATATATCCTTATATGCCTGCATACAAATCAGTGTAAAGAATGACTGTATAACCTTTATTATTTATTAGGAGCAGTTTTAGAGCACCTGTAAGGTGAGAGGCAGAAACCTAACAAATATACACAAAAACATGAAGAAAAAAAAAGGATGGCACTAAAACTAATATAAAAAAATAAAAAGCTGCACTATTTAATGCGAAAAAAGCTCAAAGCACACACAACAACATAAACCAAATGATAAAGTTTGCTGTGTATTTAAGACCTTAGTGATTATTTTAAGTATATAAAGTACAAAAATATAAACCATAAAACTGTACATACAATGGTATAATATAACCTTTCAGCAAAGCACTCAAGTGCACTGTGCCAAAACACACTATTAAAGGGACACTCCAGGCACCCAGACCACTTCTGCTCATTGGAGTGGTCTGGGTGCCAACTCCCACTACTCTTAACCCTGCAACTGTAATTATTGCAGTTTTCTATAAACTGCAATAATTACATTGCAGGGTTAACTCCACCTCTAGTGGCTGTCTACTAGACAGCCACTAGAGGTAACTTCCTGTGTGAGGACCTCCAGCGTCGCTCAAAACCCCATAGGAAAGCATTGAAATAATTTTTCAATGCTTTCCTATGGGGAGACGTAATGCACATGCGCGGCATTTCCGCGCATGCGCATTAGGTCTCCTCGGCCGGTGGGCGAGATCAGTCTCGCCCACCAGCCTACGCAATCACTGGGAGGAGCGTCGCGGAGGCAGCAGCGAGGGACATCGCCGCTGTCCCAGGTAAGTGACTGAAGGAGTTTTCACCCCTTCAGTAACTGGGGATTGGTTGGTGGGAGGGAGAGGGACCCTCCAGTGCCAGAAAAACGGATCGTTTTTCTGGCACTGGAGTTTCCCTTTAAGTGTTATTTAGGTATAAAGGCTAGGCAGTTAGAAAATTATGCCATGCCTACAGTCAGAGAGCTCACAACTGACTGGATCATGGAACCACGACACTTCAAGTATCTGAATGATGAATACAGAGACTAGCTCTCTGTTTCCAGAGCTGCAAGCCTGTCCTTCAATATAACTAAAGCTCCTTATATACACGCAATGCAACCCCTATTTATTTTTTCAATATGAATATTATTGGTGACATCATGGTTGAGTCTCTTCTCAATTCTCAAACGCTGTCTGTCTTCGCAACCACATTTATTTTATTTTCAACCTCCCACTTGTCTCTGTTTTCTCCTCTAAAGTATTTCTCTCATCTACCCAATGTGTAGATGCCCCATATGAGTATTTTCTACCCCCTCACCAGTTTTTTCCTCTAAAAAAATATTTTCTTCTCTTTTCCATCTTTCCACTAAACATTCATTTTACTGCTCCCCTAACCATAAGTTTCCTTATATTACCACATATCATGACTCAACGAGAAGCTCTACGAAGAATCCTGTGGGAGTTCTAGCATCCCAGATCTCTTCTGTATGTGGGAACTTGGGGAAAGACCACTTTTCCTATATGTTTAAAAATGTATCATACTTTTAACTATGCCTTTTCCAATGCATGTTCTATCTAATTGTTTTAATAGGTATTTGACTTTTCAAGTCATCTGGTTACTATTTGCATTAAAGCAAGCAAGGGGATTAAAAATGGATTTGTGAGATTTTTATTTTTATTCTTTTGTAATAAATCTTCATATGTCAGAGAATTTAAATGAAATTGCCATGCATAGCTAAATGTGTATACTGTGTGACTCCTTGATAATCAGGCTTTTACAGAAGTTAAGTAATACTCTGCTATTAATCAGACACCGTGTTAAAAACTCAATGCTCTGTGGGCTCTTATCTCTCATAGAGGGATTATCTGCATTTCAGCTACTTTCATTGGGTTGGTATATACTCCTGATGATTCTCTGTCTTGTAGGGAGAGATTGTATTTGTGATATGGATTTCACATTTTCCACGTTAATATGCATACTGATCATATTTAAGGGTTTCTCTTAAAAAGGATCACAAATCATTATAACAAGTCAATTTCATACTAAAGTTATTATTGGTGTGTAAAATAATTATATATCACTACATTTAGAAATAACCCCACATGAGCATCACTATAAAGAGAACCTCCTTTCTAACACCTGCTTCCCAAATAGAGGAAGATATGAAGGCAGACCAGGGATGGTGTGCCCAAAAATCCTACATGTGACTGAACTGTTGTATGACTAACAAAAAATGTCAAGAACAGAAAGGTGAATGAGATATTGTTTGGAAATATAAATAGTTACAGAAAACCTGGGTTAGATAAGGTCACGAGTGTAACTGGGCCTTTGATGGTCAGCATGTCACAGGGGTTCAGGCAGGGCCAGGCTAGTCTGCGTGAAATCTGAGAGATATCCTGCTGCTTCAGGCCCACCGATGCATGAAAAAAGTTGGAGAGAACGTGAAAGGCTGCCTGGTTATCTAACATCCCAGCAGCTAAATGTCAGGCAAGGGTAAGGGAAGCACCAGCATGTGAAAGGCACAAAAAGGCAAGTAGAATTGTCACCTGTGATGTTGCATAAAATGTGCTCCCTGTTAGTGGAGATCATTAGCTTCAGGAGGAAACCACCACAATGACACTCAGCCAACACTGCATAATCACACACAGCCAGAACACACATCCTACTCAGGTATACTGCATACCAGGTGATAAGGGGGCTATGCACTTGAGCCCTGTGGTTCCTAGTTATGCCCCTGTGGAGAAGTATAATTATATTACAATTACCCTTATTTTGCGGCTAATTGTATGACTCGTCCCAACAGTGTAAAAAGTAGATTTAAAAAACTACACAAAAACAATGTGCCAAATTGAGAAACGTGACAAAAGCCATGATAGCCAAAGTCGGTTCTGTAATGGAGGCAAGTGTGGTTTCCTTTATCAGGGAATAAACCCTACATTTCTTATGTTGGTAATCTTTTACTGAGTCCATCCTAAACACATGGGACAAATTAATTTTGCATAGAGCCACAGTTTGTTTGTCAACTGAATCCATATGTGTGGAATGGTTTTCCTAACCACAGCCAATACCATCTTAATAAACCTGGAGTGATAGACAGCTCTGGAGACAGTGAAACCTGAAAGTGTAAAATGTTTTCAAGGTAAGCTAGCACATCCACCAGAACTCACCATGCTTTGCTACTACTTATTATATGATAGTACTGTCACGACAAGGGTGCATAATTCAATATTGCTTGTGGTTTGTGTAGTGCATACATGAATTGTCTACTTGGTAGAGGTGGTATGGCCAATTTGATTGAATAGGATAGTTGTCAGAAGGGTTTCATTTAAAGTATATGGGAATGTGATAGATGTCAGAAGATTTACAACTCATTTGAAGCTGTGACTCCAGAGCCCCTCTGCAAGGTGTGAAATGTTAAACACGAGTTGCCTCTGAGTCTACTTTAATGTAAACTAACCTTCTAATTTGCCATATGACTGCATCTCCTCTTAGATAGTGGGATCTTATGATATACTAATGACCATTAGCATTCAAGAGAACCATTGTGTTCCAGTGTCATATCCAAAAGAAACATTAATAATAACTCACAGATGAATAATTCTGTGCATATTTAGAAAGAGGAAAATCCCACCCTTCATAAAGAGTATAAATATGGCTAGCACAGCTTAAGCTGTTTGGAAGGAATTGTGAAGTCCTTTGTATTAAATCATAAGTAGAAGGTGTCAATGAACAAACAAAAGGAGGATTTTGTTCCCTTCAGACCTGGGGTTGGCTAACCACACTCCAATGGTAAAACAATAATCAGAATCACTTATGCAGAAGTTTTATTGGGAATCTGTAAAAACCCACAATGTTTCAATTTCAACAGATATTTTTCAAGCCTTTTTTCAAACTTGAAAAAGATCTAATTTGAGATCAAAACATTGTGTGTTTTTCCTGATTTTCCAATAAAACTGCTGCACAAGTGATCTTGAATGCTTGGACTATATTTATTGTTTTACTATAAGTAGACGGTGTGACATATGTCATGAATGTAAAAATTGCAACAAAGTCATAGATGCAATTTTTATATCTGTGGCAGCACAAAAGAGGAAATAATATAAAAAGTCTATATTTGGATTCATGTTGGTATTGAACACAAGGGTAAGGTCACTTATTGTTCCTAAAGGATACACCCTTCCATCTACCTATGCCACCTCTGGGCCAACTCGAAAACCTGACATGAATTCAGGAGGTATAAATCTAATTGATGGACAAATGTCGCATGTTCTTACAAGGGGCCAAGTTTGTAAGTTGTCAAGTTTCCTTGCCCAAGCAGAAGACACTGTTACTTTTGAAACCTAAGTGAGTAATTAGGACTTTGATTAATTTCTCTTTTTTCTTTTTTTTTTTCATCTGTTGATTGGTGGAAATCATCTGTTTTGTGTATGCACTGTGACTATTGTTTGTTCATAATAAATATTCTTTTATTAGGTTCTGCCTTTGTCTAGTAAAGACTCACGTTACCTGGTTACACCTTACCTGAAGATACCAAGTTATTTATTATTTGAAATTGCATTGATATTGTGCTAAATTGTATTTGGTGGGTTTTTATTCTAATTTACTTGGGAGACCAAGGCATCCCATTTATAAATTGTCTTGGTGTTGGCAACATAAAAAAATAGCAATATTTATATCAATTATAATTAAGTGTGAGTATTGTTAAGGGGGATTTTTATCATTATTTCCAGTCTACGGCAGACAAATAGTAAATTCTAACCCTTTCACCAGAACAAAGTCGTGCAGACTTGGAGTAAGGTACGTTTGTGATACTCACACTCATGCTATCAAGCCAATGAGCCATGGTCAGTACCCAAATAATAATGAGATTAATAAGTCAAAAGAGCAATGTCCAAACATTATGATTGTATTAGCATATCATTTGCTAAGTGATTTAACAAATATAGGTACATGGTTATATGGGCTCAGTTGTATTTTCCGTATAGCATACCAAGTGCACAAGGTATAATGTGAAGACAGTCTTTCAACGATTCCATGAACTAGGTAAATAGTTAAATTATAATATCCACTACGATCCATGATTGTTGCACATCAATATATGTCACTCATCAGTGTGTGTAAATGTATAATTGTCTTTGGTCAAATATATTATTGTAATTTAGCAAATAGATGCAGACTTTGCATAGAAAGAATGACATCAAAAACTTAATTAACATCTTTATTTTATTTACTTGACAAAAATGCAATTACATCAGCAACTAACGAGTAGTAACTAGTCATAGGCTGGCAAACCAAACAATTCTGGTTTAAATTCTTCCATCGATTTCAGCAGAAGAGTAGCTCTTCTTGTTAAATCTTGATTTAGATTTTCATCTGGAATCATGACTACTTGCATTCCAGCTGCCAATCCTGCTTCAACACCATTAGGAGCATCTTCAAACACAAGACACTAGAGGAAAAAGGAAAAATATAGTTCACTATATTTAATGACAATGTTCTTATTTGAGTTTTCGACCAACTGATGAGTATTTGATATTTACACTTTACTGTCGGATATTCTATATGACAATTAGCAAGAAAAAATACAGTGACAGATGAAACCATAGGACGACATTTCTATACTTATGCTTATGATGTAGAATTATTAAAAAATCTTTATTGAACTTGTATTGAATTATTGCACTAACTCCATTTTAACCTGATACTGTGACAAATCCTCCATTTTGTCCTCATAACCTGACTTCTCCAGATGAAAACTACATTACATGACAGAATTTCTCAGCACATCTAACACAATAGACAAAGACTGTATTCTCCATAAGGATATGACTAACCCAGGAACTGCTGAATTTCCCCTAACTCGCAACATAGTATAAATTGAAGGCCATGAGAACACTGTAGTAATGAAATGTTCTATTCATAAGAGACCTTGCACCTGACCACAAGACCTGACATCACTGACCGTGTAAAATGACGCTCAAGACCCCCTTGTCCCCACCCGTGTCCAAAACAATACCACCTCTTGGTGGGTGGACACGGAGCTAACCACTTAGTTTTTGAGCCAATTAATTATATTGATAGGAGGACACTAATCCAGACACTTAACAATTAATCCAATTAATGATGTTTATTCACTGATATCTTGATAATCAATGATGACGAAAATGCCTCTTAAAAGGGCCTGCGCGCCCGCTCTTTTTGCACTTGCCAATAAATTTCCTCGAAGTTATTTTAACCTGAACTCCGTGTGTCAGACTGAATTACTTCAGCGTATATACGCAATTCAATTCTCTTTAATTTGGACAGGAACAGATAGACATTTAAACATTTTGGTTTACTGAAAAAGTACCATAACAACTTTGGCGCCCGAACAGGGACCCCGGGCTATGTCTGGCCGGTGAGCCGTCCTAAGGAAGACGCAGTTGGACGGAGGAATCCGGGGGGAAGGAAAGGAGATTGATCACCTCCAGGTACACGGTAGAGACTTCTGCAGAGCCACCGGTATGTTCCGGTCCCTTTGATTGACCCGTCCACGTGTCTGTGACTGCTTCCCGGGAGGACATCAAAGACAGGTAATATCTTGCCCGGGGTCTCATTACCCATTTGTTACCTGCATTTAGTCTATCTGTTGCCTGGGTGTGTCTGTATTGGCATGGTCTAGTTTGGTTGCCCGGGCTGAATGTTTATTTGTTTCCCCTTTTTGGGATAAAAGGGGGGTGGACCCGTGGTAGTTTGCCTGGGGGTCCTGTGTTTGTCTGTTTCCCCTTTTGGGATAAAGGGGGGTGGACCCGGGGGATTTGCCTGGAGTCCTGTTGCCTGTTTTACCCCTTTTAGGAGCCACGTGTCTGTGGCTGTAGGGAAAAAGGGGGGTAGACCTGTGGAAGTTTTCCTGGGGGTCTTCTTTGCCTGTTTACCTCTTTTAGGAGCCTCGTGGCTGTGGCTGTAAGGAAAAAGAGGAGTGTTGGAACTGTGGATTTTGTGTAGACTCATAATTTCCTGTGATCCTTCTTTGTGTCACTTTGATAGCCTAGCTAGCTTCACTGTGCGCTTTCGGACCCTCCGGCTCTAGTTGAGTTGGGGGCTTCCTGACCCGGACCCTCCGGCTCTAGTTGAGTTGGGGGTTTCCAGACCCGGACCCTCCGGCTCTAGTTGAGTTGGAGGCTTCCTGATTATTTAATTGTGGTAGGGGACTTAGTCTTGTGGCAGGGGACTCAGTTTCCTGGGGGGATTCAAGTAGGCATTGCTTGTTTTCCGCATCACGTGGTAGTGAGACTTATAAAGTGGGTTTTATAGGGGCACTACGAGGGCGAGGGTAGCGCGGCCACTATTAGTGGACTGCTGTAACGAGGGAGGCATATGGATTTCGGACCGGTGTTAGCTGTTATCCTTGGCCGCTGGTGAGACTTACGAAAGTCGTTCTCCGAGTGGGGACACTACGAGATTGAGGGAGGTGACTTTGGAGTAAGCACATGAGTAAAAGAAAGGGATTACTGTTGATTTCATTTGAACTGTGATGCATGCACTGTATTTCAACTGTATTGTTGTCTTGTTTGTTTAATTAGGAGTCATTCAAACTCCTGTGTCTGTCTCTAAGGATTCTCTTTCCTTATCTTTTTACCTTTTCTACACTTCCTGTCCTATTACACTATCCACTCCCATTCCTCTTAATAGAGAAGTGATTGGTCACACACTTCTCACCTCGCTCCAATCCGTGTCTACCATCCCGGGTAGGCGGATTCAGTGACTAGTCTACGTTTTGGGAAGACGCACTTGAGTAGGACCCACCTTCCTCAAAGTGGCAGTCGAGCATTGTAGACGTTCCTGTTCAACTTTCCTTATCTTTCCCTATATCTAGGACGCTGGTGTAGGGGAAAAGGGATTATGTGGCAGGATTTGAGTAAGCCCAGTAAGGGCTGGCTAGCATGTGATTTAGTTGAAGACAGAGAGGGTGAAGAGATGGTTAAAGGTGTTGCAAAGATTGCAAAAGTATGTAAAATTGCTGTGCCTACATGTGGTAGATTGCAACCAGAAAGTTGGCGTAGATTATTGATGGAGAAGAAAGGCAAACTTGCAAATAATGATTTATTAAAGACAGCTGAAGCATGGTACAGAGTAGCGAAGGCTATTCAGCAAGAAGGTTGGGTTGAGGAAGAAATAATTCACAAGGGTGTGAAATTGTTTGTGTATCATAATAACTGTGTTGCTGGGGCTTTTCCTCAGCCAGCGCCCCAAAATGGCGCCCAGGGGATGTCTATCCCAAAGGTCCAGTCAGCAATAGGTGATAGCCAGCTGACTATGTTCCCCACTCCCAATCCTCCCAACACCCATCCCGTCACCTCCCCCGTTTGCCCGGTCCTGAATTCTGATGGATCTTTCTTTTCCCCTTCTCCTTCCCCAACACTCCCATCATCCTCATCCATTCCTAAGCCACCTTCTATGTCTAATGCTAACATTTCATCTGCCATTCCTTCCCCGCACTTTCTCTCCATTGATAATCCTACCCTCCCATCTGCATCTGCCCAGTTAGCTAACCACTCCTCTCCTGCCACTGTCAATCTTGCTGATCCCACTCCGGCTCCTCCTTCTTCACCCGCCTCTACTGATTCTTCCCCATCCTCTCCCTTGTCCGTCCCTACCACGGCCCAGGTTCCCACCCCCTTTGCCAATCCCTACCCAACCTTCCTGCCCACTCCAGGTTCCGCCCCAGCCCCTGCCCAGATGGCTTGGCCATACCCCTTCCCATACCCCATGTCCATGCCCTATCCAAATTATCCATACCCCTTTCCCCAAGCCACTCCCCAGGTTCCGGTCATGCCCAGTCCGATACAGCCTGCCCCGGATGTGCCCACATCCAACATGGCCGCCGCTTCTTCCCTTAACCCCAATGCAACTTCCTTCCCCGCCTCCAATATGGCGGCCCCCAGTCATTCAGCGCCCCTGATGCCGGTGCTTCCCGGTGATTACCGATCCCAAGATTATGACTCAATGGCGACTCCCGCCTCCGGGACTCCCTCTCATCCCCCGGCTCTATCACCTCAGGTAATCCCCTCACGCAGAAGGGCCCAGATAATAGAGCTAGATGAGGAAGAGGATGACAGAGATGACAGGCTGTCTCAGGATTCTTTGGAGGCTGCGAGAGTCTCAACCCACCGCTCTATAGAAGATCCCTTTGGCCATAAGGGTCGGGGAGAACGGGCCCCTCCTAAATATGTTGCCTTTAACCCCACTCAAGCTAGTGCGTTAATGAAATCTCTCCCCGACCCAGAAAAGCAGCCTATGCCTTTTTACCGAGGGATAGTTCAGATTCAAAAGACTTATTCCGCCGCATGGCGTGACTTACTGAGCATTTGTGCTATTAAAGCAGGGGATGCATATTGGCCCAGCATGGCCCGCCACCTCAGTACAGATCTGCTTACAAGTGATGTTGATTACCCCTCCGGAATAACCTTTTGCAATCAATTAAGAGATTGGGCTAAGGATAAACTTGCAGATCAAGCTGCTGGCCTTACTGATGTTGTGCAAGACAAAGGAGAATCAGTGGAAAGGTTTCATGCAAGACTGTATCAAATGTTTACAGATTTAGGATTTGATCTCACTGACAAAATTCATTCACAAATGCTATCAGGTGCGTTTGTCCAAGGTGTTAAAGACTCCATACGCAAGGGAATCATTGCTGCACGCCCTGAATATAAGGTTGTTCCTCTGGATACTTTACTCCTAGTTGCTAGAGGTTTGGAATCCGCCCAGACCCCCAGAAGACCCAATCCAGCTCCCCTCATGGTGGCCCGCGCCACCCCCATCACCCCTGGCACCAAGGGTGTCAAGCTAGAGGATGTAACTTGCTTTAATTGTGGGGCTAAGGGACACTTCAGAAGTGACTGTCCAGAACCTAAAAGGGAACCAGGGGAGCCCAAAAAGTTTTCCAAGCCTGCCCCGGCCCCTAAGGCCGAGAAAACGGTTCCAATTGTTGAGGAACCAGATGATTAGGAAATTGGCAAACCTGTGTTATTAACCCCTGTCATGGCAGTGTCTACAGGGGATAAAGGGGGGGGGGCACTTGCCACAGTGACTTTACCCATTGAAGGCCAACCTACCACATTTCTTATTGACACAGGTGCAGCCCGAAGTGTTCTCAGAGAACAAGACCTGCCAGATCCATCTTTCTTGTCAAGCATTGATGTCTCCTGTGTTGGAGTGGATGGCCAACCGAGACACAGTCCTCTAACAACCCCTCTGCGAGTTGGCACAAGCTTACTTGCTCCTCCACATGCCCAATTAACCTGTTAGGCGCTGATGTCCTCTCACGCCTGCAGGCATCTATAACCTTCACTCCAGATGGACAGGTAGAAATGTCTACACCTCTATCTGTTGCAGACACCTCAGCCTTGTGCTCCCTACCCCTGATGCTGCAATTAGAGGATTCCCGTAGGGAAACAGCAGCACCAAGGTCCAATTTCCCAGACATGTTAAAAACAGAGGTGCCTGCTAAGTTATGGTCCTCAGGTACAGAGGACATAGGTCACCTAAACGTTCCACCTGTGGTGGTAAAGCTAATACCAGGAGCTAAATTACCAAGAAAACCACAATATCCTCTCAAACCAGCACAGGCTGCAGCCATTTCTATCCAAATCAAAGCACTCTTGGAGAAGGGTGCTCTAGTGAAATGCAAATCAGAATGTAATACTCAATTGTTTCCTGTGAAGAAGAAAACTCCAAAAGGTGAGCCAGAGAAGTACAGGATGGTTCAGGATCTCCGTGCTGTCAATGAAGCAACTGTCCTGGACACCCCTCTTGTGCCAAACCCCCATACTCTGCTCTCTGGAGTCCCACCATCTGCAAAGTACTTCACAGTCATTGACCTGGCTAATGCTTTTTTCAGTGTTCCACTGGATCCATCCTGTCAATACTTGTTTGCTTTCACCCATGAAATGCAACAGTATACATGGACTGTCATGCCCCAGGGAGCACAAAATTCTCCAAGTCAATTTGCAAAGGCCATGTGTACCATCCTTGACCCATGGCAAGCTGAACACCCAGAAGTTGTTTTGCTCCAGTATGTGGATGATTTACTGCTCTGTGGAGATGATATACCCACTACTGAAAAGTGTTCAATTAGTCTACTTTGTTATTTGGCAGAACAAGGATGCAAGGCTTCACTTCTCAAGCTGCAATTCTGCCAACCTTCAGTAATTTTCCTTGGACATTGCCTATCTCAAGGTACCAGACATCTCACTCGGGACCGAGTCAGAGCAGTTCTGGACGTTCCTCCCCCAAGGACTTCAAAATCTCTTCATGCCTTCTTAGGCCTCATTTCCTATTGCAGAGCATGGATCCCAGAAGCCTCTCTGCTTATGCAACCTCTCTATGATGCACTCAAGTCAGACCCATTCAGCCTGACCAATGAAGCTCTGGACAATTTCAAATCTCTTAAACGTGCCATTGCTTCTGCTCCTGCCTTGGGCCTACCAGACTATACCAAACCTTTCAAATTATTTGTCTCTGAAAGACAAGGCCATGCTACAGGAGTTCTTACCCAAACTAATGACTTAAGAGGCCGCCAGAGGCCTATTGGATACTTCTCGTGCCAGCTGGACCTTGTGGCCAGAGGTGCCCCTTCCTGCCTTAGGGCTGTTTTTGCTGCAAGAGAACTCATTGAAAGAACTTCTGATCTGGTCATTGGCCACCCTCTGGTTGTTTTGGCTCCTCATGATATCTCTGCCATTATCAACCAAGTACAGCTCAAGCACGTGTCTCCTGCTAGACACTTGCGTCTACAATGTCATCTTCTTCTGCCTGACAACATTTCTATACAAAGATGTCAAGTTCTTAACCCATCCACTCTTCTTCCACTCCCTGAGGGGGGTATCTACTATGGGTTTGTCACGGATGAAACCTACATATACCTCCTCTGTGGATGTATCAAGAAAATAATGCATCCACATTTAACATTTTACGAAGGCAAAACACCTCTCTGTGAAGGCCCGGATTATGCCTTCTGTACCATGTGGTACAAGCCAAACATTACTCCTGAACCTTGCTACGAAGATGAGCTTTACCACTGGATTGAAGTGAAGCTCACTGCTCAGGATTTCTATTGTGACTCCGAAGGCAATAGCATGGTCCTGATCCAACTGCCCTCAGAACTCAATTACCTGTACCGCCATTGGGATACTGCTATTCCACATATCCCTGTTACCAAGTTGAAAACAAGATCATGGAATGATCTTGGGCCTATGGCAAAATTATGGGCCACCATGGATGAATCACAGCTACAGGAAAATGGCATTGCCAAATACACAACAACTGATCTTCTTGAAGCATGGCCACGCCATTTCCTGGAAAAAGAATTTAAAGACCTGGTCATAGTGAATGACTATGACCCAGAAACTCCTCATGACTGTTTTGAACAGATGAAAATGGAAACAGTGCACTTACCAACTGTGCATGAGAATCCATTACCAAATCCGGATTTCACCCTGTTTGTGGACGGCTCAAGGTATGCTGATGAAGAAGGAAAATACCACACAGGATATGCCGTAACCACAACAGAAGAAGTTCTCAAGTCATCATCTTTACCGCCAGCAATGTCTGCGCAAGAAGCTGAATTACAAGCCCTGACTTCAGCATGCAAAATTACAGAAGGAAAGCGTGCCAACATCTATACAGATTCGAGATATGCTCTGGGTGTGGCACATGACTTCGGCTTCATTTGGAAGACAAGGGGATTTCTTACCACTGCCGGTACACCAGTCAAACACAGCTCTGCAATCAAGGAACTAATGGATGCCCTCCTACTCCCTGAAGAAGTGGCCGTTTTGAAAGTCAAGGCACATGGGAAGTTGGATACAGATGAAGCAAAGGGCAACCATTTGGCTGATCAGGCTGCTAAGCAAGCAGCCAGAGATTTGCAGGAAGTGGATGAAGAAGTGTCCGGACAAGAAGAAGAAGTTCCTATCTTTACCTTGCAAACTCTTCCTACTGATCTGAGAATTCTGCGGGAACAGCAAGCTGCAATTACCCCTGAAGAAATCCAGAAATGGAAGAAGAAAGGAGCTGTCCTAAAGGACGGAATTTACTACAACAATTCTAAATTTTGCCTTCCAAGAAATTTATATCCAGCAGTTGTCCAATGGGCACATGGACCTGCACATCTGTCAAAAGACCTAATGGCCGCCCTCATTCAAAAGTATTATGAAGCACCTGGAATCACAACTCTGATCAACAGCTTCTGCAAGGCCTGTGTCATTTGTGCAAAATGCAATCCAGGAAGACCAATCAGGGTGCCTGCAAAGCACCTAGCAAAACCCATGTACCCATTCCAGAGAATTCAAATTGATCACATCCAAATGCCCAAGAGTGGGCCTCATGAATATGCACTAGTAATAGTGGACATGTTCTCAGGCTGGCCAGAAGCCTACCCTGTGACCAATATCACTGCAAAAACAACCGCAAAACACCTACTTACAGACATTGTATGTAGATTTGGACTTCCAGAAGTCATTGAAAGTGATCAGGGCCCAGCCTTTACAGCAACAGTGACTAAAGAAATTTGGACTGCTCTGGGGGTGACCCTAGCCTTTCACACCCCTTACCACCCACAAAGCAGTGGTAAAGTAGAGTGCATGAACGGCACTCTAAAAGCCAGAATGTTAAAAATGTCACAAGAAACAAAGATGCCCTGGCCAGAAAGCCTGCCAATAGCTTTATTCAGCGTTAGGCACACACCTAGAGGGAAGCATTCGTTATCCCCATATGAAATTCTATTTGGGACAGCACCCAGACTAGGTTGTTATTATCCGCAGCAGTTACAGCTTCAATCATATGTTTTAGTAGACTATGTAACTGAACTTGCAAGTGCCTTGAACAAAATACATGCCCAAGTTTTCTCTTCAATTCCAGATCCTGATTTGGACACAGGTACCCACAACCTGCTTCCCGGAGATTGGGTTCTGGTTAAGAAGTTCGTGCGGAAAAGTACCCTGGAACCAAGATTTGACGGGCCATTCCAAGTTCTCCTGATCACCGCAACTTCCGTCAAATTGGCCGGCAGGCCACATTGGATCCACGCTTCCCACTGCAAGAAGTCTCCTGCCCCAGAGGAAGCAGATACCGCACAACCATGTACCTCTGGTACATAGTCTCCTTAATTAGTTTAATTAAGGCCCAGCAGGTAGCCATCACTAAAGATGTTAGTGGGTACACCTTCTGGCAGGACCGGTGCTAGGATTTTTAGTTACACAGGCGAAGATGCATTTTGGTGCCCCCCACCCTCGTTCAAAATAAGGTTCATACAAACACAGAAATAATCATACAGACATACAGACACAGACATACATGCAGGCATATAGACATCATGGCGGCGGGCACCTGGTCGCAGGGATGTGACCCCTGCGACCGCGGTATGTACGCCAGTGCATGCAGATGCACACACAATTAAAGGACCACTACAGACACCCAGATCACATCAGCTCAATGAAGTGGTCTGGGTGTCAGGTCCCTCTAGTTTTAACCCTGCAGCTGAAAACATAGCAGTTTCAGAGAAACTGCTATGTTTCACCGAGGGTTAATCCAGCCTCTAGTGGATGTCTCACTGACAGCCGCTAGAGGAGCTTCCGCTATTCTAAAACACTGAACGTCCATAGGAAAGCATTGAGTAATGCTTTCCTATGGGCGGTTTGAATGCATGCGCGGCAAGAGCATTCAGAGCTGAGAGGCGGAGGGATCCCCAGCGCCAAGGGAGTCCGGCGCTAGAGAAAGGTAAGTGCTGAAGACACACACACACTCTCACGAACAGATGCATACACACCAGCTAACAGACACACTCAGCGACAGACATACATACACTCTCACTGACAAACACACACTCACTAACAGACATCAAACAGACTCACTAATACACACACAAACACACTCAGTAAGAGACACACAGTAACACACTTACTGACACTCACTAGCAGACACACACACTGACACTCACTAGCAGACACACTCACTGACACTAGCAGACACACTCACTGACACTAGCAGACACACTCACTGACACTAGCAGACACACACACTGACACTCACTAGCAGACACTCATTGACACTCACTGACACTCACTAGCAGACACACACACTGACACTCACTAGCAGACACACTCACTGACACTCACTAGCAGACACACACACTGACACTCACTAGCAGACACACACACTGACACTCACTAGCAGACACACACACACACACACACACTAACACTAACACATGTTTTTTTTTTAATTTAATCCCCCAGCCTCCTTACCTTTTTGGAGTGCTGAAGGGATTCCCTGGGGTCCAGTGGTGCTGCTGGGCTCCTGGGCTCCTTGGCTGGCTGTCTCCCTGGCTGGCTGTCTCCCTTGGTGGCTGTCTCCCTTGGTGGCTGTCTCCCTTGGTGGCTGGCTGGCTGTCTGTCTCCCGGGCTGGCTGTCTCCCGGGCTGGCGGGCGGGCGCGAGGGAGCACTCTCCCATGTGTGCTTCCTCTTCAGCTCCCTCGCGCGCCGCATACTGATACCGGAGCCGGAAGATGACGTCATCTTCCGGCGCCGGCATCCCTACGCGGTGCGCGAGGGAGCTGAAGAGGAAGCACACATGGTAGAGTGCTCCCTCGCGCGCCTGCAGAACCGGGCGCTCGGCCACGCTACAAAAGGTCGTCGGTTGGAGGGGAGCGCAGTGCGCTTCCCTCCTTCCGGTCAGCCTGATTTTGCGCCCCCAGGGCCGGTGCGCCCTAAGGCGGCCGCCTGGGCCGCCTTATGGTAGCGCCGGCCCTGCCTTCTGGTATAATTCATCATGTACCCGTGTGGCTACCTATACCTTTGATTATTGTGACATCGTAGAATGCCCATTCTCTACAGCACAAATCCAGAATATCTATAGAGATATCCCTCATGCAAAAGACCCATATGTTTGTGTAGTTGACAAACAATGGGGGCACAATTGTGGCCATTGGGGGGCGGCGGGATGGAATGCCGGGCCTTCCTGGGGTTACAAGCCAAAAAGTGCCTTATCTAAAGTAGATGATCATGGTAGGTCCCTCCTTCAAAGAATGACTCTGAGAAAGCCTGGAGGAGGCACACCAATGAAATTAATTCTTAATATTGAGCATCCAAGCCCAACAGATGCAGACCGATATGTATTGGGAATGTATTGGAAAAAGGGTTCCTATACCAAATTAGGGCATTTCTACCTTAAAGATATGTGTAATTCCCCTGAGTGGCGAGGAGCCACTCACATGGTCACAAACCCATTAAAACCACACATCCAGTCCTTTAAGGACATGATGGCCATTGCTAACCCCACCTTCGAAGATACCATGGCCGCTGAAACAGGTTTTAATGATATTAACCTATGGTTAGAATGGATGAAATATAATGCCAACAAACATAACAGAACCGCATGCTATGTGTGTGGTGGTGCCCGGCCTCATCTGGGTACTGTGCCTTTGACCCTGCCAGTAGATGTAGAAAATTGTGTTTTAAGTCTTTTTGCCTACCAATACAATGTTAACAGGTCCATATGTCAAGGATGGACAGCAGAGTATCCTCTTCTAGCCAAAGGTGTCAGACCCCCTAATGGTATTACCGTATATAAAGGTAATTATACTTGCTATGCCATGCACGATGGGATTGGTAAATTTGTGGGTAACTTTCCCAAAGGTTATTGTGCTACATACAGAACTGTTCCTGTACGTTTACTGCAGCATCACACTAGGTCACTGGGAGACATTTACTGGTTGTGTGGGGATTTACAGCTAAGATCCAGAATGGACACGGAGTGGTGGGGAGAGTGTACTTTGACCAAGGCCATTATGCCTATACACATTATCTCTGACACACACCTCAACACCCATGAGTCCAGCCACACTAAGGTTAAGCGTGAAGCCCCAGTAAAAGGAAGTTTTGACCGTCACATTTACATTGATGCCATTGGGGTGCCTAGGGGGGTTCCCAATGAGTTTAAAGCAAGAGATGAAGTTGCTGCAGGGTTTGAATCAATTTTTACCATAGTTACCGCAAACAAAAATTTAAACTGGATAAATTACATTTATTACAACCAATAGCGTTTTGTTAATTACACCAGAGATGCCCTCCAGGGATTAGCCGAACAGTTACAGGCCACATCCCAAATGGCCTTCCAGAATAGAATGGCCCTAGATATGATCCTAGCCGAAAAAGGAGGGGTATGTAAAATTTTGCCCGACACCATGACATGCTGTACCTACATCCCAGAAAACACAGGTCCTAATGGTAAAGTTACATTAGCCATAGCGAAATTAAATGACCTCTCAGAAGAGTTGAAAAGGAATTCTGGGATAAAAGATCCCTGGGACAGATGGTTTGGTTGGATGACGGGTTGGCAAAAGGCTTTAATGCATATTGGTATGGCAATACTAATTTTTCTTTTTATCTTTGCTCTTCTCTTTTGTTGTGTCTTCCCTTGTCTGAGGAAAGCCCTCACGAAAACTGTTGACCAAGCGGCACCCACTTTCACACATCTTGAAGTTGATGACCAAGATTTCCAGGATCTCAACTCACCCTGTTTGCCGCTGCAATCTATCCCTTTTGATGATAAAGTGCGAGAATTCTAGGAAGGGACCACCTTAGGGACAGCATCTGTCAGTGAATGGTAAAGGCCCCGTGTGGAGAAGTGGTGGGTTAGCCGCCATGGGCCACCCATGGGTGTGAAGTGTTCGAGAGCCATACTGACGATGAGTTAGCCTATTAGGGTCAGAATTAGGGACAGACTTGCACTTTGCATTAACACCTAGCTAGCGGCCACGGGGTTTCTGTGCCTTTGGGCTAACACGTCTTCCGGTATTAACAAATAAAGTTTTTTTATCTCTTAGAATCTAACATTTCATAGGGGGGACTGATGTAGAATTATTAAAAAATCTTTATTGAACTTGTATTGAATTATTGCACTAACTCCATTTTAACCTGATACTGTGACAAATCCTCCATTTTGTCCTCATAACCTGACTTCTCCAGATGAAAACTACATTACATGACAGAATTTCTCAGCACATCTAACACAATAGACAAAGACTGTATTCTCCATAAGGATATGACTAACCCAGGAACTGCTGAATTTCCCCTAACTCGCAACATAGTATAAATTGAAGGCCATGAGAACACTGTAGTAATGAAATGTTCTATTCATAAGAGACCTTGCACCTGACCACAAGACCTGACATCACTGACCGTGTAAAATGACGCTCAAGACCCCCTTGTCCCCACCCGTGTCCAAAACAATACCACCTCTTGGTGGGTGGACACGGAGCTAACCACTTAGTTTTTGAGCCAATTAATTATATTGATAGGAGGACACTAATCCAGACACTTAACAATTAATCCAATTAATGATGTTTATTCACTGATATCTTGATAATAAGCGCCCGCTCTTTCTGCACTTGCCAATAAATTTCCTCGAAGTTATTTTAACCTGAACTCCGTGTGTCAGACTGAATTACTTCAGCGTATATACGCAATTCAATTCTCTTTAATTTGGACAGGAACAGATAGACATTTAAACATTTTGGTTTACTGAAAAAGTACCATAACACTTGTAACAAATCTCATCACATGAAACAGAATTGTGGTAAATAAAAAAATAAAACTCAAAGGCAAATCCATTAAAAATAGTATACGATGGAGTTGGGTATAATAACACGTATACTCCAATATAAATTTAAAATTAGAAACATCCAAATGTATCCTGCCTCGTAAAATGCTTTAATGTTAATATGATAAAAACTATAAAATATTATGTCTTCCTGATCTAGAGAAACAGTTATTTCTGTGTTTTACACTAAGGAATAACAATCGAAATACAGTTAAAAAAATAAATTAAAAAAGACCTAAAAATATGTATATCAAAAGTCACATATTCACTTTAACCTGTGACCTCTCCTGCCATCAGCAAATAAAAAAAAAGTTAATATCCATAAATATTTGCATTTCAATAGAATACAATGTTGATGAATCAGCTCCTTTCGTATATTACCTCTATAGTTCTTCAGGGGGAAAAAAGATTTGCATGGTGAATACTAGCATATGTTCACATTATACATGTAGATCATCTTCGTATATCACCAAGACCAACTTTAAGAAAATGTAAATGTGTTTTATTTGATTCTTTTAACTTTATTGTTTTATTTTTAAACTGGACTCATCCAGCCATGAGAAATACACCTAAAAACTGCCATCATGTCATGGGTTTTAATGAGAACATTAAAATCCTCTGAGTGTAAGTGACTTTTCCGAAGCATACAATAAATTGGTTTATAAGCAGTTGGGTCATTAATTTCACAATTAAAGTAGATTGTAATCTCTGATAAGAAAAACACAAGAGTTAATTAACTTGTATTGTGTAGAGTAGAATATAGTAACTACTCGCTCAACACATCATCACATAATCCATTGTTTTTATTTTACAAATAGTTCAGGTGAAACACCAAACATGGCAAACATGATTTAATTTTTCAGGGCTATTTGTGAGCAATCATCACCAGTGCAAACCATGAAAATCTGTTTCTACAAACTTTAATGCAATTTCCAAAAGAGAAGTGCAGTGTGTAAAAACATAAAAAATTATAAATGAAAGAACTGCGGTTTAATTCCAAGGATTGTGTGAGAAGATAATGGGCGAAAAAAACATGGCATCTCATTTTGTCATGAATAATATCTTTAATTATATAGTCTTTGCATGCATGGAATGAATATATGCTTTGTCACTGTTGCCCTTGTTTGGGGGAGTTCCTACACTGATGTTAATCTCATTATCACAAGTAGATTGCTAAGAAAGCACCAGCAAAAGAGAGCAGTTATGGAGAAAAAAAATAAAAATAAATAAACACATTTAACTCAAAATGGCAGTGTTTGCGATCAGATTTATTTTGCAGGGATACATCAAGACTTCATGATTTCATAAATAAAGTGATAACCCACAAAAATAATTTTACTGGGATGAAAATGACCTAAATATGGTAATTCTACCTTAAGATTTGCTCTTTAAGGACTACATGGACCAAATGGTATTTTTTTGTCTGCTGTCAAATATTTCTATTTCACATTTATAAATTATTATTACTATTATACTATTATCATTTATATAGTGCCAACTTTTATACAGCACTTTACAATATTATAAAAAGGGGAACATTTAACAATCAATTAGAAAATGTCACAGGAACAATCGGATTATTAGGACCCGACTTTACCTACTAGCCCTCACTGAATCTTAACCATTGATTTAATATAACAAGAACAAGCAATGGTAGACTGCTCCCCAAACGTAAAATGTTACATTTTAACCACAGTGAGACTTACTATGAATACATTTATAGATGTATTCCTTAGCAAACAGAAGGATATATATTTAAAATGGCAAGAAATAAGACAGATAACAGTGCAGTATAATAAAACAGGATGAATATATAATTGGGTTGCCAAAAAAAAAGCACTCACACTATATAGAGCTACTAAGAGCTTTGCTGTATTTTGCACGGGTAGTATAATCCCTGCCTTGGGATACACTCCAATACAATACCAGCTTTCTGTCATGAGGAAAGTGTAAAACGTAACTAAAACATTAACTATATTGCTGTGATGGAATAAAAAAGGATAAAAGGCCCAGAGGGCTAATTTTATATTGGAGTATACAAAATTGGAATATATATATATATATATATATATATATATATATATATATATATATATTCTCTATAGTATTGCATCTCATTAAAAAGTTATTAACTAGGATGTCATAAATGTCTGTAACTCATGTTAACAACAGTATATAGTGACTGGTGGTACAGAAAACAACACGCAGTGTAGATCAATATAACCGCTCTATATGATGTGAGTTGCTCAATTTCACAAAGGCACACTATACTAATTTGCAAAACAATGGAATACTATGAAATTCTAATGAAAGTTTGTAGATGGGGTAGATTGAGAAAGTACTGGTTTTATGTACAAATCAATTCTCTGTGTGTCCCTGCTCTGATGAATGGTTAACATGTTGATATGTTGAAAGATTATTCTTGCATTGAAAGGTTAATACAATGATATCATGTAGTTATTTCCTACAAAAAATGGCTTACAAAAGCAGTCCCCTGCATGATTTCTTTATAGCAGGTAGATTAACAAAGACATCTGCAGGTGTTGTGATTGAAAAACCAAGAAACAGTAAATGATGCTAAATATAAATTATTTGTTAGTTATATAACTGCATTTGAAATATACTTTGCATTTGAAAAAATAAATAGCGTAGCCTATTGATGTGCTTCCGAGGACCTTGAACAAAGTTTGGAACACTGTTTCTAAAGCTTGCATTGTATAAACAATTCCTGTTTATGTTTTATCTTATTCTATTAACAAGATTGAATTCTTTCATGACAAATACCACCATTTCTTTCTGCGCTACAAGGCTATACATCCTCTAGTAAAATCCTTGATTGACCTAAATAACTGATGCTCACACATTTTATTTTATTAATAAAAAAAGGTCACAAGTATTATTAAGCCAGAATGTTTTGTCATAGCAGTACGGTCCTTAAAGACTCTAAGAACTTGAAATGCCCTTCTCGTTTTCAAACAGCTGGGCACTATATGCTAATGTTAAATAAGTAGAGAATTCTCTGTTGGCATAGGCTCTGCATGTAGAGAGTCATCATGCCTTTTTAATGTCACTGATTATTTAAAGGGTTTTACTAAAGTATAAAAGTTTAATAATGTCAAATCTCTTCATTTTCAATCTAGTACTTTTTCATATTAACTAGAATTCACATCATGGGAAGAGAATACTTCATTATTTGTGTCCACTACTATATCAGTAAATCGACTTCTAAAATTGAGCAAATGGTCCATAAACAAGGTTTAGTTGATCCTGTTTGTTTAACATTTGCAATGATGAGTTCTACAGGCAATCAATATAAAAAATGTTTAGTGCACCTGTTGTGACAGGGAAAATATGACTAGTATCTGTGAATAACCATAAACAATTTATAGACTTGGCATGCTTGCATCAAGTTACAAAAAGATCAGGGCAGATATAAAAGAAACAATATAACTTATTTTCTAGTGTTGAGCAGGATACAACCCTACACTCCTTTAGCGTGTAAGCTTGTTTGCACAGGGTTCTCTTGACCTACTGTTCTAATATGTCAATCATATTCTGTCCGTACTCCCACCTCTGATGCTCGCCTTCAAGACTTCTCCAGGGCTGCACTGTTCCTGTGGAACTCACTTCCCTCCTCCATTGGATGCTCACCCAGTCTCCACTCCTTCAAAAATTATTAAAAACCCACTTCTTCATAAAAACTTATCAATTAAACTGTTAATGGCTCCCGACTCTTGCAACTGTCATTAGTCTCTTGCAATACTATCCTTACCTTTTGTGTCACTTTACCCCACTCCCTCTAGCATGTAAGCTCATTGAGCAGGGCTACGTACACTGTGGCGTAGTCGTGGGCCTTGTAAAATGTAAAACTGTATTTTTGTGTGCGGGCTGTTTGTTAAGCTGTGTTTTGTATCAATTTTGGTCTCTACAGCAGCACCACTGCTGAAAATGACACGTTCCGGGTTTGCAATTGTTCCACAATTGTCCCTTTTTTCCCCATTTAGCATTTAGTGTCTGTTTTGATAACCTATTGTGCAGTTTTGCGTAATATTTTGATGTTATATAAAAAATTTAAATTATATAGCAGTATTTGTTAATGTTAGCCATTCCTGATCAATTAAACATTTTAAACGGGTGAAAGGTCTATTTTATTTTTTGCTTTCATTAGAATTTGCAAACCCAAATCAAACTAATCGTCAAGAGTTTAGCAGCAGAAAGCACCTTCCTATACCACAATTATTTTTCACTACAGTAATTATTACCCATTTGTTAAGTGCATGCATGTTATCTACGCACTTGAGCATGCAACTTGCTAAGCTTTTTTAAAGGGAGGGACAAAATTCAGATTAGGATTTGAAGAGTCAATTACTTTTTTTTTTTATTAATGAACTAATTTCAATGATATTACATACAATGAATGCTTAAAGGATCACTATAGTGTCAGGCAAACATAGTCCCCCTCCCGTGGTGCCTTCAACAGCTTACCTTATTCCAGCGCCGGGCTCCCTGAGCGCTGGTGACCTCTCCTCCCCCACCGACGTCAGCTCCCTCTGCAGACGTCAGCGGAGCCGAATGCGCATGCACTGTAAGTGCCACGAGCGCATTCAAGCTGTCAATAGGAAAGCATTTTTTAATGCTTTCCTATGGACGCTCTGCACGATGGAGGCATAATATGCCCCCAGCATCGCAGATGCGCCTCTAGTGGCTGTCTGGAAGACAGCCACTAGAGGCTGGCTTAACCCCAAATGTAAACATAGCAGTTTCTCTGAAACTGCTATGTTTGCATTTGAAGGGTTAAAACCTGAGGGACATTGCATCCAGACCACTTCATTGAGCTGAAGTGGTCTGGGTGACTATAGTGTCCATTTAACGTAATTTGTTTGACTAGGTACTGAAGACAACATCTTTTAAATGGAGCTCCATTTCCCGCTTTGCAAAGTCGGGCTCTTTCGATCACATTGTTCATAATGTTAGTTAATGTTTGAGGCCCTAGAGCTTGAATTTTTTGTTCACTTAAACCAGCTCCTGCAGATATCCCCACATGAAGTAATCGGGAGCTGAATGGTTGAGCGAATGAGGCGGCCAATTTATCTGAAAATTTCTTGAAATTACCTGCTCGCCGACCACTTGTCTCAGTTTTGAAAATAAAATTTCACTACTTTTTATTTCTTGTTTCTTTGTGAAATAACCCATGATGAATCTCCCAAGATTAAATTATAATATGTACCTGCAACAACAAAAAAATAACTACTAACAAATTTGTTATTTACCTGTCAAATCCTATTCTGAATTTGGCCCACCAATTTTTCTCCCTTTTTAAGTTTTAAAGAGATGGAAAAAATTACAATCCATACAGCAATCCATTGATTTAGTTACCTTTGTTGCATCTAAATACAACGCAGCTTTACATACAGACTTTTATGAAGTTTGACAAATCACTGCTTTAAAGTTTGTTCTTCAGACTTAACATGGCTCATAAAATGGCATTATAAAACTACATTTTAGAGACAGATATAAATATAAGAAAAGTATTAGCTGCAAGGGTAGACTGTACAAACTGGAATTCTTTATGAAGATCATGTGTGCATTGTGTTATATGTTATAAATTATATTTGTGTGGTTTCAAATAGTATCAGGATATTATATATATATATATATATATTACAATGTTAAACAAAAATCTGCACACCAGTCAAGCCATAAGACTTACTTTTCCGACAGAAATCCCAAAACTGCAGCGATGTTACAACCGCAAAGGATTATGGATGAGCATATGCAAATTAGTTTAACAAAGAATCAAATTTTTGACTCATTCCATTTTAAACATGGATTCCTTTGAGTCTGTGTTTGCTGTATACAACAGCTTGAAACACAATATAGGAAAAGAAGCAAAACCAGTGAACCACTCATGGACAGCAAGTCTTATGGCTTGACTGGTGTGCAGATTTTTGTTTAACATTGTATTAACTATCCACAGACTTCAGGTGGAAGGGGTTTTCAATCACAATCCCCACCATAACCTATTTGGATTTTGATATATATGATACATAGTCTAGCTTAAAAATAGAAGATGGTTTCATTTTCATCATTTTCTATGGTTTTAGAACAACATAAATCAAAGTATTGATTATATTATATTGTCAGATAACTAGTCGGAATACATGTCTAAACTGTAAAACACATTTATGCCAATGCTTATAAATCTTTTACAACTAGCTTATTATTATTGATAAGAAATATTGTCTGTAGTAACCCTATGTGTCAGGAAAAGCTACATATATGGATCTTAAAGATATCCAAAGACCTTTTAAGGAAAAAGGTCAAAATAAATATTTCAAAATAACCATTTGGGTCTATTTGAGGCCACAGAGTTTGGGGATGTAAATCAGCACATTTTTCACATATGAAAAAAAAAGTCTAATCAATAACTTGATTTGCATTAAATAGACTAAGCAACCTTTGCATCTTTAGATTGTAAGCTCATGGGCTATCTAGCTAAGCATGTTGTATAAAAGAGCTTAAATGGCTAGATATCAGCTTACGGGCAGGGCCCTCTCTACCTTTTGTATTCGTCTGTTTATACTTTATGTCCTCTACTAATTATACAGCGCTGCAGAATCTGTTGGCGCTTTATAAATACCAGTAATAATAATAGTAATAATAACCTAAGTAGTTTTAGTTATTTACTGTGAAATGTTATATACAATACACAAAGTGTTTAGAGATTCAAACTGTGCAATTATTTTGTGAAATCTTGGATATTGTGTACTTATGTATTATAAATATGAATAATGACTAATCTCAGGAAAGAAATGGGATTTTGCAACATTATGGACCACAGCAACATACTGCTAAACATGAAGTTTCCTGAAGTTGTACGGTTGTACATTTACATCTATGGATGAAAAAATGCCTTAGAAAGTTCATTTGGACTGTATTTTGAAATTAAATCTAAATGTATTTCTATGCTAGACACATCAACCAATCAGATAGCACAGTCAGTCATAAGCATACATCAATTAAGCAGCCTACCCAAACCTCATTGACATGGAATTAAAGGGATACTATCAGTACCCAGACAACTTTAGCGTAATGAAGCAATTTTGATGTATACATCAAGCCTCAGCAGTCTCACTCCTCAATCCTCTGCCATTTAGGAATTCAATTACCTCACCTACATATTCTCCATAAGAGAAAAGTTCAATTTTACAGCATGTTTACTTTTGACGTTCTTATTTCCTCCTCTATTAAACTTAAAGGACCACTCTAGTGCCAGGAAAACATACTCGTTTTCCTGGCACTAGAGTGCCCTGAGGGTGCCCCCACCCTCAGGGTCCCCCTCCCGCCCGGCTCTGGAAAGGGAAAAAGGGGTAAAACTTACCTTTTTCCAGCGCTGGGCGGGGAGCTCTCCTCCTCCTCTCCGCCCCGTCAGCTGAATGCGCACGCGCGGCAAGAGCTGCGCGCGCATTCAGCCGGTCGCATAGGAAAGCATTTACAATGCTTTCCTATGGACGCTTGCGTGCTCTCACTGTGATTTTCACAGTGAGAATCATGCAAGCGCCTCTAGCGGCTGTCAATGAGACAGCCACTAGAGGATTAGGGGGAAGGCTTAACCAATTTATAAACATAGCAGTTTCTCTGAAACTGCTATGTTTATAAAAAATTGGGTTAACCCTAGCTGGACCTGGCACCCAGACCACTTCATTAAGCTGAAGTGGTCTGGGTGCCTAGAGTGGTCCTTTAAATTACACAGAGGATGCTGTTGCAGGCTTTAACAGGCAAGTAAGAAGAGAAGAAATTTTAAACTAAACACACTAAGCAATATGGGGAAACAATTTTGTAAACTCTTTTTTTCAGGAAGTGTTTAGGGAGGCTGTATGAGTAACATGCAATGGGGGTGTGGCTGGGACTATATAAACAATGTGATTTCAAAGGATTCTACAATGTAAGGTATACAAAGTTATATTAGGGTCTTTTTTGAGGCCAGAGAGTTTGGGTATGTAGCGCATTAGGCCCTCCCCATAGGAAAGCATTGCTTTAATGATTTTCTGTGGGGATTTTACTGATGCTGAATGTCCTCATGCGGAGTGTGAGGATGTCCAGCATCAGTTAGGTGATCAGTTAGCTGACCAAAACTGAAATGATTTACATTGTAGGACTAAGTGGCACAGGGACACTGCAACAGACCACTTCAATGAGCTGAAGTGATCTGGATACATAAAGTGTTCATTTAACTCCTTACTGGCAAATTACTGAGCAGTGCAACTGCAAGGGTATAATCTATACTTCAAAAAGCAAAAATCAGGTTAACATTTTATGGTGCTTAGGGTGTCCCTTTAATTTCTTCTTTCGTAACACTCTCTGTTCACCTGCATGAAAAAGGAAAATTATCTACTAGGCTTATTTAATAAACTCTGAATGCAGTGAATTAACCCTGAATGGCTAAACTGAGGCACAAGCAGTGGTGATGAGCGTTGAGTTGTAGAATGTTACAGATCAGCTATTTTTGCCTAACTTTTGCCATTAAGATTTCATTCACATACATACATCATTTAATATTAATATTAGTCAATTTATTGAATTTACTTAACAATATAATGTATACACTGAATTATTAGATAGATAGATAGATAGATAGATATGATAGAAAGATAGATATGTTAAAAAATGTACAATATAAGAATTCAAACGTTGCATGAAACACTACAATACATGTAATTGTATGTCATTCATTAATAATCTTAAAAAATGTCAAGATAAGGCATTTTAGATACCCATAATTTGATGAAATAAATAAATCACCCCAGTATATGGTTTGATTTCCTGGACAGAGCAAAAAATTTGGAACCGGTATGGGAAGCAGTGGAAGTAAGATGGATTGATAAGTTAAGGATGGATAAGGCACTACTGTAGCAGAAAATATGAATAAGAGAGGTCATAGATATTTTGTGCAGACTAGCGATAGTTGAGGGATGGATGCTACTGTAAGTGAGTAATGAGAAATGTGTATGTGACAGCAGCTGTATGACTGATAATGTTTTTCCCCAGACAAGTACTGGGTGTATTTATTTATCATATATATGTTTTATTGGTTACCTTTTGTATATACTGTGTAGACATAATATACGGTTTCACAAAACTCTTTAGTTACAAAGTACTAAATTTCCTAATATAAATAATAATATGCACTTTGCATTAATAACAATATATTCCCCTGAGGATAGAGAGATTGTTAAACAAAATATATGCTTGCTTTATAAGAGAATAGGTAAGTAAGTGACCAAACATTACCATTATGTATGAATCATGCTATGTGGAGTGCACTACATGGAACTAACTCTTGACATGGTTTTAAAAGGAACACTATAGTGTCAGGAATACAAACATGTGCTAAAGTGGCTGTTTAGGTGACCACCCCTTCTCGGTGCAGTTAAAGGTGATTTTACTTAGCTTTTTTCCTATGCCAGACTCCCCGCAGCTAGCCCTTCGTGGCTCCGCCTCCATGGCTGGGATCATCAATCTTGATGATCGCAGCCAATCCAATGCATTTCTATAAGAAAGCATTGAGAGTCTAATGCTCATGCGTGGCAAAACATTGTATCGCCAATATGCATCTACTAAATGCATCTCTATGGGGAACATTCAGCATCTGCATGCAGAGCTTAGAGACACAAAATGCCAATGAATGAGAAAGCATCTATAGTGTCTGTCTAAATGACTGCCACTAGTGGTATTACTAGGCACCAAGTTAAGCACTGCCTTTTCACTGAAAAGGCAGTGTTTACAGTGCTAACACTGCAGGGACCTGCAATAGACACCAGGACCACTACATTAAGATGTAGCGGTTCTGGTTACTATGGTCTCCCTTTAAGTAGAAGTATTATTATAAGTGCAATGGAATGGTAATATTGGTAACATTTCTTTACAACACAGAGATTAAACAACAGGGTGTTTGTTTGTTTTTACTGATCTGCATTCATATAAATTAGAACCCACTGTAAAAACATGATAAAAATTGCTTATAAAACGAACAGTCTAAATTAATTCCATAAAAAGGACAATAACTCCTCAAATAAAAGGATACAATGATATTATAGACTAAAGAAAATGTTCATATCTATAAGAACCAATAGAACACTTGGTAGCTGACTATGGTTCATCTTTTTTTTTTCCTAAAGCACACACTGAAAGCAGGAAAGGAAATTTGTGGAGTTAGAATACAGGATTAGAGAACACACCTGCGACCACATGTCCCCCGATAGACCTGGAAGGGCTTCCAAACAGTTTGTGAAAACATAATAAATTACACAAAAATGACAACAAATTATAATGTAAATATATACATTTATATATAACAGACAATATATAACAGACAAGGTATATTAAGTCAAGGGAGACTGAAAAGTGTCAAACCCACCAGTGAAATCAGGTGACAATTAGCACTGACAGCACCGTATCATAATAATCATAAAATGATCCCAAGTGACAGGCATGAGGAATAATTGAGCACCTCAAGATTGTTAAAATGCAGGGTTTACTTACAACCTAGAGACATTGGTTGCTATGCTGTTTTAAAGGATTTAACCGTTGAAGGTGAAAGATTTCCGTTTTGCAGAAATGTAAATATTTACATACTTCATGTGTCTGTTACACTGACATCCACTGGAGGCCCTTCTGCAGTAACAACCCATGTGATTGACGTTGCAGCCCCACTACGAAAGCATTGGTGTCAATGTTTTCTTATGGGGAAGCTTGAATGCGCATGAGGCACTCACGTTGCATGCACTTCAGGTCACCATTGCTCCTCTACGAAGAGCATTGGATTGGACCATGCCTCTTGGTCACCTGGGAAAAAATAAGTAAAAGGCTTTTTTTCTTTTTTTTTTTTAAATTTAAATTAATGTCATGGCACACACAGGGGTCTCTACATGGGACAGGAACACTACCATTACTTTAGAGAAAAGGTAGTGTTTACATTGCCCCTAGGGACACTTCCAAGTGCCCACACCTCAGGTTGCCACTGGAGATGCTTCCTGGTTGCATGGGGAAGCTGAATTTTCCTCATTGAGATGCATTGATTCAATGCATCTCTATGAAGAAGTGCTGATTGTCCAAAAGGTGTTTGGCCCCGCCCATATCCGCCTCCTTGCTAATTTTAGCAATTTGATTGGCTATTCTGATTATGTCATCAAGAAGGCAGATCAGGGGCGGGGCCGCGCTGGAAATAAGGTGAGTTTTAATTCCTTCTAAGGGGGTGGAGGGGTGGCAAGCCACCTAAATAGTGGGTTTAACACTATAGGGTCAAGAAAACATGTTTGTGTTCCTGACCCTATATTGTTTCTTTAAACCAGACACCGAATGCATCCAAGCTCATTGGTGCAGATACAGTTGCTTTGACCACATTCTAAAACATAATTAGTTTTAATAAAAATGTCACCATCCAGACAAAATCTAGTGTTTAGTGATTTAATCAAATCCTGTTTTTAGATGGGTCAACCCTTACTGGCATGATCCCTCTTCAAAAAAATAAAAATGTATCTTCAATCATGCACTGAGGCAAAGTTCTCCAAACAGCCTATCCTCCTCTGGTAACATTAATTCCCCTCACTGCAGTAAGGAGGAATGTCAGGGAAGATGTGCTGATGGAAGGACTTGGGCATCATGTGCTGAGGACAGATGCCAACTATACACATAATTAAAATTAGTCAACATGGAAATCTTGTTCTACCCTAATGAAATTACACTGGAGCTGACAAGTTCTACCAGAGTATTTTTATCACCATGGTTCACATAAAAATATTGCATGGATCCTTTACATGTCTCATTTTCTTGTTAGACTGAATATCAATCTAGATACACAGAATTGTTATTTTGTCTGTAAGTTTATGTACCAGCAATACACATCTTAATGGGGCACAATAGGCACCCAGAGCACTTCAGCTCATTGAAGTGGTTTGGGTGCACTGTCTCTGTCCCCCTTGGTCCCCATTGTTTACACTTCAGCACTAAGGCTGCCTTTAGTGGGACATCCACTATAAGCACATCCTGTAGCTTCATGTTGAAACAATGCTGGACGTCCTCATGCTCTGCATGAGGACATCCAGTATCAGGGAAAGTCCCATAGGAAAGCATGGAGGCTATGGGGAATGCTTAATGTGCACGAGTCACTTACTGCACGTCGAACTTAGCGTGTTCGCGTTCGCCGCGGCGGGCGGACACATGCGCAGTTCGATCCGCCCCCTATTCGTCATCATTGGGCAAACTTTGACCCTGTGCCTCTCGGTCAGCAGACACATTCCAGCCAATCAGCAGCATTCCCTCCCTTCCACACCCTCCAACCTCCCTCCCAGCATCCATTTTCGATTCATTCTGAAGCTGCATGCTTAGTGAGAGGAGGGAAAGTTTAGCTGCTGCTGATTAGATAGGGAAATTGATAGCTAGGCTAGGGTATTCAGTGTCCACTACAATCCTGAAGGACTCATCTGATCTCTGCTGTAAGGACAGCACCCCAAAAAGCCCTTTTTAGGGCTATAACATCAGGCTGCTTTTTTTTTTTTTTTTCCTGTGTAATGTAATTGCAGGTGCCTGCCTGCCAGCTTCTGTGTGAGGTTCACATTGGATACTGTGCCTACTTGCCCAGTGCCACCACTCATATCTGTTTTAACAATAGCTTAAGCTTTAGATTTTAAAGAAATCATTTTTTTCACTGTAATAGAAGAGCAGTTGCCTGCCTGACAGCTTCTGTGTCAGGTTGGATGCCTTGCCCATTTGCACAGTCAGTGCCACCACTCATATCTGTTTTAACAATAGCTTAAGCTTTAGATTTTAAAGAAATCATTTTTTTTCACTGTATTAGAAGATCAGTTAGTTGTCTGCAAGCGTCTGGGTGTCAGGCCTACTTCAGCGTGTGCTCTGCAGACCTGTGCCAGCGTGCTTTGACAGTTGCCAATCATATCTGGTGTCTCTTTAGCGTGCTTTTACAAAGAAAAAAGGTTTCCAGTGTAAGCTAATAGCAGCCAGTCAGTGTCCTTCAAGCGGCTCTGTCAGTCCTTCCTTCAGCGTGTGCTCTGCAGAACTGTTCCAGTGCACATTGCCAATCATATCTGGTGTCTCTATAGCGTGCTTTTAAAACCAACATTTATTTTTCACTGTTATAGATTGAATAGCAGTTACTTGTCTTCAAGCGGGTGTCTCAGGCCTACAGTGTGTGCTCTGCAGAACTGTTCCAGTGCACATTGCCAATCATATCTGGTGTCTCTATAGCGTGCTTTTAAAACCAAAATTTATTTTTCACTGGTATAGATTGAATAGCAGTTACTTGTCTTCAAGCGGGTGTGTCAGTCCTTCCTTCAGCGTGTGCTCTGCAGAACTGTTCCAGTGCACATTGCCAATCATATCTGGTGTCTCTATAGCGTGCTTTTAAAACCAAAATTTATTTTTCACTGTTATAGATTGAATAGCAGTTACTTGTCTTCAAGCGGGTGTGTCAGTCCTTCCTTCAGCGTGTGCTCTGCAGAACTGTTCCAGTGCACATTGCCAATCATATCTGGTGTCTCTATAGCGTGCTTTTAAAACCAAAATTTATTTTTCACTGTTATAGATTGAATAGCAGTTACTTGTCTTCAAGCGGGTGTGTCAGTCCTTCCTTCAGCGTGTGCTCTGCAGAACTGTTCCAGTGCACATTGCCAATCATATCTGGTGTCTCTATAGCGTGCTTTTAAAACCAACATTTATTTTTCACTGTTATAGATTGAATAGCAGTTACTTGTCTTCAAGCGGCTCTGTCAGGCCTACAGTGTGTGCTCTGCAGAACTGTTCCAGTGCACATTGCCAATCATATCTGGTGTCTCTATAGCGTGCTTTTAAAACCAAAATTTATTTTTCACTGTTATAGATTGAATAGCAGTTACTTGTCTTCAAGCGGGTGTGTCAGTCCTTCCTTCAGCGTGTGCTCTGCAGAACTGTTCCAGTGCACATTGCCAATCATATCTGGTGTCTCTATAGCGTGCTTTTAAAACCAAAATTTATTTTTCACTGTTATAGATTGAATAGCAGTTACTTGTCTTCAAGCGGGTGTGTCAGTCCTTCCTTCAGCGTGTGCTCTGCAGAACTGTTCCAGTGCACATTGCCAATCATATCTGGTGTCTCTATAGCGTGCTTTTAAAACCAAAATTTATTTTTCACTGTTATAGATTGAATAGCAGTTACTTGTCTTCAAGCGGGTGTGTCAGGCCTACAGTGTGTGCTCTGCAGAACTGTTACAGTTCACATTGCCAATCATATCTGGTCTCACAATAGCTTGCACGCATAGTACCACTAATCCCCAAAAAAATGACAGGCAGAGGCAGGCCACCCCGCAGGGGCCGTCGTGGTCGTGGTGCTGTGATTCCCTTTTGCCCTAGAATAATGCCCAGTTTTCAGATGCCACGTACCCTGAACTTGAAAAGTTCTGAGGACATAGTTGACTGGCTAACACAGGACACCCAATCTTGTACAGCCTCCGCTCGGAACCTTGACTCACCATCCTCCTCCAGCTTAGCTTCAGGCACCTCTCAAGATACCACTCACCCGCCTGCCACCACCACCAAAACTAGCACCACAGCCGCTTTACTTGGTATGTCAGAGGAGTTATTCACACACCCGTTTGAAGAAATGAGTGATGCGCAACCATTATTGCTAGAGGATGTAGATAACAGGGATATGTCTCAGGCAGGCAGCATTAAACACATGGAGGTACGGTGTGATGATGATGATGTTGTACCCGCTGCTGCTTCCTTTTCTGAGTTGTCAGATACAAGCGAAGCGGTTGATGATGACGATGCGTCCATGGATGTCACGTGGGTGCCCGCTCGGCAAGAAGAAGAACAGGGCGAAAGTTCAGATGGGGAGACAGAGAGGAGGAGGAGACGAGTTGGAAGCAGGGGGGGTCGTCGCAAGGAGCTAGTGGCACAGTCAGACAGCATGCATCGGCACCCGGGGTCAGCCCGACAGCACGCCAATATACGCATGCTGTGTCCACCACCAGAATGCCGTCATTGCAGAGCTCAGCAGTGTGGCATTTTTTTTGTGTGTCTGCCTCTGACAACAGCGATGCCATTTGCAACCTGTGCCAAAGGAAACTGAGTCGTGGGAGGTACAACTGCTTTGCGTAGGCACATGATCTCACATCACAAACGCCTATGGGATCAACACATGAGTACAAGCAGCACGCCTACTCTAAGCCGCCATCCTCCTCCTGGTCCAGCATCTTCAGCCACGTCAACCACTGCTGTCCTTCTTGCCCCCTCTCAACCATCCGCCACTCCGTCTCCCGCCTTGAGCAGTTCCCGCTCATCTGCCCACAGTCATGTGTCTGTCAAGGACATGTTTGAGCGTAAGAAGCCAATGTCACCAAGTCACCCCCTTGCCCAGTGTCTGACAGCTGGCTTGTCCGAACTATTAGCCCGCCAGCTTTTACCATACAATCTGGTTGAGTCTGAGGCGTTCAAAAAATTTGTAGCTATTGGGACACCGCAGTGGAAGGTACCCGTCCGGAATTTCTTTTCACAAAAGGCAATCCCCAACTTGTACTAGATTGTGCAAAAGGAAGTCATGGCATGTCTGGCACACAGTGTTAGGGCAAGGGTCCATCTGACCACTGATACCTGGTCTGCAAAGCATGGTCAGGGCAGGTATATCACCTACACTGCGCATTGGGTAAACCTGCTGACGGCTGACAAGCAAGGAATGCGTGGCATTGCAGAGGAGTTGGTGACACCGCCACGAATTGCAGGCAGTCCTGCTGCCACCTCCTCTACTCCTCCTACTCCATCCTCTTCCATAACCTCCTCGGCTGAGTCCTCTTGTGCCGCTGCTTCTTGCTCCACATCAACGGCACCCCCCCAGCTCCCCAGGTACAATTCCACATCCCGGATACGGCAGTGTCACGCTGTCTTGGGTTTGACTTGCTTGAAAGCAGAGAGTCACACCGGACAAGCACTCCTGTCCGCCCTGAACGCACAGGTGGAAAAGTGGCTGACTCCGCAGCAACTGGATATCGGCAAAGTGGTGTGTGACAACGGAAAAAATTTGATAGCGGCATTGAAGTTGGGCAAGTTGACACATGTGCCGTGCATGGCACATGTGTGTAATCTGATCGTACAACGCTTTGTGCATAAGTACACAGGCTTACAGGACGTCCTGAAGCAGACCAGGAAGGTGTGTGGCCATTTCAGGCGTTCCTACACGGCCATGGCTCACTTTGCCGATATCCAGCGGCGAAACAACATGCCAGTGAGGCGCTTGATTTGCGACAGCCCTACACGTTGGAATTCAACACTCCTAATGTTCGACCGCCTGCTCCAACAAGAAAAAGCTGTTAATGAATATTTGTATGACCGGGGTGCTAGGACAGCCTCTGGGGAGCTGGGAATGTTTTTGCCACGTTACTGGACGCTCATGCGCATGCGTCCTTTTGAGGAGGTGACAAACCTAGTCAGTCGCAACGAAGGCACCATCAATGACATCATACCATTTGTTTTCTTCATGGAGCGTGCCCTGCGAAGAGTGCTGGATCAGGCTGTAGATGAGCGTGAAGAGGAAGAGGAAGAGTTGTGGTCACCATCACCACCAGAAACAGCCTTATCAGCATCGCTTGCTGGACCTGCGGCAACGTTGGAAGAGGATTGTGAGGAAGAGGAGTCAGAGGAGGATTGTAGCTTTGAGGAGGAGGAGGAGGAGCAAGACCAAACACAACAGGCATCCCAGGGTGCTTGTTGTCACCTATCTGGTACCCGTGGTGTTGTACCTGGCTGGGGGGAAGAACATACCTTCAATGACATCAGTGAGGAGGAGGAACGGGAAATGAGTAGCTCGGCATCCAACCTTGTGCAAATGGGGTCTTTCATGCTGTCCTGCCTGTTGAGGGACCCTCGTATAAAAAGGCTGAAGGAGAACGACCTGTACTGGGTGTCCACGCTACTAGACCCCCGGTATAAGCAGAAAGTGGCGAAAATGTTACCGAATTACAACAAGTCGGAAAGGATGCAGCATTTGCAAAATAAATTAAAAAGTATGCTTTACACAGCGTATAAGGGTGATGTCACAGCACAACGGGAATCTAACAGGGGGAGAGGTGGAAGTCATCCTCCTCCTCCTCCTCCCACGACCACGCCGGCAAGGACAGGACGCTTTAAAGACGTGTTGTTGATGGAGGACATGCGGACCTTTTTTAGTCCTATGCATCGCCACAGCCCTTCGGGATCCACCCTCAGAGAGCGACTCGACCGACAGGTAGCAGACTACCTCGCCTTAACTGCAGATATCGACACTCTGAGGAGCGATGAACCCCTTGACTACTGGGTGTGCAGGCTTGACCTGTGGCCTGAGCTATCCCAATTTGCGATAGAACTTCTGGCCTGCCCCGCTTCAAGTGTCCTGTCAGAAAGGACCTTCAGTGCAGCAGGAGGTATTGTCACTGAGAAGAGAAGTCGCCTAGGTCAAAAAAGTCTAGATTACCTCACCTTTATTAAGATGAATGAGGGATGGATCCCGAAGGGACTGACACTGGGCGATACATTCGCTTAAAAAAGGCCTGATGAGATGAGCTGCCTTGGGCTAAAAATGGTCCACACGCTGCTGTATTTTAGCTCTGAATGACGTTTGACTTGCGTGACTTATCCGCCACCAACTAGGGTTAAAGCCGCCATGTTTTAGGGCACTTTCTGCCTGTGAAACAAACATCATTTTTTCTGGCCGCTGCTACAGCAGCGGCTGCAACAATACCAAATTTCCTCCAAGATGGCACCAATATACCAGTGGTCTAAGCATCTTCCCACCTTGGCCTAAAAAGAGGAGGTGATTCAACAATTAAAAATCTCTGCCATTTACAGGTCCACTGATAGTAGACGCGGAAGGTATTAAACTGATATGAACAATACACCACTCCTATCAGTAGGTCCGTCCCATTGTGATTTATGCCCCCCACCCACCGCGCAGGGATGGGGGCCGGGGGGGAGGAAAGTAGGCCCCCCATTGTGATTTATGGCCCCCACCCACCGCGCAGGGGTTGGGGAGGACAGTAGCTCCCCCCAGTGTGTATCATGGGCTTTGAGGACAGGTGTCAATCCATACCTGCCAAGTGACCCTATGTAGGGGTAACAGTCCCTATTCTGCTCTGTGTCAGTGTGTATCATGGTCTCTGTGGACGGGGAACAGTCTCTATTCTGCTCTGTGTCAGTGTGTATCATGGACTCTGTGGACAGGGAACAGTCCCTATTCTGCTCTGTGTCAGTGTGTATCAGGGGTTTTGAGGACAGGTGTCAATCCATATCTGCCAAGTGACCCTATGTAGGAGGAACAGTCCCTATTCTGCTCTGTGTCAGTGTGTATCAGGGGTTTTGAGGACAGGTGTCAATCCATACCTGCCAAGTGACCCTATGTAGGGGGAACAGTCCCTATTCTGCTCTGTGTCAGTGTGTATCATGGTCTCTGTGGACGGTGAACAGTCTCTATTCTGCTCTGTGTCAGTGTGTATCATGGTCTCTGTGGACAGGGAACAGTCTCTATTCTGCTCTGTGTCAGTGTGTATCAGGGGTTTTGAGGACAGGTGTCAATCCATATCTGCCAAGTGACCCTATGTAGGGGGAACAGTCCCTATTCTGCTCTGTGTCAGTGTGTATCAGGGGTTTTGAGGACAGGTGTCAATCCATATCTGCCAAGTGACCGTATGTAGGAGGAACAGTCCCTATTCTGCTCTGTGTCAGTGTGTATCAGGGGCTTTGAGGACAGGTGTCAATCCATACCTGCCAAGTGACCCTATGTAGGGGGGACAGTCTCTATTCTGCTCTGTGTCAGTGTGCATCATGGTCTCTGTGGACGGGGAACAGTCTCTATTCTGCTCTGTGTCAGTGTGCATCATGGTCTCTGTGGACGGTGAACAGTCTCTATTCTGCTCTGTGTCAGTGTGTATCATGGTCTCTGTGGACAGGGAACAGTCTCTATTCTGCTCTGTGTCAGTGTGTATCAGGGGTTTTGAGGACAGGTGTCAATCCATATCTGCCAAGTGACCCTATGTAGGGGGAACAGTCCCTATTCTGCTCTGTGTCAGTGTGTATCATGGTCTCTGTGGACAGGGAACAGTCTCTATTCTGCTCTGTGTCAGTGTGTATCAGGGGTTTTGAGGACAGGTGTCAATCCATATCTGCCAAGTGACCCTATGTAGGGGGAACAGTCCCTATTCTGCTCTGTGTCAGTGTGTATCAGGGGTTTTGAGGACAGGTGTCAATCCATATCTGCCAAGTGACCCTATGTAGGGGGAACAGTCCCTATTCTGCTCTGTGTCAGTGTGTATCAGGGGTTTTGAGGACAGGTGTCAATCCATATCTGCCAAGTGACCCTATGTAGGAGGAACAGTCCCTATTCTGCTCTGTGTCAGTGTGTATCAGGGGCTTTGAGGACAGGTGTCAATCCATACCTGCCAAGTGACCCTATGTAGGGGGGACAGTCTCTATTCTGCTCTGTGTCAGTGTGTATCATGGTCTCTGTGGACGGGGAACAGTCTCTATTCTGCTCTGTGTCAGTGTGTATCATGGTCTCTGCGGACGGTGAACAGTCTCTATTCTGCTCTGTGTCAGTGTGTATCATGGTCTCTGTGGACAGGGAACAGTCTCTATTCTGCTCTGTGTCAGTGTGTATCAGGGGTTTTGAGGACAGGTGTCAATCCATATCTGCCAAGGGGAACAGTCCCTATTCTGCTCTGTGTCAGTGTGTATCATGGTCTCTGTGGACAGGGAACAGTCTCTATTCTGCTCTGTGTCAGTGTGTATCAGGGGTTTTGAGGACAGGTGTCAATCCATATCTGCCAAGTGACCCTATGTAGGGGGAACAGTCCCTCTTCTGCTCTGTGTCAGTGTGTATCAGGGGTTTTGAGGACAGGTGTCAATCCATATCTGCCAAGTGACCCTATGTAGGGGGAACAGTCCCTATTCTGCTCTGTGTCAGTGTGTATCATGGTCTCTGTGGACAGGGAACAGTCTCTATTCTGCTCTGTGTCAGTGTGTATCAGGGGTTTTGAGGACAGGTGTCAATCCATATCTGCCAAGTGACCCTATGTAGGGGGAACAGTCCCTATTCTGCTCTGTGTCAGTGTGTATCAGGGGTTTTGAGGACAGGTGTCAATCCATATCTGCCAAGTGACCGTATGTAGGAGGAACAGTCCCTATTCTGCTCTGTGTCAGTGTGTATCAGGGGCTTTGAGGACAGGTGTCAATCCATACCTGCCAAGTGACCCTATGTAGGGGGGACAGTCTCTATTCTGCTCTGTGTCAGTGTGCATCATGGTCTCTGTGGACGGGGAACAGTCTCTATTCTGCTCTGTGTCAGTGTGCATCATGGTCTCTGTGGACGGTGAACAGTCTCTATTCTGCTCTGTGTCAGTGTGTATCATGGTCTCTGTGGACAGGGAACAGTCTCTATTCTGCTCTGTGTCAGTGTGTATCAGGGGTTTTGAGGACAGGTGTCAATCCATATCTGCCAAGTGACCCTATGTAGGGGGAACAGTCCCTATTCTGCACTGTGTCAGTGTGTATCATGGTCTCTGTGGACAGGGAACAGTCTCTATTCTGCTCTGTGTCAGTGTGTATCAGGGGTTTTGAGGACAGGTGTCAATCCATATCTGCCAAGTGACCCTATGTAGGGGGAACAGTCCCTATTCTGCTCTGTGTCAGTGTGTATCAGGGGTTTTGAGGACAGGTGTCAATCCATATCTGCCAAGTGACCCTATGTAGGGGGAACAGTCCCTATTCTGCTCTGTGTCAGTGTGTATCAGGGGTTTTGAGGACAGGTGTAAATCCATATCTGCCAAGTGACCCTATGTAGGAGGAACAGTCCCTATTCTGCTCTGTGTCAGTGTGTATCAGGGGCTTTGAGGACAGGTGTCAATCCATACCTGCCAAGTGACCCTATGTAGGGGGGACAGTCTCTATTCTGCTCTGTGTCAGTGTGTATCATGGTCTCTGTGGACGGGGAACAGTCTCTATTCTGCTCTGTGTCAGTGTGTATCATGGTCTCTGTGGACAGGGAACAGTCTCTATTCTGCTCTGTGTCAGTGTGTATCAGGGGTTTTGAGGACAGGTGTCAATCCATACCTGCCAAGTGACCCTATGTAGGGGGGACAGTCTCTATTCTGCTCTGTGTCAGTGTGTATCATGGTCTCTGTGGACGGGGAACAGTCTCTATTCTGCTCTGTGTCAGTGTGTATCATGGTCTCTGTGGACAGGGAACAGTCTCATATCTGCCAAGTGACCCTATGTAGGGGGAACAGTCCCTCTTCTGCTCTGTGTCAGTGTGTATCAGGGGTTTTGAGGACAGGTGTCAATCCATATCTGCCAAGTGACCCTATGTAGGGGGAACAGTCCCTATTCTGCTCTGTGTCAGTGTGTATCAGGGGTTTTGAGGACAGGTGTCAATCCATATCTGCCAAGTGACCCTATGTAGGAGGAACAGTCCCTATTCTGCTCTGTGTCAGTGTGTATCAGGGGTTTTGAGGACAGGTGTCAATCCATATCTGCCAAGTGAGCCTATGTAGGGGGAACAGTCCCTATTCTGCTCTGTATCATGTATCATGGTCTCTGTGGACGGTGAACAGTCTCTATTCTGCTCTGTGTCAGTGTGTATCATGGTCTCTGTGGACAGGGAACAGTCTCTATTCTGCTCTGTGTCAGTGTGTATCAGGGGTTTTGAGGACAGGTGTCAATCCATATCTGCCAAGTGACCCTATGTAGGGGGAACAGTCTCTATTCTGCTCTGTGTCAGGGTGTATCAGGGATCATTAGGATAGGTGTCAATCCATATCTGCCAAGTGACCCTATGTAGGGGGAACAGTCCCTATTCTGCTCTGTGTCAGTGTGTATCAGGGATTTGACTATCTTTATTCAGATTGAAAAATTACAATTCCAGGAAAAATTTAACAAACATTTACAAGAACATGTTATGCACATCATAGAAACAACGTAAACCTCTTTAAAGCCACAAACTTAAGACAAAAAATACGTACACACAATGTGTAAGGGTTTGAAAGAATATTCTGAATCCTTACACGTTTACTTTATCGTTTGTTTGATTTTTGTGAACCATATATAAACTACAAGCAGCGTGAAAACTATAAAAACTCAAGTGGCCATGCTGATCAAATTAAATAGTATGCTTTACACAGCGTATAAGGGTGATGTCACAGCACAACGGGAATCTAACAGGGGAAGAGGTGAAAGTCATCCTCCCCCTCCCACGACCCCGCCATATCTGCCAAGTGACCCTATGTAGGGGTAACAGTCTCTATTCTGCTCTGTGTCAGTGTTTATCATGGTCTCTGAGGACGGGGAACAGTCTCTATTCTGCTCTGTGTCAGTGTGTATCAGGGCAGGGCTTTGAGGACAGGTGTCAATGTTGGTGATTTCTGCCCTTTATGGATTAAAAGCAGACTCTGCATCAACTGTGCAATTTTCCATGGGAGTTTTGCCATGGATCCCCCTCCGGCATGCCACAGTCCAGGTGTTAGTCCCCTAGAAACAAGTTTCCATCACTTTTGTGGCCAGAAAGAGTCCCTGTTGGTTTTAAAATTCGCCTGCCCATTGAAGTCAATGGCGGTTCGCGCGGTTCGCCGGTTCGCGAACATTTGCGGAAGTTCGCGTTCGCCGTTCGCGAACCGAAAATTTCGGGTTCGCGACAACACTACAGAGGAACGCATTAGTGTTAGAAAAACATATTTTTATTCCTAACACTAAAGTTACACTAAATCTGTTGAAAAACAATTACATTAATTGTGAATGGGGTAATTAAAAATAACTTTAGCAAGTGTTTAATAGTTGGTTCTAGATGCTCATTTTACCTTTAAAAAAATAAAATATAAATATTATATATATATATACATATATATATATATATACACACATATATCAGCCAACATCCATGGCTTTCATCAGGATTCATTGATCCTGATGAAAGCCACGGATGTTGGCTGAAACGTTGATCAGATTTTAAAGAGATGAAATAAAGGAATCTTTTAAAGAAAACAAGACCGTGAGTGCAAGCCTTTCAATATTTATATGATAATTTATGGCATTGCCTAAAGTGCACCCAGCATTTTGAAAATTAAAAGTGTGTGTGCAAGGACAAAGAGAGACATTATATATATACCTTCTGACATATCTCTAGTTAATAGTAGCAATTTTCTCCATTCTACTCAGAGAATTAAAACACTCTTCAATAAGAAAAAAAAAACTGGAAGGCTATTTACCCTCTTCCAATGTAGAACCAAACATTATTGTTAAACACTATTAAATACAAGAATTTTTTTTTAAGGAGTTGCCAGGCATGATTGTGGCGAAACCAACTTCGCCACTATGAGCTGGAGAAGCCTGGTTACTCGCCTGCTTCCTTTGGACTATGGACCAGACTTTAACCCCTTAAGGACCAAACTTCTGGAATAAAAGGGAATCATGACATGTCACACATGTCATGTGTCCTTAAGGGGTTAAAAAGCTTATTTTCCCTGCAGAAAGGCTTATTCGTGCCTTTTCTGCCGGGGTGTTCGGTAGATAAAAAATAAAACTACCGAATGCGGGACCACCTGGGAGCTGGAGTGTGCCGGCAATTGACCGCCCAGAAGCTGCGGTTAACCGCAGCTTAATTGATGAACGCTGGGTGGCCTTTGTTCGTTTGCCGAACACGTGGCAGCGGCCATTTTAACTCCCGAACGGCCAGCGGTGTTCAGCGCTCAAACCATGGAACTGTAAACGGACACTTAATTGCACGAACACCGCTGAGCCGTCCGTCGCCTGGGTCCTAATCGTACCAGGTTAACCGAACACCGGAATTCGGTATTTCTATGTGAACTGTGGTAACCCAGATAGCTATGCCATGGAGCCTATTCGTGTGATTAAAGACTTTGGCTCCATGGCGATTAAACTGTATTCGTGTGGTCTGGGTACCATTCACCTAATAATGTGCACCCAGACCTGAGCTATCTGGGGATATGTTACATGTCTGTGTGTAATGGATTAAAAGTAACTTTATATATTTTAAAGCATAATACTGTATTTAGCTTCCCACATGTGTAATGGAGTTTGGTCTCTGGCCTGGGAGATAATTGGATTACTTCTCCAATTATCTCCAGGGCAGAAGGGAGGAAACCAGGATGCATTGTGGGAATGTTTACTGCTGTGTGTCTGTAATTGGTTTATCTATGTCCTTTGTTACAGTCTTCCATTTGGTCCCCTAGGGGAGTGTCCACCAGGTGGGAGACCTGCATAAATACTGGGCAGGTAGCCCTGAGTAAATGAGTTCCTGCTTAACCCTCAAAGCGATGTGTCGTCTCGTTCTTTGGGGGAATTGGATTGTATGCTGACTGCCAGGAGTGTAAGCGGATGGTATGTTTTTCCTGTTCAGCTGATTCCAGAGTTCGTGTGTTTCCAGTTCGGGAGTTGGAAGATTCGTACAGTTTGGAGTTCGGGGGAATTGGTGATTGCAGTAGCTGCATGTGCATCTGAAAAAGGGGATTATTGCCTAAACTGGGTTTTATCCTCTTGTAAGCAAAACGGTCCGTTACAATGATGAATCGCACTGGAGTCTATTTGTTATTGACAGTGCTGGCTCAATGTCCATCAAACTGACAGTGGCTTTTCAGAATCAACAATTACAAAGTTGAAACAGTCTTTTATCTTTTGCAAGTTAATAAACAACTCCTTAATTAATGGCTTCCACAAATAAACACAGCATCTTTCCTTCCCTTTTCTCTTTCATTGCCCCTAGTAACTTGCTTTACTAAACTAAAATTTGTATTTCAAGACAACCTAATAACTGTATTTAAATAGAGTTACTTTTTATCCATTATTTTATGTCACGTGATAAACTTTTACAGTTTTTACTAATAGCTTTTGGTTGAACAATAGAAGCGCATAAATGGTTTAAATCAATGCTTTTGATACTTAATTCAACTTGAAACCTGAAAAAAAATGTAAGTTAGACACGCTTTAGCTTAAGTAAAAATGGCACATAAAACAGCATTATTATGGCTTTAAAGAATTATTTTTCCTTATCCCTATACAAAAGATTGTGCTTCACTCATCAGCCATGAAAGTCATAATTGACTTCTGTGATGTCACTGTTCTTATTGTAGAAGGGACAATAATAATTATAATTTGCAAAATGCAGAAAGCATAAGCTTTAAAGTAATCCCTTGAAAATCGAGAAAAATGTAAATCCTGATTACAAAGTACCCATTATTAATCAAATGTTAATGTAATAATGCATGTGAGGAACAATAGATTTACTGCATACATTTTAGCAATAAAAATCCACTACCATAAAATGCTGAAAAACTGTATTTCTCATGGTAATGTTGGCCTCAAGACAGATCCAATACATCTGTCTGGACTGTAGGATACATGTGAATCAATGACTCAGACACTTCAGTGGTGCGGCGTATTAATTGTCCATCCCACATCATCAGTGGAAAAACTCCTATAAACTCCTGAAGCAGCTCTAAATGACTGCCGTGTGTACATTTATGGGTAGGTTCATTATCATGCCCCTGCAGTCTCACGGCTCAATTCTCTACCATTTAGGAGTTAAATCACATTGTGTATGCAACCTAGTCACACTTCCTGCATGTAATGTGCATAGCTTTCCTAAACATTTCCTGTAAAGTAAGATCTAATGTTTACACTTCCTTTATTGCACAGTCTGTTTCATTTACAATTTCTTATTCAGAGAAGGTTTACATCTGTTTGAAAATAATAATTATTTTTTTTTCACACAGGCTGTGTTATTCACAGCCAGGGTAGATGTGCCTAGGGCTGTATGGACAGAAACAAAAGTATCTTTACTCCAGAGGCAGAGGATTGAGCAGTGAGACTTCAGAGGCATGATCTGTACACAAAGCTGCTTCATTAAGCTAAAGTTGTATTGGTGACTATAGTGTCCATTAAAGGAAACATAATAAATAGGTCTGAACAGAGTACACTGTAAAAATGGAAAGCTTGGTCATCTGCTCAAATACAGACACCACAACAGTTTGTTTTATTATTTTAATGTCTTCTATTTATTTATTTATTTATTTGCATATGTCTTAATGCATTATCTATTAGATTTATGCACGGTTCGGCTGAACCATTTCCCCCCCAATTTTAAAAAGTTTTAGGCCACATTTAGTTTGGCTTGGCAAACCTTTACTAAAACTGCTTTGGTTAGCGAATCAGATAAAATATATACATAAAAAAATTATTATGCACAGTTGTAATCAAAATTATTCAACCATTATAAATCATGTATATTGTCAACATTTACAGACTTTCCACTGTTTGCAATGAGCAAATAAAAAAAAAAAGCAATTGAAATAGCTCAACACAATGAATGCTTCAAGTGGTTTCCCCAAATTCAACTGAAAATGCAACTTATAATGAATTCTCCGGTCTCAAAATTATTCAACCCCGTGAATGGAATCCCTCACAACAGCACAGATGTGAAAAACAGGTGTTGTCTCAAGCACTGGAATGTGTCTGCTGACTGTGAGGTACAGGGTCAAAGTTTACTCAATGGTGACGAATAGGGGGCGGACCGAACATTGCATATGTTCGCCCGCCGCGGCGACCGCGAACAAGCTATGTTCACCGGCGAATAGTTCCTGGCTAACTGTTTGGGACATCTCTATTAATAAACATTCTCCTAATGCAGGCTCTATTATTATAAGGCAAGTGTGGTGAGGATACTTCAAATACAGCCTCAACATCAGTTGGATCAGTGAGGGTTATCTCAAGATGGTTGGGTCAGTTAGGGTCATAGGGTACAAGCATGCTCCTATGGGACACTCTACTGCCCAACTGAGCAAAAAAATACAAATCACTGTTTAGTAGATACATACTTAATAAGTACATATATACATTTTCCATGCATGTATTCATTGGGGGTATATTTTAAAAAAGCTTGCAAAAGCTAACTATAACTATAACTCGCATGAACTGCAGCCTTTGCAAGCCCTCCCCTTTCTCTCAAGAAAAAATTGATCAACGGCAAAAGACTCTGAAGCTATCTCTGTGTGCATGTCGGCTTATGCATGCACACACACTGCTCAACTTGATGATCTGAGATTGGTGAAGGAGGTATGCAGGGGAAGAGACACTCGCACTCAAGTAGCATTAAGGCATTATTCCATTTTACTTATTGGTGAAGAGGAACACTGAGGATAGGTTGAGATTGTATCATATAACGTTGCTGAGAAAGATGTTTAATGTAGCTCTACCTGATATTTTATATAATACTTTAAAAATTATAGGCATGAATCAACATTATGTTGTATTTCATGCATCCATGATAAAAAAAAAATGGAGATGAATGTCACTTTTATAAAATTCACATATGGGAGCAACACGTTATTGGAATTTACCATTAATAAAGTTAGTATGAACATAGACTTCTATGTCAGCACTCTTGGAACTAAATAAAAAATATATGAAAAACATCTTTCAGAAAATGACAGTAGCAAGAAAAGGAAGTCTGTCATTTTTCTGCTTTGCATTGAATGCACACGTCAGCGTAAGATGCCACAACTGTGACATGTTTCAAAGGGTAAAATTGTTTTTACTGTTGCCTTACGACAAACTTGACACTGGCATTCAAGCAGACCTCTCAGGGGGCAGCTAAAGTGTATATTCTCTGAGGAGTAAGCTGATTTTTGAAAAATAAAACACGGAATAGCTGATTTTGCTATATTCACTAAAGCAGCTGGGAAATTATTCCAGGGAGAAAGCAAATTTTTCTTTTAATTAAATGTTAGGCATAATTCAGTTTCCAAGTATTTAATTTTTAATGAATTGTTTATTTATCATGCCGGTTACCAAGGCAGCTTACAGTGAAAAATAAGTTATAGCATGAAATGATATTCCTGCCCACATGTAGAAACCTTACACTTTTTGTATAATGATGTGCAAGTTCAGACATATTTTCTTTTTGTGTTTGATGGACATGTATGGACCTGTCCAAAGTTTTCAATAAACTAATTCTACAAAGGACTTCAAATGAATCACTGTTGATAATTAGGTGATTTCTAATGAAAACATGTGAAATGTACATAGTGCAGGGCTGCATCATTGGCATATTTTCTTTACTTTTATTCTGGTTTTTAAAAGTCAGGTTTATGCAAGCAGAAGCTCTGCCTTAGCCCCACGATACCTCTAACAGCTTCAACACTCAGACCCAGACAGTGATATTCAGTTTGGTGTCTAGCTGTGCCAGTGAAATGAATGGGGACCTAAAATCCTACTATATTATATAATACATAAAAATGCAGCATAGCTTAAAGAGGACATTACCGCTCAACAGTCCTTGGATGCCACCACAGCAGTTTGTGTCAAACCATTTTTGAGCAGCTAAAAAAACAGGGCTCTCACAGTAGCTAAAGTAAGGCAGAACATTCCACTATCTTTTCCAAGCCAGCAAATTTTGGATGACAATAATAGTCTAAGCCAGCATTTCTCAATTGGTGTTCCGCCAAAAAAACAAAATGGCCGTGGGCGGCGAGGTAGCAGTGATCTCCCTGCTCAGCTCCCTCGGGCGCACAGCAGTGATGCTGGAGCCGGAATATGACGTCACTCCGGCATCACTAAGAGGCGCACAAGGGAACTGAGCAGGAAGATCACTGCTCCCTCGCCGCCCGCACACCAGCCGCTCAGCAGCCCCACTGGACCCCAGGAACTGCTCTCCAGCCACCAAGCAGCCCCACTGGACCACAGGGACTTCATGCCAGCAGTCCCACTGGACCCCAGGGACTCCATGCCAGCACTCCTAAAGGTTGGGGGGCTGGGTGGAGTAAAATGTAAAAAAAAAAATTGTATGTGTGTCGGTTAGGGAGTTTGTATGTGTTTGTGTGTTTGTCAGTGAGAGTGAATGTGTGCTTGTCAGTGAGTATGTGTCTGTCAGTGGTCAGTGAGAAAGTATCTGTTCTTGTCAAAGGGTGTATATGTGTTTGTATGTGTGTCTGTAAAAGACTGTCAGTGAGAGTGTATGTGTGTCTGTCAGAGTGTGTGTGTTTGTCAGTGAGAGTATATGTGTCTGTCAAAAAATGTGTGTGTGTGTGTCAGTGAGAGTGTATGTCAAAGAGTTTGTGTGTCAGTGCGTATAGCTGTGTCAAGGTTTGTGTATGTGTCACTGTGTGCATCTAAGTGTGTGTGTGTGTGTGTGTGTGCCTGTATGTGTGTATCTGAGTGTCTCAGTGTGTATCTGTGGGTGCAAGTGTGTCTATGTCACTTTGTGTATCTGAGTGTTTGAGTGTGTGCATATTTGTGAGTAAAGATGTGTGTATCTGTGTGTATCTGTGTGCCAGTGTGTGTGTATATCTGTGTGTCAGATACATATACACACTAACACAGAGATACACACACTGACACATACAAACACAGATATACACACCTTGACACACACCGGCACATGCAAACACAGATACACATACCTTGACACACAGATAGATACTTACATACACACATACACACACAGATACACACTGTGTGTCAAGGTGTGTGTATCTGTGTTCCACTATCTGCCAGTGTGTGTATCTGTGTGTCAGATTCATACACACTGGCACATACAAACATGTATACACACACCTTGATACACAGACACATACAAACACAGATACACAGACTTTGAAACATAGACACACACACCTTGACACACAGATAGATACATACACACACACACACACAGATACACACTGTGTGTCAAGGTGTGTGTATCTGTGTCAGTGTGTGTATCTGTGTGCCACTATCTGCCAGTGTGTATCTGTGTGTCAGATTCATACACACTGGCACATAAAAACACAAATACACACACCTTGACACACAGATACACACACCTTGACACACAGATAGATACATACATACATACACACACACACAGATACACACTGTGTGTCAAGGTGTGTGTATCTGTGTGCCACTATCTACCAGTGTGTGTATCTGTGTGTCAGATTAATACACACTGGCACATACAAACACAGACACACACACCTTGATACACAGACACATACAAACACAGATACACACACCTTGACACACATATACATAAACACACACAGATACACACTGTGTGTGTATCTGTGTGTCAGATATACAACTGGCACATACAAGCACAGATATACACACCTTGACACAGACCGGAACATATAAAAAAAAAATTTGAAAAATTGAAAAAAAAATTCGGGGGGGAGGTGGAGGGATTCACGATGTTAATAGACTATGTCAAAGGTTATTAAAAAAAGAGCATAGGTAGAGTCAACAATTAGGTACACTAAGAGAATGGGGGGTATCCCCAGGTATCAAAAAAACCCTGGTCTAAGCTAACCATTCTCAGTATTTACTACCTACTGTTGCCATCTAAGGCTGAACGTATGTCTCGAATGGCAGTGCAAATTAGGGCAACCAGGCCAGAAGCACTTGCCTAATTACTTTATGCATATTTCACTAATCTGGAGTATGAATGCCTAGACCTACATTTAATAGCAATAGAGCTGTGCTCACCCAGTAAACACAGCTACGTGCAACATAACATTCAAAATGAAGTACCTAAATAAAAACGGTCTTACAGTAAACAGAACGTTGTATCAATATCTCTATCTATATCTTTCACTATTCTGGTAGACCAGAATAGACCAGAAAAAAAAGAGGACTCAAGTACTGAAGGCAAATTTAAAAACTAAATTATAATTGAGTTAATATATTGAACTAGATTTACAAAGAACACATAACAGGCAATACTTTGAAACAAAATGTTAAGCATTAAGTATGCAAGGCAAAGTTATGTAATCATGCCAGTCCTTCAGCAGGCTTCAATACATTTGCGTTTGGTGGGATAGGACTTGGAAATTGGGACTGCTTTAGTTACCTGGTGTCTGATATCTGGGGACACTAGAGAATTTCCCCCCGACAGGACAACACAAGTTAACCATTAGATGCACTTGTCCTCTGCAGTGGGCACTAGGACCATGGAGGGACTGCTTTAGTCCTTTTATTTGAGCAGAAAGTACTGGAAGGACTGAAGTGCTGGTAAACAGCAAAATGATAGTTTAATTTATTGGGACAAGACGAATTGAATTATAGATGTGACTTGTAGCCCAAGTGAGTCATTTACCATTAAACAATTTTGGAAATGTAAGGTGAAAAGGGCAGAAATGCAAATCAAACAAGAACTCATGAATAAGTCAGCTGATGAAGAAAAACTTCTGTTTTGGAAGAAGCCATTATGTTCCCAATTAAAACATGAAGAGACAACAGCTATGAATCTTAAACAGAACTTCCACAGTAGCTTAACAATTATTAAGAGACACCATGTATATTCAATTTCAGTAAAGTGTATTCAATTTCAGTAAACAGATTAATTAGTTATGTTAAATTTACTAACTTAACCTCACAATACTTTTAAAAGTTGCAATCTCAAAAGCAAAATCACAGTTATTGACTTAATAAATGCCAAACTGCAAGCGTTCACTGATCCAGAGCTAATGCTACCTGGAACTTGAACTCTGTTATTTATATAGGGTTATTTCTTGGAAAAAAAATACCGGCCATGCTAATTTGCATAATTAATTATATGTGTGACATCACATGACATAACATCACATGGAGAGACATAAGAGAAAAGAAAAATACATTTGTAAGAGGAAAATTATTTTTTTGTTATCCCACTTCTAAGGGACAGTTGAGAAAATTGAGGAAAAGTGCCTTGGTATAGTTTTCTTTAACAGATATAAAAAATATAGTATGAAAAAAGATAACAGATCAAAATATTACCAACATTATTCTACTGTATTCAGGGTCGTATTTCTCAAAAGTTGGAGTAGGAACCTGCCTACAGGTGTACAGATGTCCTGTAGGAAATATCTCATGTCAGCATTTATAATGTGCCTGGTGGGGAAAGATAAGTACCAGAAGTCTTGTCTGTGTTCCAAGTAGTCTAGTCCACCTCCTATGCTTGATAGTAAAGCTACAGAAACAGAAAGTATAAAACTGAGCGCTCTCCTATCTCCTCCAATGTCTGAGTGTGAGGCTGGACAGGAAAGGGAAGTGGTTGACTCCCCATCTGCCCAATATAAGTCTCTCACAAAGGAAATGTATTGAAAGAGGAGCAAGGACACTGCTGAGTGGCCAGTGGCGTCACTAGGGGGGGGGGGCAGAGGGGGCCATGGCCCCCCCTACATTATGCAGTGCCCCCCCTTGTGCCCCCCCAATTCAAATTAAAGTCGGGAGCTCTGCGTCTCCCTTCTCACGCTGCAGCAGCACTGTAACTGGAGGGCTTTTCCTGCCTGCGGCCAGAGGGGGGCTGTGTGCTGGGAGGACTTCCTCCAGGATCATAGAGAGCAGCGCAGGGGAGAGACAGGGAGAGGAAGATCAGCTCTGCACAGAGGCATCCAGGCAGCTGCTGGTAAGTGTTACTCAGACTGTGGGGGGGAGTGGGTCAGTCTGTGTGTGTATGGATCAGTCTGTGTGTAGGGGGGGAGTGGGTCAGTCTGTGTGTATGGATCAGTCTGTGTGTGTATGGATCAGTCTGTGTGTGTATGGATCAGTCTGTGTGTGTATGGATCAGTCTGTGTATGTATGGATCAGTCTGTGTGTGTATGGATCAGTCTGTGTGTGTATGGTTCAGTCTGTGTGTGTGTATGGATCAGTCTGTGTGTGTATGGATCAGTCTGTGTGTGTATGGATCAGTCTGTGTGTGTATGGATCAGTCTGTGTGTGTATGGTTCAGTCTGTGTGTGTGTATGGACCAGTCTGTGTGTGTATGGATCAGTCTGTGTGTGTATGGATCAGTCTGTGTGTGTATGGATCAGTCTGTGTGTGTATGGATCAGTCTGTGTGTGTATGGATCAGTCTGTGTGTGTATGGTTCAGTCTGTGTGTGTGTATGGATCAGTCTGTGTGTGTATGGATCAGTCTGTGTGTGTATGGATCAGTCTGTGTGTGTATGGTTCAGTCTGTGTGTGTGTATGGATCAGTCTGTGTGTGTATGGATCAGTCTGTGTGTATGGATCAGTCTGTGTGTGTATGGATCAGTCTGTGTGTGTATGGATCAGTCTGTGTGTGTATGGTTCAGTCTGTGTATGTATGGATCAGTCTGTGTGTGTATGGATCAGTCTGTGTGTGTATGGATCAGTCTGTGTGTGTATGGATCAGTCTGTGTGTGTATGGATCAGTCTGTGTGTGTATGGTTCAGTCTGTGTGTGTGTATGGATCAGTCTGTGTGTGTATGGATCAGTCTGTGTGTGTATGGATCAGTCTGTGTGTGTATGGATCAGTCTGTGTGTGTATGGATCAGTCTGTGTGTGTATGGATCAGTCTTTGTGTGTATGGATCAGTCTGTGTGTAGGGGGGGTCAGTCTGTGTGTGTATGGATCAGTCTGTGTGTGTATGGATCAGTCTATGTGTGTATGTATGGATCAGTCTGTGTGTGTGTATGGATCAGTCTGTGTGTGTGTATGGATCAGTCTGTGTGTGTGTATGGATCAGTCTGTGTATGCATGGATCAGTCTGTGTGTGTATGGATCAGTCTGTGTGTGTATGGTTCAGTCTGTGTGTGTGTATGGATCAGTCTGTGTGTGTATGGATCAGTCTGTGTATGTATGGATCAGTCTGTGTGTGTATGGATCAGTCTGTGTGTGTATGGATCAGTCTGTGTGTGTATGGTTCAGTCTGTGTGTGTGTATGGATCAGTCTGTGTGTGTATGGATCAGTCTGTGTGTGTATGGATCAGTCTGTGTGTGTATGGATCAGTCTGTGTGTGTATGGATCAGTCTGTGTGTGTATGGATCAGTCTGTGTGTGTGTATGGATCAGTCTTTGTGTGTATGGATCAGTCTGTGTGTAGGGGGGCTCAGTCTGTGTGTGTATGGATCAGTCTGTGTGTGTATGGATCAGTCTGTGTGTGTATGGATCAGTCTGTGTGTGTATGGATCAGCCTGTGTGTGTATGGATCAGTCTGTGTGTAGGGGGGTCAGTCTGTGTGTGTATGGATCAGTCTGTGTGTGTATGGATCAGTCTATGTGTGTATGTATGGATCAGTCTGTGTGTGTGTATGGATCAGTCTGTGTGTGTGTATGGATCAGTCTGTGTGTGTATGTATGGACCAGTCTGTGTGTGTGTATGGATCAGTCTGTGTGTAGGGGGGGTCAGTCTGTGTGTGTATGGATCAGTCTGTGTGTGTATGGATCAGTCTATGTGTGTATGTATGGATCAGTCTGTGTGTGTATGTATGGATCAGTCTGTGTGTGTGTATGGATCAGTCTGTGTGTGTGTATGGATCAGTCTGTGTGTGTGTATGGATCAGTCTGTGTGTGTGTATGGATCAGTCTGTGTGTGTGTATGGATCAGTCTGTGTGTGTGTATGGATCAGTCTGTGTGTGTATGGATCAGTCTGTGTGTGTGTGTATGGATCAGTCTGTGTGTGTGTATGGATCAGTCTGTGTGTGTGTATGGATCAGTCTGTGTGTGTGTATGGATCAGTCTGTGTGTGTGTATGGATCAGTCTGTGTGTGTGTATGGATCAGTCTGTGTGTGTGTATGGATCAGTCTGTGTATGCATGGATCAGTCTGTGTATGTATGGATCAGTCTGTGTGTAGGGGGGTCAGTCTGGGTATGTATGGGTCAGTCTGTGTGTGGGGGGGGGCAGTCTGTGAGTGTATGGGTCAGCCAGTGAGTGTATGGGTGTGGGGGGGGTCAGTCTGTGTATGTATGGGTCAGTCTGTGAGTGTATGGGTCAGTCTGTGTATGGGTGTGGGGCGACAGTCTGTTTATGTATGGGTTAGTCTGTGTAAGGGAGCAGTCTGTGTGTGGGGGGCAGAGTGTGTGTGTGTATGGGTCTATCTGTGTATGGGTATGTCTGTGTATGGGCCAGTCTGTGTATGTATGGGTTAGTCCAGGGATAGGCCACCTTTGGCTCTGCAGATGTTTTGGACTACACCTCCCATGATGCTTTGCCAGCATTATGTGTGTAAGAGCATTATGGGGGATGTAGTCCACAACATGTGGAGAGCCGAAGGTTGCCTATCCCTGGGTTAGTCTGTGTAAGGGAGCAGTCTGTGTGTGGGGGGCAGAGTGTGTGTGTATGGGTCTATCTGTGTATGGGTATGTCTGTGTATGGGTCTGTCTGTGTATGGGTGTGGGGCGTCAGTCTGTGTATTTACGGGTTAGTCTGTGTGTGGGGGCAGAGTGTGTGTGTATGGGTCTATCTGTGTATGTGTATGGGTCAGTCTCTGTAAGTGCTTGAGCTCCAAGAGACAGAACTCTCATCTCGTGACCCCCCCTGTACCCGATGGATAGGCAGCCTTCTCAACCACCATGGATCTGATTGTGACACCCCCTCTCTGCAAGGTAAGATGAGGGAAAGGGGAATACAGTATTCTTTTTTTTTTTGTGTAAATTATTAAAGTAAAAATTGTAAAGCTGTTCACTGTCCCACTCTCTACACCCCCTGAACACAGTACACCCTCACAGACAGTGACCCCCCCCCACATACAGTACACTCTTACCAACACAGAGTACACCTTTGCATACACACACAGTGCACACCTCACACATCATCTATTCACCCACATACCTTTATCCCCACAAACACATGCATACATACATACATGCTTTACCCCATTACACACCATATCTCATATATATATATATATATATATATATATATATATATATATATATTAATTATAGGCACCCAGACAACTTCACCACTTCATCTCAATGAAGAGGTCTGGGTGCCAGGTCACTCTAGTGTTAACCCCGCAGCAGAGAAACTGCAATGTTTACACTAGGGTTAATCCAGCCTCTAGTGGCTGTCTTACAGGCAGGCGCTAGAGGCGCTTCCGTGCTTCTCACTGTGAAAATCACAGTGAGAAGACGCTGACGTCCATAGGAAAGCATTGATAAATGCTTTCCTATGGGCGGTTTGAATGTGCGCGCGGGTCTTGCCCCGCATGCGCATTTGAGGCTGACATGGGCAGAAGGAGGAGAGTTCCCAGCACCGAGGGAGCCCGGCGCTGGAGAAAGGTAAGTGTTTCTAACCCCTTCAGCCCAGCGGGAGTGGGACCCTGAGGGTGGGGGGGACCTAAAGACCCTATAGTGTGTGTATGTATGTGCCCCCCTTATTTTGTCCCTGGCCCCTTATGTGCCCCCCCCCCTAAGTTTGAATCCTGGAGACGCCACTGTGAGTGGCACATTCTGTATAACAGCTCCTGCATCTCTGGTGTCAATCCAATCACAACTACACATCTGTACATGCATTGGTTTAGCCGAAAATGTAAAGGGAGATTTCAAACACAAACCTGCTGATGTATTATACATGTGTAGAGTGTGTCCTTTTTTTGCATTTTACAAAAAGTACAGTTTTGTAATGGAAATTGGCACATTGATAAATGGACCTTGTTACCCACAGCCCCTTTCCTGGATGTAAATCAGACAACCAGTGCTGTTACTTCTGGTAATTAGCTAAGTGGAACTGAACTTAAGAGGCCGCAAATGCTCAGAACTCCTGCCTTGCAAAGACTTCACAATGAGCTGCATTAGGAAGTCTGTGTATGAACAGCCACAGAAAGTCTGGAGTCGGGAAAAAAAGAGGGCTTGCAAAGGGTGCAGACAACAGATCTGCAGCTTTGGTAAAAAAATGTTGGTATACTAGCAATGAAAATGTGCAGTAATACATGCATATATCTACTACGTTGTTTAATTTTTAAATCCATTGGAGTGTTCATTCAAGCAGCAGAAGCCTAAACCTCGATTAAACCTTAACCCCCCCCTTTACCATAACCACTTCTAACATTATCTTTAACCCTCCATGCATTTATACAACTGCATACACTTATTATATTCACATATTTAAACACAATATACTGCAAGCAGAAATATGAATATATATTCATATACATACATATACATTTTTCAAATATGAATATATTTTTTACATTTTACGCAGGCAATGTTCAGTTAATATATACATTAATTCACTTTATCTGCCTTTGGGGGTGTGGGTTGGGTTGGGGGTGGGGGAAGAGGGGGATTTGGAATTCTGTGCTTACACGAACCTGACATGTAAATTTGGCCCTGAACTTATTACATCCAAACATGTTCTGTAATAAATAAAACATAAAGCACAATATTGTTTTCTATAAAACCAAAATATCTTTGTGCCAATAATCCCTTCTAGAATTTGTCATAGGATGACATATATTATAAACAAATTACATTTTGTCAAATGCTACTTGGTGTTTTGTCATGTTCTGCTGATTAAAGCGACCCTATTGTGTATTTTTTGCTTTTTTTGTTTGTTTGTTTCCTTTTCTTATACCCCTTGTACTTTAATGATTATACTGACACCACTGCCACTTGCCTTTATCTATATGTATTATCTAGATGTATTATTTTTTCCCTTGCATCAAATTTCAGTATCTGGAACATTTTGTGCTCTTCTGACCTTGGTATTTTCCTTCCAGTGAACTTCTTTTAAATTATGGATTGTGGGTGACTTTGATTGGCAAATTAAACTGAAAATTGCTTAAGCTCTGCCCACTGTCAAGTTGTGTCAACTTTATTGCCATACAAACGGGAAAAAAAATGTCCTTATTTCCCTACGGCATTTTAGGAAATCTAGAGCATTGGGGACAGGACCATTTTAAAATTAAAATTAAACTGCTGTGTATTTCATAATAACTGAAGATACATGTTGTTGTGGACCGTCGTCATTGAACACCATGCCCACAGCTCGTTTGTGAATTTACCTCTTTCTATTATATTTCCCATGTATTTCTATGCCTTTCGTGTATTATGCCTGTATATGCAGCTGTGGGTCCACAAAGGGTGGGGGGGAGGGGAGGAGGAGGAGCAACTCTGTAAAGTAGAGTTAAGTGAAATGTATTGCTCTGTGCCTCTCCCCCTCCCTTTTGTGAAAGTATGGTCTGCCTGTATCTCTCCCCCCTTCCCCCTCCCTTTTGCTGTCACAGCAGGACGTGGACAACTGGACACTGCCAGCTCAGGTTGCAGGGGCTGATGTGTCTCTCTTCCATCCGCACTCCCCCCCCATCAGATTCTTTGGATTAAAAACCCTGGTGGATTGTGTTGGAGACCACATGTAGGGGTCTGTGCATGTAAAACCTTGTGTGAAGAAAAAAAGAGTCAGTCATTGTTGTACCTCCAGGACTATGTGTCGTCCAATTACTGGGGGGAAAATGGATGCCTGCTTGTTGTAAGGGTTCCTGAGCGGCTGAAGGAAGTGAATTAGCGGAGGTAATCAGTCGGGTTACCCTGGGTCCGCTACACATGTATTTTCTTAAAATAAATATAAATTTTACCTTTATGTTTTTTGACAATTCACTCAAATTTTTTAATCTTCCAATCCAGTCTGTCTCTTAGTCTTGTAATTTGCATCTTAGAAATCGCTCAGAATCGTCTATTTTTAATGTAATGTTCAACCAACGCATTGTAAGCCATGCAGCAATTTCTGCTTAGACTACAAAAATTGGTCTCCCACAAACCCACATTGTCCTACTACAATCTGTTCACCTATGTTTTTATAATCGTTTACACTATCTTTTTGTACACTCTAGCATCTACTTTAAAGAGACAATCTAAGCATCAAAGCACTACATCCCGGTTTAGGTGCAAAGAGACTACGCTTTTTATTTTACAAAAGTAAACATTGCCATTTCTTGAGAAATGGCAATGTTTGCATTTGCCATAAAACATGCCTGTAATGGCTGTCAGATTGACAGCTGCTAAAGGTATTTCTTCTTTAAGACTTTTTAAAATTGAAGGTCTTTATGTTTGGCATTATCAGGTTCAGCATGATGATGCTAAACATGGTCAATCCTTTTCAAAGACACTCTAACGCAAAATATAAATATACTTTTTAATTCTGTTTCAAACCTATAAAGCTCTAAAAAAGACAAATATAAGACAATTATATCTATATCTATCTATCTATCTATCTATCTATCTATCTATCCTGATGTCCTGATGAAAGTATTCTGAGTAAAACTGAAACGTTAACATCTTTTTGAAAAACCTGGAATAAAAGTTATTTTATATGGTTTTTTTTTTAAGTCCTAAGAGTGCAATATTTTTGTTTTGTATATATTTTTGCTGACCAGCACCAGGCATTAGTATTTTGTTAGGGTCCATGTTTACACTATGTATATATATGGCATGACTTATTGCTAAATAAAACTCCAATGCCTTAAAAAAAAAAAAAAAAAATATATATATATAAAGAAAAAGGAGAAAGTTCTTGCACTCACGCTGTAATCCGCCTTAAGAACCGGGTGCTTTGCCAGGGCTTGATTATCCAGAAAATCCAACAAGGTAGCAGCACTCACGGAATAATTTTAAAATCCAATCTTTATTTAGAACATGTTAAAATGAGATCGACGTTTCAGTCCCACAAACAGGACTTTCCTCAGGATCAAACACATTGATAGATACAAGAAATCAATTTATATAGAAAACTACATGACATGAACAAGCTTACCCTCAGGTGAAGTGCATTTCTGATCGGCGTCCTATGCCGCCCTGTGCGCATGTGCAAAGAGGCTCCGCCCATATGACGTGATGACGTCATCGCGCCCGTTTCCATGACTATCAATGGGTCTAAGAGCAGGCAATATACATGTGGAGCTGTACCAATATCTATATGAACAACACCCACGTAGCCCGATCATATACAGCATCCCAAAGATCCACAAGGATGCCCAAAGACCCCCAGGACGCCCTATAGTGTCCGCGATCAAGGGAGTAATCGAACCACTGGCCAAATGGCTAGACGCACTTTTTAAAGAACCAATCGAAGCACTGGAGACTTGTATAAAAGATACGCCGACTCTCTTACAAAAAATCAGCAAAATCAGATTTCAAGAAAGCAAACCTATCCTAATCACTATGGATGTAAAAAGTCTATATACAGTGATCCCACATATGGAAGGGGTAGAGGCTATGAGGTCGGTTTTAACCCAATCCCCACTATACAAGGGTCCTCCTATAGAATTCGTATTGGAGGTATTAACATTAGCGTTGGAACAAAATTATTTCCGCTTCGAGGAAGAGTGGTTCTTGCAAATATCAGGTACATCTATGGGGACGTCTATGAACGAGAAAATATTCTATCAACATATGCTCACTTGATCCAAGGATACTATCGTTTTATTGACGATCTGTTAATAATATGGAATGGCACACTCATTGAGGCACACCACATGGTTGAGCAGCTGAATTCACTACCAACACCGATTAGATTAACGGCAAACATTAGCCCTATCAAGGTACAATTCCTGGATGTTGAATTGACTGTTGGTGAACATAATATTGAATACAGTTTGTATACCAAAGATACAGATCGAAACACTCTACTCCATGCGCGAAGTGCACATCCGGAGCCGTTGAAGAGATCGTTACCCAAGGCACAATACCTCAGGGTTATGAGGAACAACTCTGATGAAACAATAAAAGAAACACAGATAAGGGAGATGACTGACAAATTTTTGCAGCGTGGATACTACAGTCAAACCCTAAATAATGCCCTAGAAGGTGCTAAAGCACCACGAGCTAATAAGGAGACAAATCCACCTCAGCAGTTAGTCCTTCCGATGACTTATCACTCTTTAAGTCCTCAAATCTCATCTGTCGTTCGAAAAAATTGGTGAATCTTAGCTACTGATGACACGCTCCCCAAGGTGTTTCGTGAAAGGCCACGCATCTGCCATAAGAGGAATAAGAATTTAAAGGACATTTTGGTACATACAGACCCATTCAAAAGTTACTCCAAGGAAAATGATACCCAAAAACGGGGGTCGGTACGTTGCTTGGGATGTGTAACATGTGGGCACATGACACCTTCCAAAACGTTCAGCCACCCACATACAACGAAGAAGTATACCATACAGCATACCATCACTTGCAAAACGACGCATGTTGTTTATAAACTTACATGCCCCTGTGGATTGGCATACGTGGGCAAGACTGAGACCGCCCTGTGTGAGAGGATTAGAGGCCACCGCTCAAGCATTAGGTTGGCCTACAGGGACGGTCAATCAGATAAGCCGGTGGCTAAGCACTTTTTACAATTTAAACACCCACTTGCTTCATTGAAATTTTTAGGTATAGACCATGTACCCGTGTCACGCAGGGCCGGTGATCGTGGGAAAACAATTTTGGATTTCGGAGTTAGATACTGTGTCTCCAAAGGGACTGAATGAAACTGTATCATACCTTTCATTCTTATGAACCTTTCCTCCAGCTTGTAATGTTTTTAATTGTGATTATGTAGTTATTTTACCCTAATAAGTAATTTTTTGGGGGTAGATTTTTACAGTAGAGTGCATAATATATAACATAATATAATATAATATATATCATAGAAAACACAATGGCACATACATTAGATAAAAAGGGAAAATTCTGAAGAATAAACTTTGTTGTAGCCTGCTAATTTTTTCCTATGTAGAACTGAGAGATATATACAATGGAACAGTATAATCTATAACAGATACTCTAAGCCTATGTTATGTGTACTAAGTAGTAGAGAGATATATATGCACCAAGTCACTACTGTTAAGTGTATAAGTTTTTTAATTTTTTAATGTTTTAATTAATCAAGTAATTATGATTAAAGTTCTTTACACATGTCACATTTTTGCACATTTTGCACAGTTTGCAATATATGCTAGTTGCACTGCATTAATAATATAAGCACTTGCACTTTTATGTATATTCGCTATTGTTACTTTATATGGAAATCACTTATAATTAGCAACATAGGTTGCCCTATTAACTTGAGCGCTTATCAGCAAATCACATACTTTATGCACTTAATCTACAATCATTCCTCAATAGTTTTTCCCCTCACGGCTAAGGTGATCTTTTTTATTGACCTCGGCAGCTTTAGTTCCGTTCCCATGGTGACCGCGTTAGCATCCGGTCGTCATGGAAACGGGCGCGATGACGTCATCACGTCATATGGGCGGAGCCTCTTTGCACATGCGCACAGGGCGGCATAGGACGCCGATCAGAAATGCACTTCACCTGAGGGTAAGCTTGTTCATGTCATGGAGTTTTCTATATAAATTGATTTCTTGTATCTATCAATGTGTTTGATCCTGAGGAAAGTCCTGTTTGTGGGACTGAAACGTCGATCTCATTTTAACATGTTCTAAATAAAGATTGGATTTTAAAATTATTCCGTGAGTGCTGCTACCTTGTTGGATTTTCTATATATATATATATATACATATATATATATATATATATACACACACATATAAATATATATATATATAATACTGTCCAATCAGTGGCGTACACATGACCCATGGGGCCCCGGTGCGAAAATTGATCCGTGCCCCCCCCCCCCCTCGCGCTTACTCTGCGCGGGCCGGGGCAGCAACACATGGCAGCGGGCACCTGGTCGCAGGGGTTGCGACCGCGGTATGTACGCCACTGCATGCAGATGCACACACACTTAAAGGACCACTACAGACACCCAGATCACATCAGCTCAATTAAGTGGTCTGGGTGTCAGGTCCCTCTAGTTTTAACCCTGCAGCTGAAAGCATAGCAGTTTCAGAGAAACTGTTATGTTTCACTGAGGGTTAATCCAGCCTCTAGTGGCTGTCTCACTGTCAGCCGCTAGAGGCGCTTCCGCCATTTTAAGACACTGAACGTCCATAGGAAAGCATTGAGTAATGCTTTCCTATCGGCGGTTTGAATGCGTGCGCGGCTCTTGCCGTGCATGCGCATTCGGAGCTGAGAGGCGGAGGGATCCCCAGCGCCATGGGAGTCCGGCGCTGGAGAAAGGTAAGTGCTGAAGACACACACACACACACTCTCACGAACAAATGCATACACACTAGCTAACAGACACACACATTTACTGACAAAGACACACTCAGCGGCAGACATACATACACACTCACTTACAAAACATACACTCTCACTGACAAACACACACTCACTAACAGACATCAAACAGACTCACTAACACACAAACACACAAACACACTCAGTAACAGACACACACAGTAACACACTCACTGACACTCACTAGCACACACTCTAACACAAACACTCACACTAACACACACACACACACACTAACGCTCACACACACTAACACACACACACACTAACACACACACACTAACACTTACTCACTCACTCACTCACTCACACACACTAACACACACACACACTAACACTCACACGCACTAACACTAACACACACTCACACACTAACACTCACACACACACACACTAACACTCACACACACTAACACTCACACACACTAACACTCACACACACTAACACTCACTCACTCACTCACTCACTCACACACACACACTAACACTCACTCACACACACACACACTAACACTCACTCACTCACACACACACACACACACACACACACTTACACATGTTTTTTTTTTATTTAATCCCCCCAGCCTCCTTACCTTTGGAGTGCTGAGGGGATTCCCTGGGGTCCAGTGGTGCTGCTGGGCTCCTGGGGGGGCCGGTCACCCGGCGGGCTGGCTGGTCCTGCGGGCGCGCGAGGGAGCACTCTCCCCTGAGTGCTTCCTCTTCAGCTCCCTCGCGCGCCGCGTACTGATACCGGCGCCGGAAGATGACGTCATCTTCCGGCTCCGGTATCAGTGCGGTGCGCGAGGGAGCTGAAGAGGAAGCACTCAGGGGAGAGTGCTCCCTCGCGCACCAGCCGGCCGCCGGGTGTAAGCAGGGCCAGCCTCGGGGGGCCCGGAGGTGGCCGGCTCCTGGGGCCCCCAGGAGAAGAGGCTGGCGGAGAGCGTACATACCGGGTCGCAGGGGCGACCGGGCCCCCTGGTGGGCCGGGCCCGGTCGCAGCCGCGACCCCTGCGACCCTGGTATGTACACCACTGTGTCCAATGCTTGCACTCCTGTAAAATTATATGGATAAAGCCCGGTGCTTGTCAGCAGAATTAATAGAAATCAAAAGTAGGAAAAGCACTCCAAGGACTTCTTTCAATGTTGAAAAATAAATAACAACTTTATTCGGCAACTGCCATGAAAAATCAACGTTTCAGTCCTGTGTCAGGACTTTCGTCAGGAAATACATATATATATATTTTTTAAGGCATTGAATTTTATTTAGCAATAAGTCATACCATTGTTCATAAAAGTTCTTTCTTTATGAAAAACACACAAAAAAATTTACAAATCTGTTTTAAAGTATATTAGCATAAAATAAAGAGGTTTTAAAATGTAGTAATTGATGTAAAATCTTTCTCATCAGACAGGTCTCATTTAATTTGCTACCATGTAGATTGGAACAGATTCACTGTGATTGTGAGAAAATGTATAATTCACATTTAATTACAAACATTTCATTACATTACCAATTGCTTATATTAAGCTACCAAACTCCAAAGTCGGGATGATGCTCTTAACCTCAACTAACAAATATGCTCAGATCAAACACTATTTTGATTCATAGATTTTTCTTTAGTTTTCAAACTTCTAATAGTAGACTACACTAATACAACAGTGATGTTTAAGGAATCTTGAATATATTTACACTCTTATTGCTTTTGGCATATATCAATGCTTTTTCTTCTTGAACTACTTTGATAATGCTAGATAAAATTATATAATGACAGTAATAAAAACAGCAATCAAAGAATTCAACAGCTAGCTGCATTTTATTATCCATTCTTTTGATATTTTAATAATGCAAACATATTTTATTACTTTCTATGAATAAAAACTACAACTATTCATAAAGGAAGTAAGAAAAATAAACAACAATTAAAGTGTAAATTGTGTTAGCAATAATTTTTTTTAACAGTTTATTATTATTATTATTATTATTATTATTATTGCCATTTATATAGTGCCAACAGATTCCGTAGCACTTTACAATATTATGAGAGGGGGGATTTAACTATAAATAGGACAATTACAAAAAAGGTACAGAAACTATAGGTTGGAGAGGACCCTGCTCAAACGAGCTTACATTCTATAGCAGGTGGGGTATAAAACACAATAGGACAGGAATTTGCAATCAAATAAGGTGGGCTGCCCTTTAGGAGAGAGCAAGAGACAGGTATGTGAGGTAGAGGTTAGTCTGGGAGGCCATAAGCTTTCCTAAAGAGATGGGTTTTAAGGCACTTCTTAAAAGATGCAAGACTAAGGGAGAGTCTGATGGCGGTAGGCTGGCTATTCCATAGGAGGGGAGCCGCCCGCGAGAAGTCCTGCAAGCGTGAGTTGGCCGTACAGGTGCGAACAACGGACAGGAGGTGGTCATGGGCAGAGCGGTGAGACCGAGAAGGGACATACCTATGGATCTGTGAAGAGATATAAGAGGGGCTAGAGTTTTTCAGTGCTTTATAGATGTGAATTAATACCTTGAATTGACTCCTATCACCACTGGAAACCCCCTTTTTGAGGACATCCAAGGACCATCTACATATCCATAGGCGGGGAATGTACCATCCAGGCGCACATATCTGGAGAGGAGTATAGGCTCCAGAAAATTGTAAGTGCAATTCCTTTCCCTTCATTTACCATCACCTAAGATCTCAATATACTACACTATATTTGTGTCTTTTTCCTTCCCTCCTCCATATCGCTCTGAGCGTGGGAATTCCTTCACAGGCGCTGCTCCCTGATCCTACTACCTACATCCAGAGAGGAAAATCAGTCTGGCAGCAGCGTTCATTATGGACTGTAGCGGTGCTTACAATGCAGGGCTGTGCAATTCCTGTGCTAAGTTCAAGTGTGGCTTAGGAAAGCCAATGTTAGAACCGGTTTAGGATGTCCAACATAGTAGTGGAGGTGGGGAGTGGTACCCAGTGGACCCCACGTAAAAAAGTCTAACCATCAAAAAATATACCTCCCAAGTGTCCCTTTTTAGGAGGGACAGCCCCTACTCAGGACCAAATCTTTCTGTCCCTGTTTTCTAGGACCTGAATATTGTTGGTGTGTTTGAGTGTATAACAGAGCTCCACAGCAATAATATTCCCAGTAATGTTTCTGTGTACTCCAATAAATGTGTTTCGAAATCAGTCTGTGTAAATAAGATACGTTGCCCTTGTTCTATATTATATTTTAGCTGCATAAATTATTCAATTAAGTCACCTAAAATTTGTTAGAAAGGCTCTGCCATCACCTCCACTCATGCCCTTAAATGAAAGTGTCCCTCTTTGTCCACTTGAAATGTTAGCAGGTATGCAAATTTTGCAAAATTGCATTTAAGCCAGGTAAATGGCTTTTTTCACGGTTTCTATGGTTTCTTATGGAAAAAGTTATGTAATTTAGTTACATTTTTAGTGTACAACATAACAAAAAGGTTGGTGATAGGTTAAGATATGTTCAGATGAGATAGATGAATTATGTTATTATTGGATATTGTTTATAAGACCACCCCTGTTTCTTTTTGAATAAAATCTGTTGTACCACCTATTAAACGTCAGAAGCACCCCGAACCTTACACTGTGTTGTCTCGTTCATTGGAGCTTCTCACCAGCTGTTTGGGGATGAGGAGAAATACAGAGAGCTCCAAATTGATGAAAGTCCATGGCATGAGAGCGTGATATTGCTGACCTAGAAATTCTTCACTTTCTAACAGTTGAATTCTAGAAAGTTTTTATAGGAAAGCTTATTATATATAATTATGGAAAATAGTCTAAAAATAGTAAAACGTGTCTTATAACAATAAAGAGCAACCGTGACTATCAGTTGAAGCCTGCTGAGAGACACTTTACAAAATATTTACTAAATGCCATAGATCAGGGGTCCTCAAACTCCGGCCCCCGAGATGTTGCTGAACTACAACTCCCATTATTCTTTGAATTACATAAATAGCCAGAGAATCATGGGAGTTGTAGTTCAGCAACATCTGGGGAGCCGGAGTTTGAGGATCCCTGCCATAGATGTATATCCTCAGCAATTGCCACATCATTGACAAAAATTGCCAAAAAAAAAAAAAAACTACATTGTCAGGTTCACAAAGGGTTAACATTCACAAATTGCATACATTTGATCTACTAATCTAATCTACACATAATTTGATGTTTTTTTTTTTTTACATCTGAATATGATTTATGTTTTGAGAGAAAGCCATTAATGAACAATGGGTTCATTTATATGCATGTCATTAAAAAGCAACAATTAAGCATTGTTCATGACAATATTCAGTAGATGTTTGCAGCAAAAAAAAGTATTGACAGATATCTTTGATTTTTTTTTTAAATTTAAAATATATTGATAGTTTGCATTTGATAACTTGTTGGTTTCACTGTATACCTAGATAAATTGACGGTGAGCTAGTGACTGTATCCAACACAGAGGCACTTTTTTAGTCATCTACCTTGGAAATCAGGTGCTACTTAGTAGTTTTATCTCATATTAATGTCTTTGGGAGAGGTTTAAACTTTTACCAGCCACTGATCAACAGTTATTAGGAGTAGGATTAGGGTTAGGAGTAGAAGTACCCTAACCCTACTCTTAACCCTAACCTAACAATAACCCTACTCCTTACCCAACCCTAACCCAAACCCTACTTCTAACCCAACCCTAATCCTACTCCTTACCCAACCCTAACCCAAACCATACTCCTTACCCAACCCTAACCCAAACCCTACTCCTAACCCTACCCTAACCCTACCATTACTTCTAACCCTACCCTAACCCTACTCCTAACCCAAGCCCTACTCTTTACACAACCCTAACCCTACTCCTAACCCTATCCCTACCCCTAACCTAACCCTAAACTTACCCTACTCCTAACCCAACCCTAACATTACGCCTAACCCTCCCCTAACCTTACCCCAATCCCAATCCCAATCCTACCCTACCCATTTTGCCACTTTTCAGAAGCCCGAAGCCCTTCAGCACTTCCGAAATTCGGCACTTCAACACTTCTGAAATTTCGGCAATTCGGCGCTTCGGCCATTACGCTATTCGGAAGCATCCGAATGTTTGAATGTCTGAAATTCGTCCGAATTTCCATTCAGACCGAATCGAATTGCACATGTCTAGATTGAAATGGGCTAAGAAACAAGCCTAATGTTTTCTGCCAGTTGATAAATATGGTAGAGGATTTGAATGGGTGTCAGGATAGACTGATCCCCAACACGCATAACCCAAGTTACCAAATACAGAATACCAGGAAACCCTAAAATGTATTACCGGACTTTAGAATGGCTGCATGTAAAAACAAGAACTAAAAGGACAAGCCAAGAACAGGAGGACAGAGAGAAGGTGAACAGTGAAACAAGCCAAGGTCAGGGATAATAGAAGTCAGAATAATCAAGGTACAAGCCAAAAGCCAGTTATACAGAGGAATCAACAAAAATACATGCTCTCTGATTTACCAGAAATGGAAACCATGACAGGGCACTGAACAAAAGTCTAACTAAAGTTTAAATAGTCCTAAGCAGTTATTAGCAATGATCATCAGGTTAAAGTAAAAAAATATTCCAGATTTCAATGTATCTTTATGGGAAGTTCTGGAACAGAACTGGAGAGGGAGAAATATCTTCAACTGCCTTATCCCTCAAACAGCTTGGGTCTTCTTAAACTATGGTATACACTATTCCTCTACACAATGCAGGACATGTATGACAGCAGGCCTTAATTGAAGAGACTATGCAAATAATGACCTTATGTCACATTTCTTTAATATTTATACATGGTTTATTTATTTATTTTATTTTGCTCTCATCAAATATGTACATTGTTTTATGTATGATTGAATAACTACAGATTTTAGGAGCAATAAAGCTCACAAATGTCACAGTATATGTAGAGTTGTATTTGTGTGGAGTGTCAAACATCAATGTAGAGAAACATCCATGTGGATTCTCACTGTGTGTCTGTGGTCCGGTGTAAATGAAGAGGTACATTTGTTTGAAATATCAGTGTGTTTGAATGTAGAGGCATATGCATGTGTCAGTATGTGTGCAAATGTGTGGAGTGTTTGTATATACAGGGCTATTCAATTCTTCCCCCTACTGCCCCTCTCACTTTTGCTTTCTATTCCTCTGTAATTTTCCACATGCCATTCATCTGCCCCCAACATTTCTCCTTCTCCTCTTAAAATATATCTACATTCACCTCCCCTTTTCCAACTCCTGTCATTCCTAGCCATACCTATCATCAATTACTTTAGATCCTTACTCTCCTCTGCCATATCTATAGCTCCATATCCTCACCAGTCCTACCTCCAGCTCTCTACCCTCACTAGCCCTTCTTCCAGCTCTCTACCTTCACCAACCTTATCACCAGCTCTCTACCCTCACCAGCCCTACCTCCAGCTCTCTACCCTCAGCAGTTCTACCTCCTGCCCTTCCTCAAGCTCTCTACCCTCTCGAGCCCTACCTCCTGCCCTACCACCAGCTCTCTACCCTTACCAGTCCTACTTGCAGCTTCCAATCTTCACCAGCCCTCTACCCTCACTAGCCCTACCTCCAGATCTCTACCCCCACCAGCCCAGCCTCCAGCTCTCTACCTTTGCCTGCTCTACCTCCAACCCTACCTCAAGTTCTTTAACCTCACTAGCTCTACCTCCAGCCCTACCTCAAACTCTTTACCTTCACCAGCCCAACCATAATCTTTCTACCCTCACCAGCCCTATCTGCAGCTTCCTATCCTCACCAGCCTGCCTCCAGCTCTCTACCCTCACCAGACGTACTTCAAGCTCTTTACCATCACCAGCTCCCATCCCTCACAGCTCTACCTCCACCCCTACTTCATCTCTCTACTCTCACAAGTTCTACCTCCAGCCCTACCTCCAAGTCTCTACTTTCACCAGCCCTACATCCAGCTCTCTACCCTCACCAGCCCTACCTCCAGCTCTCTACCCTCACTATCACTACCTCCAGCTTCCTGCCATCACCAGTCCTACCTCCAGCTCTCTACCCTCACTAGTCCAACCTCCAGCTTTCTACCCTCATCAGTCCTACCTCCAGCTCCCTACCATCCCCAGCCCTACCTCCAGCTCCCCGTAAATTCTTACTGTGGGAAATGAATACAGAAATCTAGTCTTCCAAAATGTCTGCTCTAGAATACGTGTTTTATCTAACATCATATTTGTTGTGTAAATTTGCAACTAACATTACTTTTAATACTATTATAGACCATGTAATAATTGTATTAAACTTTACTTTGGGAAGCAGGTTTACACAGCATGATTTTATTGATTTATATATTTCTTTGTTTCTGCATTACTAAAACTGTTAAACTAAATTTTATATATATTAGAAACTCTCTTAAGTGTTGCTCCTATCTCAATAATGTTATAGTTGGCTTTTAGTGAACGACATCTAAAAGCATAACTGTAGCTGCCACTAGATATGCTTTTTAAATTTAAATAAAAGTATTTCCCTATGTGCGTCAAGATTCTTTCTTATTTCCAAATGTGCATTTTTATTTTAAAGATCACCAAACTAATAAACAATCATGGAATAAACTCACTCATTAGCTAGAACTGTCCTCTGCTCCTTCACTGAACATCTCAGTCAAGTGTGTTTCCTAATGTTTGATCTTTATACAGTGATTACAGTTAATGCAATAAAAACCATTGAGTCTGATTGCATGGATTTATCACATGTAAATGATATAACTCATAAATGGCAAGGACTGCAGGAGCATGATCTATACACCAGACCTGCTTCATTAAGCCTGTAGTTTTTGTGCCTACTCACTTTAAGTGGGTAAGTCCAACAAATTAAGGGCAACATTTACAGACACAGGCCTAGCACCCCCATCATCTGAAAACCTCGACAGTCGTCACTGTTTCCTACAGTTTTCAGCCCATGCTAATGTGATAGTCTCGTAGTGTTCTGTTTCTAGCTACATACAATATATGATTTTGACAATCTGACAAAGGGATTATGGTGACATACCTTAAAATCCATTTGAGCTCTCTAGCCCCACAGGAGCATTACAAGTAAATCCTGCTCTGTTTGGGGGCTCGGCAAGTGTTGGAGCAATGATTGTTTGGTTCTCAAATAGCCATCCTGAATGCCGGGCAATGCTTTCATGAAATCTGGAGGGAAAGAGTGTGAGGAGTGTGACATAGAGGTAGCAAAATGGATCTTTGTCTGTGAAGCCAAAGATCTTTCTGACATGCCTGAGTAAGTGCATCACACAGCCTGGTTACAATGCTGCTAAACATCCCATGTGTTCCCTATTAAGGGTTAATAAGTATAGGGGTGTATATAAAACCCGCTTGGGGGGGTCTGCCTTGACGTTGGCAGGCGGGCATTCCCTCCAATGGCCATTGGAGCAACTAAATGACCTCCATTTGTCTAAATATACATAGGGATTAAGGAGAAAGCGCAAGTAACATTTTCTTTTCTTTGGTTTTTACTATATATTGGGGCTGATGTGTGTTGTAGTCCTTGCTGCTTAAGCGCAGGACTTCTCTTTTTGTATTTGTATTTACTTTGCATCACACAGCCTGGTTACAATGCTGCTACCCATCCCATGTGTTCCCTATTAAGGGTTAATAAGTATAGGGGTGTATATAAAACCCGCTTAGGGGGGTCTGCCTTGACGTTGGCAGGCGGGCATTCCCTCCAATGGCCATTGGAGCAACTAAATGACCTCCATTTGTCTAAATATACATAGGGATTAAGGAGAAAGTGCAAGTAACATTATCTTTTCCATGCCTGAGTAAGTGTTTTTAGATTGTCAATGCTCAGTACTGTTCAAGTGAAAAACATAATTTTTGGTTATTATTATTTACTTCTTTAATGTTATCTTTAAAGAGACAATAAAGGATAAAGTAAAAATGTAAGACATTTTTTAGATATTATGCCTATTACCGTATATACTCGAGTATAAGCCGAGTTTTTCAGCACATTTTTTGTGCTGAAAAACCCCAACTCGGCTTATACTCGAGTCAATAGTCTGTATTATGGCAATTTGCATTGCCATAATACAGACAGGGGCTGTGGGGGCTGTCAGAGCTGTAACTTACCTCTCCTGCAGCTCCTGTCAGCTCCCTCCTCCTCCGCGCCGTCCGTTCAGCACCTCGGTCAGCTCCCAGTGTAAGTCTCGCGAGATCCGCGGGTCAGCTGACAGAAGAGCTGACCGGACGGCGCGGAGGAGGAGGGAGCTGACAGGAGCTGCAGGAAAGGTAAGTTACAGCTCTGCCAGCCCCACTCTCCCCCCCACTGAACTGCCAATGCCTCTGGACCACCAGGGAAGGAGAGCCCCCCTCCCTGCCATGTATCAAGCAGGGAGGGGGGACGAAAAAAAAATATAATAATAAAATAATAATATAATTAAATTAAATAAAAAATAATAAGAAATAATAATAAAAAAATATGAAAATAATTAAACAAATAATAATAAAATTGCCCACCCCCAAAGCTCTGCATATATACACCCTGCACTCATACACACACTGCATTCATACACACGCTGCACTCATACACACGCTGCACTCATACACACGCTGCACTCATACACACACGCTGCACTCATACACACACGCTGCACTCATACACACACGCTGCACTCATACACACACGCTGCATTCATACACACACACTGCATTCATTATACACACACTGTAAATAAATATTCAATTAATATATTTTTTTTAGGATCTCATTTTATTTAGAAATTTACCAGTAGCTGCTGCATTTCCCACCCTAGTCTTATACTTGAGTCAATACGTTTTCCCAGTTTTTTGGGGTAAAATTAGGGGCCTCGGCTTATATTCGGGTCGGCTTATACTCGAGTATATACGGTAATTATTATTTAATGTACAGGTGTTTTAATCTCACTGTTTCATTGGGATGACAATTTAATGTTTTATGTCAGGACAGGGTTTGTCCATGAGTGGTTTATGTATGTGAGCGGGGAATGAGGGCGTTCCTTGATCTTCTTTTACCCTGGGACCCTGTAATTTGCCAATCCTCCCCTGCCTATATCCCAGATTCAGTCATGTCTCCTTTTAGTATCCCAGTTCTTCTAAGACAAAATCATCAGTTCTGATGGTTTTTGTCCAATCCAATGTTTCGAATCGGGGGCATAGGATGCATGTATTGTAATCGCCATTCTCCGACAATTCAGTGCTTCTCATAGGGAAGCATTGAATCCAATTCTTCTTGATAAGAAGCATTGGCTGCTCTTGGCATTTGATTAAATTGACTGTGAAGACCGTTGAACATTATTTTTCTTCTAGGAGCTCTAGTCACTGGCAGTCTGGCAGTCACAAAATGTAAATACTGCTGGTTCAAAAAAATACATTGGTTTAGATTTCCAAATGAAAAATGAATGGTTTTAGGGGAAGTGTTAGTGGTTAATAGGACTTATTTAAAATTAGGTGTCCCCATGTGGCCTGATATTAAAAAGAGTTAGATTTCCAGGCAGCAGCTATTCCACCTGCCTCTATTATATCAGCTCATAAAATTTAGATTAAATTTAAAAGGACACTATAGTCACCTGAACAACTTTAGCTATATGAAGCAGTTTTGGTGTATAGAACATGCCCCTGCAGCCTCACTACTCAATCCTCTGCCATTTAGGAGTTAAATCCCTTTGTTTATGAACCCTAGTCACACCTCCCTGCATGTGACTTGCACAGCCTCCATAAACACTTCCTGTAAAGAGAGCCCTATTTAGGCTTTCTTTAATGCAAGTTATGTTTAATTTTGATTTTCTTATCCCCTGCTATGTTAATAGCTTGTTAGAATCTGCAAGAGCCTCCTGTATGTGATTAAAGTTCAATTTAGAGATTGAGATACAATTATTTAAGGTAAATTACATCTCTTTGAAAGTGAAACCAGTTTTTTTTTTCATGCAGGCTCTGTCAATCAGTGGAGGTGTGGCTAGGGCTGCATAAACAGAAACAAAGTGATTTAACTCCTAAATGACAGTGAATTGAGCAGTGACATTGCAGGGGAATGATCTATACACTAAAACTGCTTTATTTAGCTAAAGTAATTTAGGTGACTATAGTGTTCCTTTAATTTTAGCATTAAGGTTGTGCAGGGGTTAATCGGTTTAGTATAATGATACTGTTTAGGTTTATGCCTAATGTCAGTATAGAGCAGGAATTATTGGTTAGTGTTAGTGTAGTGTATGGGTTAATGTTTAGTGATAGTGTAATGTGGAGATGATTAATTGAATGAAGGACTTCAATATATGCATACAAACAACCATGAACAATTATAGCATAATACATGTGAGCATGTGTTAATATTTTTGTACTTACATGAAAAAGGACTAGAATGGCTCTGTGCTGTTGTCAATAACCAACAAACAAAAGCACTGAAAAGGGGAGCAGCCTGGCAATATGTACTACGTTAGGCTTATCACAGCTGAAGAGCAAACATTTTGCAATGGCATTTAAAAAGCAGTAAATCTGCAGATTCAAGTCTCCAATACAAGTTTTACATGCCTCGCCTATCCTTCACTAACGTAGCAATTACAAGTACTTTTTTTGTATTTGCAGTTGATATATGACAGAACTAGGAGGTCAAGACCCGAAAAGATATTACACAAAATTGTACCAAAAAAAAGTCAATTTTTAGGGATTGGCAGTTTAAATAGAATAAGCAAGCAAAGAACCAGACACAGAGGGAAAGAATTACAAATTGTCGCTTCCAAACAGGATTCAATCAAGTGAAAGAATGTGCTTCTGTGAATGACAGTTAGACAGAGACACTGTGACTCTATGTAGTAATGAGAAGGTCACATTTACATGGGAGGTTACTGTGATCATTCCGGATGGTTGGAGAATTCTTTTCATAGAGGGCTGTGTGTAGAGGACAACACTAAGGACTTTGTAAGGTTTCTTGAGTCACAGGGCCTAAGAAATTCCCAGGAACTCCTTAGACAGTATTCAATTATATTACATATAGTGATCGGAGCTTCATCAACAGATGCCTAAAGGAGTTATAGAGAGGCATTGTTCTTCCTTAAGGTCAATAAGACGTTTCCCTAATATGGTTCATGATGTGTACATCTGATTGCTTAATACTCTGTATGCGACAGCATATTATTTGCTCTGACATTAACTGCCTGTCTGTGGGTTAGTCAGCTATATAACATTCACCACATTAGCCTTTGCTGTTGGAATAATGCAAAAAAAATAAAAAATAAAATAAAATAGTATTATGAAAACGAACAGATAAAAATAGCTCAATTTAAATGAATATTCCCATTAAGCTTAAAATAGTTCCCATCATTAAAATTATGTTCAGATTTTCTAAATACCACATTTAACAGACACGTTCTATCATTCTACAAAAATGTATGGCTGGAGTTAACTGTTTTCACTGTATTTGGTGCCTCCTACAGGGAGTATCGGGAATTTCAACCACAGTAAATCATTATTATAACAGTTGCAAGATACTGTTAAGCAGGGTTATTACCCATGTTACAAATACAATAGCATAGCATTACAGTCACTACTTAATTCTTCACGAGCAAGGGGCCAACACTATAGTAATAGTGACATTAAGGGAAAAAAAAGTATATTTTTAGAGATGCCAATAAACTGGGATATAGCTAAAAATATAGATAGAAAGCAGCCTGTCGACTGATGACAAAGAAAGCTACTGTGTAATCACTCTGTATTTATAGCATGCTTGTCTAGTGAAGCCTGGCCGTAGAAATGTTAAAATTGAGCATAGATAGGTTTCACAAAAGGAGAAATAGTTTTAACTGCATTTTTGAGATTGTCGAGGCTAAATTACCTGTCACAAGTACAATTATAAAGCAATTATGGAATTCATTTCTCTGCTTGCCTTCCTGCTTTACTGCTAACAGAATGAAATAGCACGAACAATGCAGGTAACAACACTACCAAAAGAAAAAATAATACTCTCTTCTAAAATGATGGTTTCTGTGCTGTAGTTGAAATGCAGAGATAAAAGATTTCAACTGGAAAACACGGTCTCATCTAGGGATTCAGTCAAATTTTTTTTACTGAACTGACAGAAGATCTGTCACCATCCATTTATGTCTATTCATTTCACACATTTATAGGTTTACATAAAGTGACAATTTTCATACAATGCAACACAAATGGATGCAGTAACTTTCCATGCTTTTTTCATGTAAAAAGCTTCTTTTTTTTCCCCCAAGACAAATTTGTTTGGTTTCTTTTAACTGTTATCATTTTATTACAGGCTATCTTTTGTCAATAAGAGATTAAGGGTTTATAACATAATCCTGTTAAATTTACTGTGATTCCATATTTTACAGCACACACCTGCAACTCAAACGCATACTGTTGCTATGACTGTGATGTGTGTTCTCAGTAAAACATAACATTTGAATGCTGTCACTTTATCAAACGACTTTGGATGTTAGATATTCCCACTGTGGAGAGATGCAAGAAAAATCTAAACATACAAAAATAAGAGTTCTGTTGTAAATAATGAAATTACTTTTAAATAATAGAATATATATAGAAATACATGCTGTTTGAGCCTTTTTTATTCTCTGGGACAGGTGAACTTCTTGTCCACCTCTCATGGCTGCATTTAATGTTTAAGCCCTCCAGCCTTGAATATGTAATGGATTGCAATATGTTTAATTGCAGACTGTGTGGTGTAAAATATATTCTCCACTCCATGTAATGTCATATCTGTCTTATAGATAATATTGTAAAGCGTTACGGAATATGCTGGCGCTATATACATACCAGTAATAATAAGAATGATGATAATAATAATAATAATAATAATAATAGTGCTTATTTTTGTTACAGAATAAATTACTAGAGTTGGATATTTGTTGTGTTCTGATCTGCAATTGGTCTTAATTTTGGGCAATTGGATGAATGAAATTCAGATTTCAGCACTGCAATATGCAAGAATCACAAAACAAATTACTTGCGCAATACATTAGCTTTGATTAGTGATTCAGAGTGTTGTTCCTTGCGCCAGCAAAAAAGAAAGATGGAATGGAGAACCACAGTTTATTTTTATTTTTTTGGTAGAGGCAAATAAAAAACTTAATTTGCTATCATGGATAAGACATCATGAGGGCTGTATCTCCTGTCCAATCAAGAGGTAAGTTGGAGAACAAGGTTGCCTGTGTCATTGATCTAAGTGTGATATTAGTTTTAAAGGTACTGTTGTATCTACCAAGCTAGCAGTATAGCTAATGTCTCTCAGTAGTACTTAAACAAATTTAAATGGATGATCCAAGATTTCCTGGTTAATTGATGCTACTGTAATTGATCCTACTGCGAGACTAGGAGACCAATTTACTGTTTCAAAAATTAGTTTTCATAGAGAGAAAATTATATTTGGGAAGTGTGTTGCTCAGTAAAAAAGAAAAAAGTTCCTCTTGCCTAGCTATTGCTACAGAGACACTCACACAAAGTTTGAGTAGTAGATAGCCTACATAATTTATCCTAGTGTGCAACTAGTGGTTACATTTAGTGCTGTGTGTACCAAGTACAGAGTAAATGCCTGCGAACCCACCCAAACACTGGCATGCATTCCTATACATATACAATATAACATTTATATATTTTGGTCACTTAATTTTGCAAGTAGGTTTGTAATTCAATGTAACTCACTCTTTAGTGAAAAAAACCTTGTTGTTAATAAATATAGGTATCAATCTGTAAATACAGCAAATACTCTAATTACATTTGTATGTTTAGAACATTAGCATTCTCCTGTGTTTCTTACAAAGATAGTTTGTTTCTATTTGTACCTGGGGAAGAAATTAGATATATCACATTTGTTTGTGTTTTCCTTTGATTTTGTTTTATTTGACTTCTACATTCTTAAATGAAACAAAAACAAAGATAGTTGCAGTACTTTTTGAAATCTTAAAGGGATACTATAGTCACCAAACAATTTTAGCTTCATGAAGCAGTTTATGTGTATAGATCTTGCATCTACAGTCTCACTGTTCAGGAACATGATCTGTATACCAAAGCTGCTCCATTAAGCTGAAGTTGTTTTGCTGCTTCTAGTGTGATTGAGCAGCTCAGATTTCTTTTCTATCCTGAAATGCAATTCACTTTCAAACCCTTGTTTGCAAACATATCGTGCAATTGGTCAATTGAGAGAGCAAGTCATTCAGCACTATGCATGAAAAGGGTCAGTGGTTAATTAATGGGAGTTATACTTAAAATCCCTAACACTTTATGGGATCAACATATAACAAAAACATTAAAGGGACCCATGTCCAGCAATGAGCAGGCATTCCAATCACCATAATCGCTTGAACTTGCTGTGTTGATTATGTTGCTTGGAATATCAGGGCTGGATATACACGTGCCTCTCGTACAGAAATTTAAGGTAAACCCTGCTCTCCCCAAGCACAAAAAAAGGGGTGTGTTTAATGATCTTATTAACTAAACATTTAACAAAACATTTAAAACACATTTATATCTGCTAATTATATATATATTACATGTCCTATATGGGGCCTATTAAATAAAAGCAGAAATACATTATATATATATATTTATTTCTTCTTTGTATAATAAGAGCTGATAAGTACCTGTTTTGTCTAGAGGAGAACATGGGTCCTCAAGTCTCTGCCAAATCCCGATTCAACATTACCTCTTTAGGTACAGCCAGATTGCCATTGCCCTGTTTCAATGTAATCATGCTTTATGAGTGGTGTTATCCAGCAGGAAGAAAGAAAGGAGGATTGAACCCACAAATCCAAAAAGAATCCTCTGTGTGTAGAGTAGCCCGTTTCCTTAATCACAAGATTATCTTATAAACTTGGAAAATGTATCATTCCAAAGGACTAGACCTCTTTTCAGCGGCAAATAAATGGACAGCATTTTTAAGTGGTTAATGACAAATGTTTTCTAAAGCCAATAAAATTATTACCAGATGACCTACTGTTATTGATGTGAGTATTTGCTACGTAGCTTATGGCAATAAAGTCATCTAAAATAAAATAGCCACAGGCAGCCAGACGGCTTTTCTATAGAATACAGCTGAGGTAGTGAGAGTAAATCGTATTTTGTGATAATATTGCCTGTAAATTGTGTTATTAATGGACTTGTATGTGTCACATTAAAAGCAAAAGTAATTATACTGCAACATATAGAGTTCTTTGCATAGGGTAGTTCTAAACCAAACACATAACTTATTATTTTGGTAATATTGCTTATAGGTAAAACATTAGTATAGCAAAAGTAATGGTGATTAGGACAGAGATGGATGCATAGTGATCCAGCCCAATCTTACATGAAACATCATTTAAAGTTTTCACGTTTTGTCTTTTGTCATCTATAATCTAACTGTATAATATTCCGAATCGCATTTATTTTCAGTCTTTATGTTTGCTCTGCTTGCAAAATCCTGTTTTAGATTTTAGCTTTCTCAGCAAAATAATTTCACATTAACCACACATTTCATTTTATAGGTCAATGATTTAATGAACAGTTACAGTAGCTATCTTTAACTTTACAAGTTAAATGTCATACTAAATACATTTTTGCATTCTTATAATGTAGTCAAATATATAATATATTGACAATATTGATCAGCTGACTATTTCTGTGGAAGAAGGTATCAACAGGTAAAATACAAAATATGGAACAGAAGTGATTTGAGTTGTATTTATGCTAAACCTAATTATTATATAACTGAATCTTTCCCCAAGAGTCAAGTCAATTAGGAATCTGTAATTAATTATTTTCAAAAAGGCCTGTCAGCAGCATAGTACATTGTGATGCAGTTGAACAAAATAAACAAACAGTTTTAGTGATAACCTAGGAACCTGTAATAACAAGTAGGGTGAAAGATTAGCCCTGGACTTCTCTCATTGCATGTGTTGGAAGTGAAGGGTTAACATTATGTGCAAACCCACAAACCCCAGCACCAGATGGAGGATGTTACAATTGCATCATTATGTTTTACACGAAAACTCCAAAAGGAGTCTGCCATATTAAAGGGACACTATAGGCACCTAGACCACTTCAGCTCATTGAAGTTGTCTGGGTGCAGTTTCTCTTTTGCACTTAGTGCTGCAGTGTAAAACATTGCAGTTTTAGAGAAACTGAAATGTTACATTGCAGCAGTAAGTCTTCCTCCAGTGGCTGTCTCCCAGACAGCCACTGTGGGTGCTTCATAGATCAAAGTACCTTTGGTCTGGTATCTGATGCTGGACGTCCTCACACTCTGCATGAGGACATCCAGCATTAGATCTTTTCCTATAGGAAAGCATTGATTCAATGCTTTCCTATGGGGAGGACTAATGTGCGCGTGGGACTAGCCGCGCATGCGTATTAGCGCCTGTTCGTCATGGGACAGAGGGTGCTGAGCCGTTAACCAGTGCAGATGGACATCGGCGCTGGGGTAAGGTAAGTAAATAGAGGGTTTTTAACCCTTTATTCCCCCAGGGTGTCGGGCTTGAGGGAGGGAGGAGGCAGGGAGAGCTTTGTATTCCTGGCACTACAGTATCCCTTTAATGAGGGGGGAAAGTGTCTACTGTTTACTTTCCCACACAACATGTGCCAGGAGTGAAGGGTTGAAATTGTGTGCCTGCCCCCAAAATACTAGTGAAAGTGGGAGAATGATACAATTTCATCATTTATATTATGTCCTAAAGCTCAAACAAAAGTGTGAAGTTGAACTGAGGTACACCTTGAGATGATGTTTGGGGTTGAAATTGTGTGCTTGCCCCCAAAATACTAGTGAAAGTGGGAGAATGATACAATTTCATCATTATATTATGTCCTAAAGCTCAAACAAAAGTGTGAAGTTGAACTGAGAAACACCTTGAAATTATGATTCCTTTGTGATATGGAAAATTAACTTACTTACTACATACACTGTGATATGCCTGGATAGTTGCAATTGTTCTCACAAACAAAACACCATGCAGAATATCAAAGATGCGTTTCCTGTCCTGTAGGGCTCCCTAAAGCAAATCAGTTTGAAGGCTTCCAAATCTGCTGCAGCAGAATACAGCGGAGTCTCAACAACAGCAAATAATGAACATACAAAGATCGCGGTGATACAGTAGAATTCCGTGGGTATATCATTAGGCCTGTATCACAGAAGGCAGTTATAAGGAGTTGATTTATATATGTTACGCTATTTTATCACAATACTGTCTGCCTATAAAGCGAGTAAGTAAAAATATATTTTTTAATCTTTAATAAATCTGATAGGATTGTGACCTTATCATCCTAATCATGATTGGTACAGGAGAGAAAACTGTTGTGATTACAATTAGCTATATAGCACCAACCTACACTGTGGCGCTGTACAATATGAGGCAAGACTAGCATTTCATTCTAACAAAACATGTATGACACATGGAAACAGAAGATGAAGAGGACTCTGCCCAAACAAGCTGACAATCTAAAGATATAAAATATCTGGCATACTGGTCTTACCAAAGTCAAAGTAATTCAGGTTATTTTGTAACATATTCCTCCTCACCTTGAGGTATTTGCGCTCAGCAACCGTGCGTCTGTATAACTGACTCCTGCAACATGTTGATGGATGCCGGCTGCTGCGGATCCATGCCAAATTAGAGCCCCACGTCCGCCCATGTTGATGTCGAGGACGGCGTGCGTGGGACATCACGCGGGAGATGTGCACGCACGTTCTGGGGTCGAAGGCTGATTTTGGCCGATCACATTTGTAATGGGCTTATTTAAACGCAATTTTACTTTTCCTCATTGCCCTGTCATGGTTTCCCTTAGTGGTTGTCCGAGAGTGTGTTCCTGAGCGTTTATTTCTTGTTCTTTGACTTTGGCTTTGTTTGACTTCCCTGTATTCTGGTATCCCTGACTTTTGGCTTTCCCTTATCGTTGCATTCCATTCTGTATCCCAGACCTCGGCAAGTATCCTGACTATTCTTTGGTACGTTACGTTAGGCCATTCTAAGGCCCAGTAAGACGTTACCTTTTAGTCCTAGGTGTGATACAGTTCTAAGTGCCGGATCAATCAGTAATCCTGACTATATATATATATATATATATATATATATACTTTTTTCCTAAAGATTTAATTTTTTTCTTTAAAGCAATGTAAAATCAAGAAAGTATTTATACATACAGATCAATCCACTGTGAAGACAACTTACTAGTGTTGACAAATGTGAATTCTTGATGTCTTACATTCCTCCAATTTTGAGGTAGCATTCTTTTGACAATGCCTGGTGGTGTGATATAGGTGGTCTGATTGTAGACTACAATTCAATTCCATCTGTGCTCGCTGGGATACCATTGTGCTCTCTTTTCTTTACCTATGAATATGTTTTCTGTTATCTTAGATGTATGTAGAATTCTCTTCTGTCTTTTGTCCAAACTGTTATTTTTAGCCTGAACATGGTTCATTGCTGGAGTCCAAAGGTTACCTAATTATTTTTGTTCCCATTGGGGAAGTAGGCATCTACATCATAAGATTTTGATACTCATTCAAGTGGCATAGTTCAGTTTTTTTAAAGAAATGTTCAACATACAATAAATACCTCACTAAGAGGATTTTCATTAAACAAAATATCGCTCACAATAAAAATGAAATGTTTGATTTGAGTAAAATAAAGTAAGTAAAAGAATGAGTGAACTGACCAGAAGTCTGAATACCTTTGTAAGGCAGTCTATGCAACTTAACAACGTTGACTCATAGACTGATATACATTGCACTATTGGAAAGCTGTGTATGGCAAGCATAGAGAAAATTCATTACTGTCAATTGTTAAGGATTGATTGTTAACCAAGGTTTAACTCCTTAAGGACCAAACTTCTGGAATAAAAGGGAATCATGACATGTCACACATGTCATGTGTCCTTAAGGGGTTAAAGAGATGGTATAAAAGAAATATGAGCGTATGGTGTTACAGGGATGATGTTATTCACATGTAAGCAGTTAAAAAAATTTAAAATTATATTTGTTTTGTAAATTAGCATAATTATTCTAGTTACAGGTATCTGTCAGCATGTTTGACTAACTATTTTTTTAAATCCTTTACTAATTTTATCTATACATTATGCTAGTCAAATTGCTAGCAAATATATAAATTTCTATTAAAAATGCAGCAAATATTGCTCTCCGTCTCCCTCAGGGCAGAAAGCCTATTGGCATAAACTCTGTGCCAATAGTCTGCCTGCCTTCGTACATGCCTACAGACAGTGTGTAAGCTGTTCTTATGGCCATGGGTCTGAGCCTGGCATGGGGAAGTAATCACAGGCTTACCTGAGACAGTACAAAGAAGAGGCTTCTGTACTTATTTCCATTTTTAAGATCCTGAAAGAAAGCCATTTTCTATAATTAGGCAGCTACAGAATAAACGTAAACTACATTTTAAATATAGGCAACAGGTTCACTTTAAACATTATAACTTAATTCAATATGATTACTGTATATATTCGAGTATAAGTCGACCCGAATATAAGCCGAGGCCCCTAATTTTATCACAAAAAACTGGGAAAACTTATTGACTTGAGTATAAGACTAGGGTGGGAAATGCAGCAGCTACTGGTAAATTTCTAAATAAAATTAGATCCCAATAAAATTAGATTAATTGAATATTTATTTACAGTGTGTGTATATAATGAATGAAGTGTGTGTGTGTTTGTGTGTAGTGTGTGCATATAATGAATGCATAATTTGTGTGTGTGTGTTTGTATGAGTGTGTGTGTATATAATGCAGAGTGTGTGTGTATATAATGCAGAGTGTGTGCATTATATACACACACACACTCTGCATTATATACACACACACTCACATAGGCGTGCGCAGCAAATTGCATTAGGGTGTGCACCCTAAAGCACAAGCACACGCGGCGTGTATATATATATATATATATATATATATATATATATATATATATATATATATATATATATATATTTGTAAACGATAATCAGCACTCCCAGGTATTTGTAGACCTGGGAGTGCTGATTATCGTTTACAAATATTGAATAGTGCAATCGAGCACCGGGTCACTAAATATGTAAGTAGGAGTGCAAGGTTTCTCTTTTTGTTTATATATATATATATATATATATATATATATATATATATATGTGTATATGTATGTATGTATATATGTATATTTATATATACACATATATACACACACAGACACAAAGCTGTGTGAGGGTGCTGTTAGTGTGATGTGTGTGTGAGGGTGCTGGTAGTGTACTATGTGGGTGTTTGTGTGTGCGTGCTTGTGAGGATGCTGTGAATGCACTGTGTGTCAGGGTGCTGTTTGTGTGTGTGTGTGCACTTGTGAGGGTGCTGTAAATGTACTGTGTGTGAGGGTGATGTTTGTGTGTGAGGGTACTGGTAGTGTGCTGTGTGTGTTTGTTAGGGTCCTGTTTGTGTTTGTGAGGGTACTGTTAGTGTGCTGTGTGAGAGTGCTGTTTGTGTAATGTGTGTGAGGGTGCTGTGTGTGTGGGTGCTGTATGTGTGTTGGTGCTGTGTGGGTGATGTGTATGTGTGTGGGTGCTGTGTATGTCTTTGGGTGCTGTATGTGTGTATGTCTGTGGGTGCTGTATGTCTGTGGGTGCTGTATGTGTGTGTGTGCTGTATGTGTGTGTGTGCTGTATGTGTGTGGGTGCTGTATGTGTGTGGGTGCTGTATGTGTGTATGTGTGTAGGTGCTGTGTATGTCTGTGGGTGCTGTATGTGTGTAGGTGCTGTATGTGTGTAGGTGCTGTGTATGTGTGTGGGTGTTGTGTATGTGTGTAGGTGCTGTATGTGTGTGGGTGCTGTGTATGTGTGTGGGTGCTGAATGTCTGTGGGTGCTGTATGTCTGTGGGTGCTGTGTATGTGTGTGGGTGCTGTGTATGTGTGTGGGTGCTGTGTGTGTGGGTGCTGTATGTGTGTATGTGTGTGGGTGATTGTGGAGGGTGGAGGTACATTACTTAATATCCCCCCTCCCTTCTTACTTTATGTAGGGAGGGGGGATCTTTCCTTGCTGCTTTCCCTGGTGGTCCAGTGGAGGTGGAGGCAGATCAGTTATGCCCCCTCCCTTCTTACCTTATGCCTGGGAGGGGGGATCCTGCTGCTGCTGCCGCCATCCCTGGTGGTCCAGTGGAGAGTGAACTCTAGCCCTGCAGGGCTAGAGTTCACTCACGCGAGATCTGAGCGTTGCCGCGGCAACGCTCAGATCTCGCGAGAGGAACCCGGCGGAGCTGCTGGCAATAGCTCCCTGGGTCCTCTCCTGCCTCCCTCCATGCATGTGGGCCGGTGAGGGGAGGCTGAGAGCAGAGCCGGCGCTCGGATAGCGCCGGCTCTGCATGAGCCGGCAGGGGAGATCCTGAGATCTCCCCTGCCGGTCTCAATACATAGCGCGTGCCGCGGGGATTAGGGTGTGCCCAGGCACACCCGGCACACCCCGTGCGCACGCCTATGCACACTCATACAAACACACACTCTGCATTATATACACACTCATACACACACTCTGCATTATATATACACACACTCATACAAACACACACTCTGCATTATATACACACACATTCTGTGTGTATATAATGCAGAGTGTGTGTTTGTGTGAATGCAGAGTGTGTGTGTGTTTGTGTAGTGTGTGTAAACTGGGTGGGGGAGGGCATTTTTATTATTTTTAATATTTTTTATTTTATATTATTATAATGTTTTTATTTTAATATTATTTTATTTTTATTTATTTTTTATTTTAATATTATAAAATGAAATTATTATTTGTTGTCCCCCCTCCCTGCTTAATACCTGGCCAGGGAGGGGGCTATATAATTCCCTGGTGGTCCAGTGGATGGGCTGTGCTGTGGGGGGCTGGCAAGAAGCGTTTACTTACCTTTACAGCACCTCCTGTCAACTCCGTGCCGCTCCCCTGTTCAGCTCACAGTGTAAGTCTCGCGGTCTGCGTGCCGCGCGGAGCCTTGCCACGGTAACCCATGGCAACGCTCTGACGGCCGCGGGTGTTGCGAGACTTACACTGTGAGCTGAATAGTGGAGCCGCACGAAGCTGACAGGATATGCACGGAGCTGACAGGAGCTGCGGTAAAGGTAAGTAAACGCTTCCTGCCAGCCCCCAACAGAACCGCCGGGCTTGTAATGAGCCCGGCGGTTCTGGTCTGTATTATGGCAATGTAAGTTGCCATAATACAGACACTGACTCAAGTATAAGCCGAGTGGGGCTTTTTCAGAACAAAAAATGTGCCAGAAAACTCTGCTTATACTAAAGTATATATGGTATATTTATTAAACAAATGGGATTTGAAACAAACAGAATTCAAAATAAAAAAAATAAACAAAAAAAAAATAAATGAATGTTATGGATTAATTGCAATAAATAAAAGTCCCAAAAGGAAATCAAAACATGGAAACCTTTGCCATGTAAGACTGTCCCAATATTACTGAATATACCAATTAGAATTCACTTTTTATTTTGGCCTGGAGCAGTAGTTACAATGCCTACAGAATGTTTCACTAAACAGGGGTTTCAAACATTTCAGTTACAATAACTAAGATGAAAAATGGCTGGTTTGGAGAATATTTCCAATTTGGCCTATAATTCCCCGGCTAATTCCTGACAATTTCCGGTTTAGTGAATGACCTTGAAAACTACATGTAGTTGATTAAACCCTTAATATTTCTAACAACAATATATGCAAAACTCGCAGTTTGATGCTATAATCTCAAAAGGTATTCTGCTATTATATTGTATGCAATAAAGCGAGCCAAAGGTAATTGAGATCCAATTGGGTTGTGTTTCTTTTTGGAGTTTTTACATATTTATTTTACTAAATATACACTGCTACAAAAAGAAATACATGTTATTTTTCCTCTTTGATATTGCTTTTGAGTTTTGCATAGTTCTGATGGACTGCCAGTACAGCCTTGCCCAAAATGATATGTTGGCTGTGTGAGTAATGTTGTGTCCTGAACATTCTGCTCTTCAAACTTGGACACTACCAGTAGTCATGAGTCATGGCTATACTGCTGATATTTGGAATGGTATCACACAACCTGGCAGGTGCTTATACAGTAACAAATATGCAATCTGAATACATTTGATACTTATCTAGCACAAAATCAAGTTTAACCTTTCAGAAGAGAGCTCCTGAATGCTCCAATGTCAAGTACAATACAATTCATGTTCTATTTTGTGATTTAAAAATGAGTTACAGATAACTATAAGTTTAATCATATATAAATGAAGTATAAGATTTAACAAAATTGTAAAGCCAGCCTACGTAAGGATTTTGAAGAATCTGAGATCAGAAAAAAGACTGGTGATTAGGTAAATAGAGTAACTTTGCAAATGAATGTTGCAAATTCAAAGTTACAAATGCTACTAAACACACATATATTTTTCACAAGTAAATGCTGCAACCCAAAATAAAAAGGTAAAATAATGGCAAAATTAAACACATTCCTCATAGCCTACTAGATGAACTGTTTGCAATGGTACTAACAGGGTGAATATTTGGCATGAGGTTTATACCATAAAAACAATTGAAGGCATCAGGATGTGCATTCTAATTTCTGAAATATTGACCCAGAGTACATAATTTTTGTTAGACTAACTGTTTATAATGCCACACATGTCCCATCGGATTTCTATCCTTACGGTCCTCACAGATCATAATTTTTATTCAAGTAATTTCAATGCAGAAGTTATTGTAATGCCATTTTGTCAAATCATTTATAATCTATAAGTAGCTATAGCTCTCTTCCATAGTCCTATCATTGTATAGTATAGTTATATCACAAATGCCCAGTAGGCATGCCAACAATCAAAGCTCTACAATGTCCATTACTAAGCCACAGAAAATAAACAACAGAAAAAGGGAAATAGCCATCAAATGCAACTTTGGAGTTTCACAGCTTGGAATCTTTGCTCATACGCCATAATACCCACAATTCATGTGTATTAAACATTCCATTCCATATCTCAACTTTTGAATAATTGAAAGCTTATTAAAATTGAGGCCAGTATTTATTTATACACTAAACAAAATTATAAATGCAACACTTTTGTTTTTGCCTTCATTTTTCATGAGCTGAACTATTTCTATGTACACAAAAGGCCCATTTTTCTCAAATATTATTCACAAATCTGTCTAAATCTGTGTTAGTGATCACTTCTCCTTTGCAGAGATAATCCATCCACCTCACAGGTGTGGCATATCAAGATGCTGATTAGACAGCATGATTATTGCACAGGTGTGCCTTAGACTGGCCACAATAAAAGGCCAATCTAAAATGTGCAGTTTTATCTCACAGCACAATGCCACAGATGTTGCAAGATTTTAGGGAGTGTGCAATTGGCATGCTGACTGCAGGAATGTCCACTAGAGCGGTTGACCATGAATTGAATGTAAATTTTTCCAGCATAAGCCATCTCCAAAGGGGTTTTAAGCGAATTGGGCAGTACATCCAACCGGCCTCACAACCGCAGACCACTTGTAACCACACCAGCCCAGGACCTCCACATCTATCATCTTCACCTCCAAGTTCGTCTAAGACCAGCCATCTGGACAGCTGCTGCAACAATCGGTTTGCATAACCAAAGAATTTCTGCACAAACTGTCAGAAACCGTCTCAGGAAAGCTCATCTGAATGCTGGTCGACCTCATTGGGGTCTCGACCTGACTGATCACATTCTATGGCATCTGGCACTTTGGAGAGATGTTCTCTTCATGGAGGAATCCCAGAGTGGGTGAGTGGTTTGCTGGTGTCAAATCCCCCAATACAGTAAAACTGCACATTTTAGATTGGCCTTTTATTGTGGCCAGCCTAAGGTACACCTGTGCAATAATCATGCCGTTTAGTCAGCATCTTGATATGCCACACCTGTGAGGTGGATGGATTATCTCGGCAAAGGAGAAGTGCTCACTAACACAAATTTAGACAGATTTGTGAACAATATTTGAGAGAAATAGGCCTTTTGTGTACATAGAAAAAGTCTTAGATCTTTGAGTTCAGCTCATGAAAAATGGGGGCAAAAACAAAAGTGTTGGGTTTATAATTATGTCCAGTGTAGCATTTATATCAGTATTCTTCATATCACCCTAAATATTGTAACCGCTGGCGGTTCCCTTATTTACCTCTATAATGTCTTAAAGCATAGAACTTAGCAGGGCTAACCATACAGATATCTTAGCCATAATGTTATATAGTTAGTAAGAGATCCTCTATTTAACATATGTAAATAATTGAGAATACAATATAAAATAAGGATTGTCTTGGAAGCAATAGTTTTGTCTTTTAGATATTTATTATATAAAAATATAAATATAGACATATAAAATCCATTATAGCAGAGTTTATAAGATGAAATTAAATGCTTGCAAATATCATTAGTAGGTTAACATACCCTTCTGAACATGTCATCATGTCAGCCTCTCAGTCATTTTAAGATGGAGCAGCGTCTGTCTCCAAGTCTCTCCTCTGTTTCTTAACATTTTAAAAGTACACCTATTTATACCTTAAGTGTCGTAATTTTAGAGTCACCATAGTTCATATATGAAAAAGTAACTTGTCTACTTTAAATCAATTTAGGACCTCCCTTAATTTGGCAAAGATACAAGGCCATAACTAAAGGGTGTATACGTCATGGAAATTTTCCTGACTTAGTTCAAGATGGCATCTTAAAGTCTGAATAGCTTATCTGTTGTTTATACTAAGACGTAAGTGCACAGTCGTGGGAGATTCCCGGATTTGGGGAAGTTCCATTAACTTGGGGTTACCACAGTATATTGTGTACTGAAAGAGTCGTAGAATAGCCTTGAAGCTTGTTTATGCATTATTGTTATTGTAATTCGTCTGGGACAAAATGGCGCAAACATAATATGCACTGAGGTTATTGCTTAAAGAAACAGTTATGAAAAACAATATGTTCCATTTCTAACACCTTGTCAATTTGCAATATCTCTTAAAGACAAAGTACACAGTTTAAGAAATACAACATTTCATTCTAAAACTTGTAATATTTGCATCTGCCCATAACAATATTATTAATGAAATCTTCCCATTGCAAATACAAAGAGTAAACCTAGTGCAATACTGCATAACTTAGAGTAAAAAAAAAAGTAGATATTTACAAACCAAGGTCTTGACTTAATTATTTTGGATATGTTTTTCAAATAATCACAATCTGTTAGAAATTATTGCTGTACAAAATTTCCCAAAGACTTTGATGGTGAGTTCTGTAGATAAATCATTTGAAGAGTGTGTCTAAAATAATTAAATCAAAGTCCAAGTAAGGTAAATGATGCAAGGAGATCTTTAATGATAGTAAATAGTTATATTATCAGAAACAATGATTTTATACCAGTGTTTCGTGACATCTGAGATTGAATTTTGATATGATTTTGGAAATATTACATAAACGCACAAAAGTAGTGACTGTCTTTTTTTTTTTCTTTCATGTGACAGGGCAGGTAGCGATTATTTATGTCTAAAATAAAACTGTGTTTCAAGATGATTAACTCAACCATTCAATATCAAGGCTGTTGTTTCTATCAAGCTTCTGCAAAAGAAATCATGATTGAAAAATTAGCATGAACTAACCTTACAAAACCACCGTGATGTTGTCAAGGATATGTCCACCCTCACAGCAGAGAGCTTTGCTTATTGAGAACAGCAACAGGGATTGAGAAAAGAATCAAACTGAACAACATTGACAGAGCTGGCAACAAGATAATGTATGCAAGCATAACTGTTGGTGTACTGACAAATTTATGAAAAATAGCTTGCCTGAAGGATGCAAAGTGTAATCTAAAATGTATCAGAAAACTAATCTGTAGAATTATGATGAGAAATTGCATATCATTTTTGTGAGAATATCTTCTTTATGATAGGAAAATTGTTTTTAAAGAAGCTAATAATTATAGACCCACATACCCTAATAAACAACTTAAAAAAAAAATAATTAATACAGTGAAACCCACTTTGTAAAATACAAGCATGTCTCTTTCAGTGTAACAATTCACTTCTGGGGTTTGTGACATCCTGTATTTGTGTTTTGCCAAATTATTGGTGGAAGTTTTGCAAAGTATATATAATGTATGTCTGATGTTCTATGAGTTGAGATCCAAACGACTAGTCACTGCTTGCTAAATCAAATAGCAGAAGTCCATACTGATGCTATTGCAGGCATGCTCAAAATTGACCAACATTGTTTTGTTTTCTCTGTTGGTGTTAAGTGTGTTTATATGCTCACTCTATTTATAGTTTGTCTAGTCTGTCATACAGTAAAATGGTGTTCCTACTGTTATGAATAAAGGTAAATTTAATGTTTTAAGTTTTCTTATCTGACTTATCTATACAACTGTTCAAACACTAGTTCTGTAAGTGGTATTACATAGTAACTCTTTCAAGCTGACAGTGTGATAGACACCGTGTTATCTTTTATATACTTGTTGTATACTTTCAAAATATCACTATGGCATCAGATATGGTATGTTCAAACCAAAGGCCTGGTACAGCTGTGGTTGTAACTGTGAAATAACATCACCTAGTATATAGTTCTTATCCAACACATGCATTTTGAAGAGTCTTAGGATCACTTTCTGACCATTTATATCAATACCACATACCACATTGCTGCTGATTATATGTTATTTGGTCATTACCCTAATTTACAAAAAATTGGGAATCCCTCAAATAGAGGTGCTAAATAGATTTATTATGTGGCCGTAGACTGGCCAATAAAACTAAGTATAAATAAAGACAGAGACTAAGACAATATAAAAAAAAATATCTACAAGCAAACAGAGGGCGCTATATACTCAGTGACAGTGAACACAAAATTTTACTATTTACAAGTGAAGCAATATGAAAGCTGCACCTTAGAGTGTAAAATAGCTCAAAACACCACTATGTATACAGTTCAAAGAAATAAGGTGTGCTATAACTTTAAATAACCAACATGTGTTAAATATAAAATATTATTCTCAATAATATATTATGAAGTGCATGTGCAATGTGCAACACGTGAGAAATCCAAAAAGGGAGAAATCCACACTTACAATTTTAAGTGGTATTAGCAACACTGGCGTGGATCACCCCTCAGGGTAACATTAATATGTAACACAAACACAAGAAAAAGATCATAGGATAATATGACTTTAAAAATTGCATAAGACAGATTACAGCACACCACACCAGCAGATCGCCACTATGGGCATTGGCTGACCCCGGGCGGCAAAGTGGACTTCCCCACATTATAATACCTAAGTACTGGGACGGCTCCTGTACTGCTACTTATCCATGATATGCATGCTCTATATATGTTACAGGCAGCCAAGCTATTACTATGCATACTATAACATTAAAGGTACACATTGTTAGTAAACTCTTGAATGCCAGTTCAGGTACCGACTGTAGGAAGTCTACCTCGATTGCATAGCTTAAAGTATGATTTAAATAACTAAGCCTGATAATCTTACATGTCTTTTCTCTATGCTAGTAACTTAGGTTAAATCCCACTCTGATGGAATAACTATTTAGTTAAGCTTGAAACTTGTGCTAGCACTCAGTAACTAATCTAAAGCAACAGTTATACTTAACCTGCCATACTATGTGTAGTTCAGTGAAGTTTAATCAGTCTTTACTCTATACAAAAATTGTGCAGAATATTCCACATGCCAACCAACTGTTAAATATCTGTTTGCATGCTTGTCATAGCTTTTGGGGCATGATGAGCCCACATGTTATATTTTAATGCACACCAAAAATAAAGAATTCAAAAAAAAAAAAAATTGCATAAGATTAAAGTAAGGGGAATAAATCTCACTCACAAAGGTAGAGCAGTAAAAGTCTGCTCTAACTGTAATAGCAGAAGACCTCTTGTCGCAGGACTTAGAGACCTTTTAAAATCAGGACAGCAGCTAGATCCTTCTGAAGCACTTTATTTGTAAGTAATGTAAAATAATTCACACAAAGTGATAAAATGATAAAAGCTTCTTGTCACCCGTCCAGAAGATTCTCCATGCAAAGCGGTCGCAATGAATAAAGCTGAAATCCGCCGGCTAATGGATTAAGCCACCGCAAGTAGATACTTCCGGGTTTCAGAGCGATCACGTGGTGACGTCGTGCGTGATGACGCGTTTCGCCAAATCGGCTTCCTCAGATCACGTACTGGATCATGCTGTCCGTTTTTATGTCGGCCTCTCTGGGCGTGAACTTTGTAAAATGAAAGTCTATTGGTCCAGAGTCTCCTAGTAACTGCATAATTAAAAGTCCAATCTTTGTATTTAAGTATATCACCTAAATATAGTGTTCAAATGGAGGAAAACAACGGAACTAATAGTACTAATAAACATACTAATATCTTACCATACATATCTTTTTGTAAAAAACCTAAAACATATGCTAATCTAACTTTAATATATGTTTAAAAAAAAAAGTATATATAAAAATTAAAAGTACATATAAGTATACCTCCTTTTGGATACAAATTTAATAGATATCATCCTACTGGATGTAATGGCAGCCATATGAGAAGTCCCACATCCTACTTATTAGAATGAAAAGACATATAAAAACAGAACAATTAGTGCAAAAAAAAGAGAAAGTTAAAACATCTACAAAAAGTTAAAAAGATTAAATTCAAAGTTAAGACCCATTGGTTCCAGAGTTCCCAATGTATGGACCCATTTCATTTCCTCTCTAACTATGTGCTGTATGTGGTCACCTCCTCGCCAAGATTTTTTGACCTCTTGTATCCCTACAAAGGTTAATCCACTCGGATCTCTGTTATGATATTTTTTAAAATGAGCAGACACACTATGTAACTCAAATCCTTTGCGTATTTTGTTAACATGTTCATAGATTCTTTTGTGTAGCGGACGGATCGTTCTCCCTACATACTGAAATCCACATGGGTATATTAGCAAATATATAATATTTTTACTAAAACAGGTAATAAAAAACTTAATACTAAACTCGTAGTCTGAGTGTTTACTCTTAAATTTGTTGATACCTTTTAGGGTCCTATTTGTGCTACACTGACAGCCCACACATGTCCCGCATGAATAAAAACCTTTTTTGTTATTACTTAAAAATGTATCAGGCATTTCCCTTTTGGGGTGATTGAACGTAAGGATTTGTTTTAGATTAGTAGCACCTCTAAAAGTGATAAACGGTTTTTGTGGAATAATATTATTTAATTCTTTAGATTTTCTTAGCAGATGCCAATGTTTATGTATAATGGATTTAAGTTTCTGTGAGTCCCTATTAAAATCTAATACCAGAGGTTGAAGAGTGTTATCTCCACTTTTTTTATTACTATTTTTAGAAATTAAAAAATCTTGGTCCAATTTATTTACTTCCTCATAAGCTTTAAGTAACAGTTCATTAGGATATTCTTTTTGGGAAAAATTTTCCATTACAGTTTTCGTTTGCTCTTCAAATATGTCCTTATCGGTACAGTTTCTTCGTATGCATTGTTTTCCTTTTGGAATATTGTTAAGCCACGGAGTATAGTGTCCACTGTTACACAGTACATAGCTATTCGCATCTACTTTAAAAAAAAAAAAAAAAAAAAATCTTAGTTTTTAAGACACCTTCCTCAACATATATTTCCAGGTCTAAAAAATTGATATTAAGCATACTAAAATTGCTAGTTAACTGTATGCCCCAGGTGTTCTGATTAATTTCTTTAAAAAAAAATTCTAAATCTTTTTGGGAGCCTCTCCATATAAAAAACAGGTCGTCAATGTATCTTTTGTAGGAAACCAGGTTCGTCCCCCAAGATCTATGACAGTAGATGGCTTCTTCTTCCCAACCTGACATAAATAAATTAGCGTAGCTAGGGGCGAACCTGGTCCCCATAGCTGTGCCTTGTTGTTGTAGGTAAAATTTAGAGTTAAATCTAAAATAGTTGTTTTCTAAAATCCATTTAACACTATCTATAATAAAGTCAACATGTTCATTAGACAGTGTTTGAAAAACAGACAGTGTTTGAAAAAATCTGAAACACTGTCTAATGAACATGTTGACTTTATTATAGATAGTATTAAATGGATGATCATTTCAACCTTGTTAGGCATCGACAGTGAGGTATAGTCAATATACCTCTAGGCACCATGAGCAAGGGGTCTACGCCTGGATTACCCTTTAAATTTAGGGAGAGAAAATAATGGGGTGCAAAAGAATGTTATTTTCCTCAAATGGAACTGAACCCCCTCCCCCTTTCCCCGGGAACTGTGCTAAAGTAGTGCAATCACGGGTCAACAGAGCTCAAGTGCTCAAACTATCCTTATTCAATAAGCATATTAGGTTGGCATATAGTTTATTGCTCTATATGTTTGATGTTTCTATCATTATGGACCTTACTGTTAAAAGACTGTAAACTTGAAACACAGGAAAGCCCCACTCAGACAACACCCATGAGGCATGCACATCAGGCGCTATCTTGTCTGACTTTCTGGAGCCTAGACAACAGATCACAGAATACATCTCATACACATTACTTTACCCATGAGTGTCAACTTCTTATCGATAAATTCAGGGAGCTTGAACACACCTTACAAAGTACATCAACTCTTTAGAATAGTTTAGAAGGTCATGGCCCAGGACATTGTATTGCAGGAAACACACCTCATAAAATTGTCTAAATCATTCCTTCATAACCCTATAAATCTGGTAGGATATGACTCCATTGCATTAACTAAAAACTTGATTTTATTTCATAAGAACCTCTCCTTTCTCCAAACAAACTGAAGGAAGGGGGTGTCACCTAATCTTTAACTGCCTGATTAATAATGCTAACTTATATTGCCCACCACATGGGGCAAGTGCAATTCCTTAGCAATGTATTTAGCAAATTCTTTCACAGGGAACCAAAAAGGTGATCATCTGCAGGCATTTCACCATACAAATAGACCACAGATTAGACACATCAGTCAGGGGGTAATAAAATTATCTATGAAATTTGCGGGCACAAGGAACCCACAGGCTCAATCTCTGCCATTCTCATGTGGTGGAGGATGTCTGGAGGAGTGAGAACCCTAAAACCAAAGATTTTATATTTCACCCCCAGAAGCATCTGAGCCACTGCAGAATAGACATTGTTTCAAGTCAACATATAGTTACATAGTTACATAGCTGAAAAGAGACTTGCGTCCATCAAGTTCAGCCTTCCTCACATTTGTTTTTTGCTGTTGATCCAAAACAAGTATACAAAAGGTAAACGATTTCGCCATATGAGCACCCTCATAATCAGACCATGAACCCATCAGTCTCTGCCTTGTGTACTGTACTCCTCTTTGAGGGAAAGGGGTCTGGAAAATCAATGATTCAATGCTAGCTGATGATCAGTTTCAAAAAGAAGTGGAGGAAGTAATATCATTATTTTTTTAAGGAAAACACATTAACCACTTGGTTCACATATGAAGCAATAGTGCTGGGACACTAGACCTAGCGGAACCCAAAGATGGCACTGTTGAATATATATACAGTCTCAATCCGAAAACATGCAAAACAATTATCTTGAAAGAGTTGTGTATGCAATACTGACAGACTTCCTCAAGTCCAACTCTCCACTTCAGTCTGGTTTCCATGCTAAGCACTCTGTGGAAACAAAACTGACCAAAGTATCCAATGATCTACTTACTGCAAAATCTCATGGTCACTATTCTATCCTAGTTCTCCTTGACCTTCCTGCGGCTTTTGACACTGTTGATCATCAACAACTTCTTCTCATCCTCCGCAATATCAGTCTACAAGATATTGCCCTCTCCTGGTGTTCCTCTTACCTCCCCCAGTGCTCTTCCAGTGTTTTTCTCTGGCTTTGCTTCTTCTCCCCAACTCCTCTCTGTTGGTGTCCCCCAAGGTTCAGTCCTTGGCCCCCTACTGTTCTCCATCTATACTGCCTCCCTTGGTAAACTCATTAGCTCTTTTGGCTTCCAATATCATTTCTATGCGAATGACATGCAAATCTATCTGTCCTCTCCTGATCTCTCCCCGTCCCTCTTGACTAGTCTCTCTGACTGCCTTTCTGCTATTTCTAACTGGATGGCTGCCCACTTCCTTAAACTCAACTTGACCAAAACTGAAATTCTGGTCTTTCCTCACTCAAGTGTTGCTACTCCTGTGTCTGTCTACCTCCAAGTAAACAGTGCTAACATCAGCTCCACCATGCAGGCTCGCTGCCTAGGTGTTCTCTTTAACTCCGACCTCTCCTTCACACCTCATGTTCAGTCTATCGTCAAATCATGCCGCTTCCATCTCAAAAACATTGTGCGCATCCGACCCTACTTAACGCCAGATGCGACTATCTTCTGTCTGTACTCCAATCTCTGATGCTCGCCTTCAAGACTTCTCGAGGGCTGCACCGTTCCTGTGGAACTCACTTCCCTCCTTTGTTAGATGCTCACCCAGTCTCCACTCCTTCAAACAAATCATTAAAAACCCACTTCTTCATAAAAGCATATCAATTAAACTGTTAATAGCTCCCAACTGATTCCTCTCTTGCAACTGTCATGTAAGCTCATTGAGCAGGGCCCTCAACCCCTTTGTTCCTGTGTGCCAAACTTGTCTGGTTACAACTACATGTTTGTTCATCCACCCACTGTAAAGCGCTGAGGAATTTGTTGGCGCTACATAATAATAACATAATAATGATAATAATAATATCTTTCTGGCCACAAAAATGAACATCTGAAATCCCCAATCTTGCAGCAACACTTAAATATCTGATAGAAATTAGACAATGGGAATAAATGTTTAATAGGAGAAACCATACTATAAAGCAGTTCCACAATGTGTTTGCTGTATTCAACAGCTTTGAAGCACAACTTAGGAAAAGGTGCAAAGCCAGTGAACCACTCATGGACAGTTGTTTTATTGTTAATGCAAATCATCAGTAGGAGGTTGGTTACTGGCTTGGTATTGAGTACTTGTGTATATATACACACACACAGACACTCCTCACTTACCGACCGGGTTCCATTGCTATGAATTGGTCGGTAAGTGAGGAGTTAAGGGATTCCCTGCTCTGGTGCGCTTTTCGCTGTTTGGGGAAGTTTCCCCGAACATAGACATGCGCACCAGAGCAGGGAATCCCCATGACGGCTCGCAATTATACACACAGAATTTTTTTTGTACACTTCTCTCTGTTACGTAACCACATAAAACCAATGTAACAGTTTAAAGATATTACCATTGTTTTATCGGCTTGCAAAATTAAATAAACTTATAATTAGAAAACAGATAAGGAATAAGTCCTACACAGCTTTCCAAGGATAATCTGTAAATAAATGCCATATTTTAAGAACTGAGAATATTTCAATCAATCAATCATTTCAATCAATTTACCTAGTTTCATATATCAAGTAAGCAAACTGAAAAACTGCAAGTGATATATTTTCCTAAAGCCATAATATCATTATAGTGTTTTTTTATAATGTTCCTTTAATATAGCTGATATGAAATATTTCATGGTCAGTATCACAAATTAAATGTGCCATGGACTGCAAATTATAGAGAAAACTATAAAACAAATATTAAAATATATTATACTAAACTATAAATGTGGCAATGCTGTGCTGCTGCGGCTGCTGTTAAATAGTAGCAAAAAATGAATAATGCTTATAAATTTCAGAAATTCTATTAGCTACAGCTTCCCTAAGGTCTTATTAGGATATCGAACTCCTGTGTCCTTCATATATAACAATCTTATTATAAAGCAAATGACTCGGCTCATACAGTTCAGGATCTTCTTTAGATAGATAGATAGATAGAAAGAATATATATCCTTTGGCAACATTTCATTTACATTGACCCCTTCACTACAGTTCCACACAGTGCATATGCTTGTGCAGGTTTTAAATCTTAAATCTATGTTATCCATAACCCCCATATTTCAACCCCTTAATCAAACCAATGCATTTAATAACCCTGTGTAAGTTAGTTCCAATATCTCTCAGCCTATTTTTGTGTTTGCCTCCGCCTGTCTTTTAGATGTCTGCCATGTCAGCCAGCTTCTTTTGAGACTGTCAACCCTCTTGTCCTGGTATTCCATGTTACCATCCCAATATATTTCACAAAGCCATGTATCTCTACTGTATTAACTCCTCCATTAAACACATTGTCGTTCTCATATTCAATCTTTCCTTCACATATTTTAAAAAGGCCTTAACCGTTTTTTGCTTGTCATCACCCCATTTTCATCTGTCTTATCTAAGCATATGTTTACATATACATGCAGCTTTTTTTTTTTTTTTTTTTAAAGGGAGGACCAATAAGCAGCTTAGTTTGTCATGATGGATGAGAGGATAAGAGGTCTGCATCCCCTGTCCAATCAAGAGGTGGAAAAATATGATTGATGACAGGCACTACATTTAGATTTTATTCACAGATAAAGTGTCAAGTGACAGAGGGGAAAAAAGTAGGAGTAGTAAAAATTTTATATATTTCCAGGCGGGATTGTTTCAGACATTTTGACTGCACCTATTGAGGGAGACAAATAACCAGTGATTTTGTGTGTTTTACCATTGCTGTGCCTGTGTCGTGGTCGAAGATAAATTGTGTCATTGATCCTGTTGTTAGATTGCTTAGGCTTAGATTTCTACTCTGCCTACCTAGCCTCTGCAATTTGGGAGTGGAACATAGATAGCCTGGGCCATTGAACCTAGTGTGTGACTGGTTAGGTAACAACTGTACTTACCACCTGCCAGTAGCACGGTACCATTAACACAAATTTTTGCTTTTTTAGATAGAATTTGACACTTACATTAATTCACTGTTTCAGAGGGTTTTATAAAAAAAAAAATAGTCCAGTGTGTACCATGATGGAAGTGTGCAAGCACTGTGTGCAGTGTAAAGATTCTTCAGTCAGATACAGTAATGTTACAGTTGTAAATCTATGATGCAAAAACAAATTTTCTAAACAAAGATGTTAGTTTACATAATACACATTCATATCCAAAATGTATTTTAATAATAAAGGAAACAGACCACCGATAATCAATGTTGCTTCTTCTTAATCCCACAAAAAAATTGGGGAATGGTAGGGGAAGGAGTTGTGTTCCCCAATCCACCATCAGCAGTTTTACCATGGCCTTTCAGAGTCTTGATATCTCTTCCTTGGCCACAAGGATTGTTGACAGCACTACCACCACTACCACCATAAATAAATACCACTGTGTGCACTTGCCTGGTGCATCTTTGCCACCATGTCTAACTCTCCAGTTAGCATTTGTCTACCAAGTGCTAGTAAACTGGCTCACGTTGCAACAATTCAAACTGCCACTGATGATAATCCATCCACATCTTCATGACCCACAAGGCAAAGGGTGGAAGCCAATGTATTGTGCCAAAGCAAAGCTGGCAGATCACTTTAAGAGCCGCCAAGAAGGAGAAATTGCAATGTATACATTGTGTGGCAAGGAAGAGAGTAAGGGGAGAATGCTCACTAGTGTCAATCCAAACCAACAAATGCAAAGACACCACAAGTATTTATTACTGCGTGAATAGGGTATTACTATGAGGCGGCAAAGGTATCAGATTTTCCAGCACCATTACCACGGGCAGAGAAGTGCAGATGTTGAGCATAGTACAAATAGGTGACAGAGAAAGGTTGACTCCCATTCCTCATTATGCCAGGGAAGTGGACCACACCTCACTCTTTAACATTTTGTTGGAGTTTAGTCCATGTGGCATTAAAACAGTATGGTTAAAAGGGGGCAGGGCCTGTCAGGCAACTGAGTCAGTCGCATGGTGCTGGAGCTCCTCAGGGAAAACCTTTTCTTGAGCCAATAATTTGACTAGTTTTGGCTACAGTCCTGTTCTCAATCCTGGGAACTACCCTAATTTGCTATTGGCACTCTCCTGCCCACACCAAAGGGGCATAGCCTTTCACGGAAGGTCAGGGAAGTGACCGATCCTCTGCCTTTACTTGGGACTTGCATGCTCTGCGCCCTCTCCCCTCCCCGCCCACCCCCCCCCACTCTGAAACCGGCAGGGGATATCCCGGTCCCCACTGGAAACCCTGAAACAAACACCTACCCAAGAGTTACAACTTACTGGTGAGCTTGAGTATTGAGGCCCAGAAGTCAAGATGGCCACCATGGCCTGCAGACCTGGGCACATCCTTGCAGTCACCTATACTTGTACTACTGCTGCTCGAGGCGTTTGACTGCATCAGTGACCAGTTTTGGGTGAAGCTGTCTGCAAGGGGTCTTACCTCTACACCTGCTACTTGAGTACTTGAGCCATGGTGTCCCTGAACCGCCCTGCTGGTTGCTGCCACATGTCTCAACGTGGATCTAGAGTGGTGCGTTACAGAGGTCGGCAGAAGTTACTGCTTAATTAGCAGTAATTAGTATAGTCTATTAGACTTCAATATAGGTTTGACAGAGCAGGTGATTCCTGTTGTTGGAAAGTAACACAGTCTTTTAACTTAAACCAGAAAATATTGGCAATGATTTATATATATATATATATATATATATATATATATATATATATATATATATATTTATATATATATATATATATCCTGGTATGAGTAGTGGTTATAGTCTTTTTTACTCCAATAATAATAATTAACATAAATGAGAAATTTAGCAAATTAGATTTTCAATAGAGGTAGCAAGTGGAATCCCAGAGGGTGGACTTTTTCCTTCCAAAATAACTTTAGGTAAGAACCAATCAGTTAATCCAATAACTGGAGAATGTATCTTGCTTTTCTTGGATGATTAACATTGTAGTCCTTTCCAGAGTAGAGTGGATTATGTTTTGAAGGGAAGCGCATGACATCAGACGCATGAGCGGAGACGTATCGAAACCCGGAAGTCATACAGTTAATGCCGGTCTGAAAACAATATGGAGGCATTCTGAAACAACATGGGGGAATCCTGACATCTGCGGAGGAATTAGCTCCCTAGCCCTCCACATGAGCGGCCTGAAACAGAGGCCATTCTTGCAGGCCATCAAGAGCTCATGACCACAAAATCGCTGAAGAGAGTTCTGAAACAACCCAGAGTAAACACTCTGTGGATCAACAACTTGACCTCATCCATACCCTGTATGACAGGCATCTCTCTGTAGAGGGCATCGGATAAACATGCACGGATAAACGAGGGTAGTACTCCTATCACTTAAGCTATGGGACTCCCCAGTGTCACACTGACAACATCTTGATCTCCCAGAGCCACTACTGTCCTCATGGTTATATTTACTTTGTGCATTACATGTGTGTTTATTGTTCACATGCTAGGTTTTCAGTCATATGGTAGTAACTCAATATAATGTTGGGTGACCAGTGGTTTCTTATCTCTGACTATGAGAATTATCTCATGTCTATTTACCCCTCTTTACGTCCCTCTCTGTCTCAGTCTAAACCTCAGACATGTTTACTGTCCTTGTTTACCTTTATTATTTTCACAAAAATGTGCCATGCCTTTTGTTATCATCTGATCAATATTGTGCTTGCATTGGCTGTTGTGGCATTGCACGCATACCTGTATTAATCTGCACAACAAAAATAATTATAAAAAAAAAACACAAAAAAAAACTGAAGGGGGTACTTCCTTCATGATTCACTTTCATCAGGAATAGAGTACCATTAGTGTACTGTTCATGTATCCTACTATTGATGAAGCAGCTGTCTAGTCAGTTGGTTTACCTCAATACAGATTTATGGAGTGTTTCTAATGTTCAACATGCCTTCATCTTCTTTATGGCACCCCTTGACAACACTGATGGAAGCAACCCTGGCCTGGTCATAGTGGTAGTGGAGGAGGTCAAACCTCTACTATCAGGCTTGGAGATGATCTGTAGAGCAACAGAGATATCAATATCCCCTGCTTGGTAATGGTCAAGATTTGATGTTAGCTATCATGTACAGTTGCAAGAAAAAGTATGTGAACCCTTTGGAATGATATGGGTTTCTGCACAAATTGGTCATAAAATGTGATCTGATCATCATCTAAGTCACAACAATAGACAATCACAGTCTGCTTAAACTAATAACACACAAAAAATGAAATGTTGCCATGTTTTTATTGAACACACCATGTAAACATTCACAGTGCAGGTGGAAAAAGTATGTGAACCCTTGGATTTAATAACTGGTTGAACCTCCTTTGGCAGCAATAACTTCAACCAAACGTTTCCTGTAGTTGCAGATCAGACGTGCACAACGGTCACGAGTAATTCTTGAACATTCCTCTTTACAGAACTGTTTCAGTTAAGCAATATTCTTGGGATGTCTGGTGTGAATCGCTTTCTTGAGGTCATGCCACAGCATCTCAATCGGGTTGAGGTCAGGACTCTGACTGGGCCACTTCAGAAGGCGTATTTTCTTCTGTTTAAGCCATTCTGCTGTTGATTTACTTCTATGCTTTGGGTCATTGTCCTGTTGCAACACCCATCTTCTGTTGAGCTTCAGCTGGTAGACAAATGGCCTTAAGTTCTCCTGCAAAATGTCTTGATAAACTTGGGAATTCATTTTTCCTTCGATGATAGCAATCTGTCCAGGCCGTGACGCAGCAAAGCAGCCCCAAACCATGATGCCCCCACCACCATACTTCACAGTTGGGATGAGGTTTTGATGTTGGTGTGCTGTGCCTCTTCTTCCAAACAACTCATCTTTGGTTTCATCTGTCCACAGAATATTTTGCCAGTACTGCTGTGGAACATCCAGGTGCTCTTGTGCAAACTGTAAACGTGCAGCAATGTTTTGTTTGGACAGCAGTGGCTTCCTCTGTGGTATCCTCCCATGAAATCCATTCTTGTTTAATGTTTTACGTATTGTAGATTCGCTAACAGGGATGTTAGCATTTGCCAGTGACTTTTGTTAGTCTTTAGCTGACACTCTAGGATTCTTCTTCACCTCATTGAGCAGTCTGCACTGTGCTCTTGCAGTCATCTTTACAGGACGGCCACTCCTAGGAAGAGTAGCAGCCGTGCTGAACTTTCTCCATTTATAGACAATTTGTCTTACCGTGGACTGATGAACAGCAAGGCTTTTGGAGATACTTTTATAACCCTTTCAAGCTTTATGCAAGTCAACAATTCTTAACCGTAGGTCTTCTGAGAGCTCTTTTGTGCGAGGCATCATTCACATCAGGCAATGCTTCTTGTGAAAAGCAAACCCAGAACTGGTGTGTGTTTTTTATAGGGCAGGGCAGCTGTAACCAACACCTACAATCTCATCTCATTGATTGGACTCCAGTTGGCTGACATCTCACTCCAATTAGCTCTTGGAGATGTCATTAGTCTAGGGGTTCACATACTTTTTCCACCTGCACTGTGAATGTTTACATGGTGTGTTCAATAAAAACATGGCAACATTTCATTCTTTGTGTGTTATTAGTTTAAGCAGACTGTGATTGTCTATTGTTGTGACTTACATGATGATCAGATCACATTTTATGACCAATTTGTGCAGAAATCCATATCATACCAAAGGTTCCACATACTTTTTCTTGCAACTGTATGATCATCAAAGGGGAAAGTGGCACTCCAATACAACAGCCTGACATACTAAAGGGACATACTTATTAACATTGTCCATGATTTTCAGCAAAAGAGTGCCATGCTGGTTGAGAAGGATTTTCAGATTGAGTACTACTGCCAGCAACTGCAGCAGTAGAATTACCACACCACCAGAGGTTAGCAACTGCAGTTTAGGTTGAGGCTCTTGGCAGTTCTGAAGGAAAAAGTGAATTAGCAAACAGCCAAAAAAGAGCAGTGCCTCTGATATGGTCAAAGATTACCTGTCTCAATCTGCTTTGCTACCTGCTGATGATCTACAAGGATGTGTGGCTTGCTCTCAGTCTGGTTGCCCAGCAGCTGATTTCATGTCCACTGACCACTGTCCAAAATGAGCAAGTGTTTTCTCTTACAGGAAACATTCTGAATCTCTAAAACTTACAAATGTCCCCATAACTAATGGAGCAAATAGCATTCCTCAAGTTTAATATATATAACCTCCGCCGGCCCAGAAGGGGGGGAGAAACGGGGCCAGGGACCCCGGGTTTGTAGCGGTTCTCAGTCGTTGCCGGGACGGAGAGTGAGGCAGCGGCCGTCCGTCCCACTCCCCTCCCTGCTAGGCCTCAGTCTTCCCAGCCCACTCCAGGACCAGGTATCTCACACTCTCAGGGAGTTCCAAGCTGAGTTTCATAGGTGTTTTACCCCTTATTAGTTGAGTTTCCCTGTAGCTGTATTAACTTGCAGCCTGCTGGCATGGCGGCCCGGCCCCGCCCCGTGATACATTTTATAAAAAAAACGTTTAGCCACTAAACAAGGTGACTTTCTAGACTTATGGACCCATAATAAAACACTTTTGTAAGCTGCACTAGACTGTATTAGCTCTTATATAAACAAGAAATAAATGAAAAAATAAAAATAAACTGCACTACATTAGTTAGAGGCAAATACAAAACGCATACCTGAAGCAGCTGTTAGAGTTTAAATCACATATTTTACACATCTCGGTCTCACCACCTCACAGAGACTATTGCTGCATTCTTTACCATTGGATTTAGTTATCAGCATCACTTTCATGAATACAAGTCTGCTAAAAAGATTGTCTCAAGGTCTCCATGGTATATTTATTTATTGATACTGTCTATGTAACTAAAAGGAATGTAAAACTGTATTTATTTCCAAAAATCTTCTTACGGAGGATACATTTAGACGTCTCTCTTTCCAAATATATGCAGGAGATATGTAAAGTCACCATGAGATCTTGGACAATTACGTATATATTAATGCCATTTAAATAAACAAGTCTCCTATCCCATTCTACTACAAATTATTTTCATCTACAGATGTTCTACCGTTACTCATCTTTACTATGACACATCCAAATCCACCTATATCTCCCTTTTCGGTTAGTGTCAGAAATAAAGTCATAAGGGGGCTGGGCCTGACTGCTAAGGGGTGGCCGGATGTGTTTTGTAACGGCTCTAGCAGTAACAAGCTTATTTTTTACTTTTAACGCCATAATCATGTACGATTCAGCATTGTGTACGGCGGATCAATGCTGTACTGAATGGATACTCAAAGCCGTGCTTCATGCCTTATTCTGTGGACAGAACTCGCGGCCCGAACTTACGGCCTACTCTGAGTTGCAGCCTAGCGTGGGGGAGAGGCAGCCGATCTCCCAACACTGGACACACTCTGCACTGTGACCCGTCAGTTTCCCTGTAACCCCCTCCCCCCCATCTGGACCGGTGGGGGTCATCCCGTCCCCTGCTGGGAAAACATACCTCTCTGCAACATCAAAATCCCCTGCCGACTCTGAAGCCCAGCAACAAGTCTAAAATGGCTGCCATGCCACAACCTCCACCACCGAGCTCGGCAATCCAGGCTTGGAGGACGAGTTTTGAGGAGCGATTTGACAAGTTATGCCAAGTTTTTTGGGAGCGCATCTACCATCCACCCTGCACTCATGTATCAGCTGAGGCGGTACCCAAAGCGGATGTGCCAGACCACCGGCCTTGTTCTTAGCTGGTAGCCCATCAGGGGGTACCTCCAACTTTCTGCCCTGACAACTGGAGGGTCCTACAATCCCGGGGCGTCTTCAGGCCAGAGACACTGCCCAGTGGATAGGGATGGCCCTTGGAGACGTGGCTGCTGTCCCCTCTAAAGTCTGGGTTCAAGAGGGTGAGGAAACCTCACACAGCGTAACTACCGCAAATTATCAGCACGAAGCCTGGCTACTCTTGCAAGACAACATGTGGGAGAGAGATAACATTCTGCTTGAGATGGTGACAGACTGTGCTGTGGCATATCCGTGGCGTTGGATGAATTCCTGACATCTAGATAGTGGAGAGCCAGCTTATCTGTTACTACCAACCTCATGATTTTCTGTTCTTTTCTTTACTCTACTCTGTCACCAGTTCTTTTCTTTACTTTACTCTGTCACCAGTACCCAGTGGCTCCGCTGTTATGTTTTATATTTGAGTGTAGCATGTTTCCACATTAATCCTTCCAGTGAATGTTTGTTCATTTATGTATGGGATAATAGTGGGACATTTGATTAAATTAATGTAATTCGATAAGAACAAAAGTCGTTTGAGGTGTGCCGAAACCGACGAGACGTTAGACCTGCAATAAAGAGTGCCTACCTGGATAAAATTAGTATGAATAATAAAGGATGAGGTGGGAGGGGAACATCTGAAATCGGCGACAACAGGTAAGCAAGGGTTACTGGGGTTTAAATAGGACAAATAATCCCTCCCACAATTTCAGGCATATGCCATCCACTTACCCACAGTTCGTCACTCCTAGCACTGTGTTTGTCCAGAATCAATCAAACGTAATATATATATATATATATATATATATATATATATATATATATGTATATACATACATAAATGGTGCCTTTTACGCATACATTTACATTTTGAATGCTCATATCTGTGAATTGTGCTCTAGGCTGTATAATGTAGCCACATATTACCTGTATTTTACATTTTACCAGCACCACAATAAAACAAAGAGATTGACAAAAAAAAAAAAAGTAATAGAATGTTTCTGTAGAGTAGAGTTTATTTTTCTAATATCATTGTCCAGTAAACATATTTTCTCCAGGTATATACTCAAAGAATAATGCCCCACCATATGAACCTAGAGCTCAAAGATCTACTCACAAAATGCTCAGCTAGCGTAGAAAGTATGAACACAAGCATATAACCACCTCAAACCTTCACAATATATGTTAATTGGTTCTTTTGGCCAGAAAGGACAGTTTAGGTGTAAAATACAATTACAAAAGTTGTAGATTTATTTAGCATTGATGGGTTTAGCAAATCAGTGTAAAGGAAGGAAAAATAATTAACCATTAGAATCCACGCAATAAAATTGAGAATTTTTGGACAGTTAAAATTAAAAGCAGTATTTTCCGAAAGAAAAAAAGGATATCATAATTTAAAAACAAATGCAACATGTTGTGAAGAAGACTGGAATGTAAAATATGTTTCATTGCTAGGTAATCTGTTTTTATTAACGTGTTTGATTTGTTTAAGACTACATAGTAATGATATGCAGACAGATGGTGCTGTAATATAATTCTCCTAATCTAAAGGTGAAAATGACAATTTTGCTGAAATAAAGACAAAATACGCTACTTAACAGTCATTATGGCTCTGATGACAAGGATATAATGGTTTTCATTACCTGCTTGGTATAATTCCACAGGCGGTACACTGTTAAATATTACTGTGTGCCATCAAGATTTCATTGTGGAGTTTTTAGTATACTGAAAGAAAACCATTTGTATAACCCCCTTTATGTAACCCTTTATGTGCAAGGAGTGCGATATTTATTTGTAAGCACAATGTTGCTTGGTGGGGAAAAAAACAGACAAAAAATAAAACAGAACACCTGGCAAATGAGTTTATTTTTACTTAAAAAACAAACAAACTGTTTTTGTATGTATATATATATATATATATATATATATATATATATATATATATATATATATATATATATATATATATATATATATATATATATATATATATATATATATATATATATATATATATATATATATATATAGCGAGGGCTTGCACTCCTGGTGTGCCCGGTGCTAGTCTGGCAAGGATCATGTAATCATGTAGACATAGCAGAAATGACCGCACTCCAAGGACTTTATAGAGATTTTCAAATAAAATGTAACTTTTATTTAATCCATGTAAAAAGGCAACGTTTCAGCTCCCACATGGAGCTTTCATCAGGACATACACACACACAAAATACAAAATACATAATCCAGCACACTCACTTATTCACTAAACAATGATTTCAAATCTTACAGATTGTAATAGTTTTATTTAACCCCTTCAGGACGGAGTCAATAGTGCATGTTCTGATCAAAACAAAACTTTTTGATCAGAACTTTGCGCTATATGTCTGTTCACCCGTAGTTCCCCTCTTTCATATTATATGCACCCACACTTATTATATATCATTTTGTTCAGGAGAAACAGAGCTTTAATTTATCATTAACTATTTATATATGGAATATAATTTATTATGAATAAAATAAAAAAAATGTGAGAAAATAAGATTTCTTTTTTAATTTGTATTTCCGTCTGACATGTTAGCTGTGAATGTCATAATACTGTTAGGTTTTACTGCAAAAAAATATATACATATTTGTAATCAGCAATGTCTCACAAGTACAACAGTACCCCCCATTGACAGGTTTTATGGTGTTTTGGAAAGTTACAGGGTCAAATATAGAACGTTCCATTTTTAAATTGAAATTTGTTAGATTAGTAATGTTACCTTTGAGACGGTGTGGTAGCCCAGGAATGAGAATTACCCCATAATGGCATACCATTTGAAAAAGTAGACAACCAAAGGTATTGAAAGTGGGGTATGTTTAGTCTTTTTTAGTAGTCACTTAGTCACAAACACTGGCCAAAGTTAGCATTCATATTTGTTTTTGTGTGAAAAAAGCAAAAAACAAATATTTGGCCAGTGTTTGTGACTAAGTGGCTACTAAGAAAGACTGGACATACCCCACTTGCAATACCTCGGGTTGTCTACTTTTGCAAATGGTATGCCATCATGAGGGTAATTATCATTCCTGGGCTACCATATACTCTCAAAGGCAACATAACCAATCTGGCAAATTTCAATGTCAAAAAAATTAAATGCAAGCCTTATATGTGATTCTCTAACTTTCCAAAACACCATAAAACCTGTACAGGGCGGGGGGGGGGGGGGGGGGGGAGTTGTATTGTATTCTTGGGAGACTTTACTAAACACAAATATTAGTGTTTTAAAACAGTAAAACATATTACAACAATAATATAGTCCATAAAATGCAGTTCGTTTGTAAAACATGCACAAAAAATAACTTTTACTTAAAATATAATCGTTGTAATACAATTTACCAGTTTGAAACACTGATATTTAAGTTCAGCGAAGTCTCCCGAGTAAAACAGTACCCCCCATGTACAGGTTATATGGTGTCTTGGAGAGTTAAAGGGTCAAATATAGTGCTTGCGAATTAAATTCTCTGCACTTTCTACCTGTGTTGTCAGGCATGTCAATCAAATTTTAATTAATCAAATCACCTAATATGTAACCCTATGGTAGCCCAAGAATGAAAATTACCCCTATGATGGCATACCATTTGCAATAGTATACAACCCAAGGTATTGCAAATGGGGTATGTCCAGTCTTTTTTAGTAGCCACTTAGTCACAAACACTGGCCAAAATTTGTGTTTTTTGCATTTTTCACACACAAACAAATAGTAACGCTAACTTTGGCCAGTGTTTGTGACCAAATGGCTACTAAATAAGACTGGACATACCCTATTTGCAATACCTTGGGTTGTCTACTATTGCAAATGGTATGCCATTATGGGTGTAAATTTCATTCCTGGGCTACTATACAGTCTCAAAGACAACGTAACAAATCTTGCGAATTTCAATTTCAAATGTAACGTGATATATTTGACCCTGTAACTTCCCAAAACACCATGTACATAGGGGGTACTGTTTTACACGTGAGACTTTGCTGAATAAAGATATGTGTATTTTATTGCAGTAAAATCAAACAGTATTATGACATTGACAGTTAAAATGTCATGTAGAACTAAAAAAGTAACACAATTTCTTATTTTCTCCCATTTTTTTCATATTAAATTATGTTTCATAGCTAAATATTTGATATTAAATAAAAGCCCTGTTTCCCTTGAATAAAATGATATATAATAAGTGTAGGTGCATTTAATATGAATGAGGTGAATTACGGTTGGACAGACATGTAGCGCAAATGCCAGGTTTTGTTTACATTTTGTTTTGTTCACAACGTGTACATTTGGCTCAGTCCTTAAGGGGTTAAGTGAGCAATATAAACACAATAAAATAGAACTGAAGAGATAAGAGCAAAATCTGGAAGTTTTCTCAAATACAAGATACAACAAAAACAATATTATATTTTTGTTCTAATTGTTAGACGAAATAGATAATGAAATGTTTTAAACACTTCTCGCTTTGAAGACAGAAAAAATATGGCTAAGACACTCGCCATTTGGAAATGTATAGATAGAAAAAGGTAAGTAAGGAGAGAAGGGGAAAGGGAGGAAAAGGGGAGAAATTATTTTTAATTTTAAAAAGGCGGCACATAATATTAAAGGTAATATAGAATAAGTCTGAGAAATATAATTTGTGTAATGAACTGGTGTGTTTAATTAAAGGGTGATTATAAAGCTGAATAGGTGTAAAGTCTGCTCTCCAATGTAAAGTCAACGTTTGCCGCAGACTCCTGTTCAGACTTGTAGATTTCAGGATTATTTTGTACAATGTTTTTTTTTTTTTTCTCTCCCTCTCTTTCTTTGGCCATAAAGGGTGGTAAAGGGTTTATAAATAAATATTGTTTTGCAGTGCTGGTCCATGCCAACCCCCTAAAAATACCCCTGCTTGGAGATCTTATTGAAGATCTTAGCTAGTGACATTATGGAGAATAATGTTAGATGTTACACTAAGAGGGGGCTCTTTGTCACTCTTTGTGTAAGTGAGGATGTATGTAGAAGGGAATTTCCATGTTGTGTGATTCTTTTTTGGGTTGATCCTGTGAGGAGGACTGAGAAAGGGATGGGGAGCAAATAGGAATAGAATCAAATTCTTAAGTGTATTTCTATGAACATGCAGGGGCTAAACACCCCATGTAAAAGAAAACTTCTTCACAAATTACTCAGAAAATAACAAATAGATATAGATATGATACAAAAGACTCCATGGAAAAGGGAAGAGAAAGTGAGATGGAAGTATGAATTGTATGAAGAAGCTATACATGCTTCTGTGGAGGAAAAAAAAATGAGGAGTTGTCATTATTTTTTTTAAACGGATTATTAATATATTCTAGTATGCAGGACAGACTCAGTAACATATTGTAACCTTTGGTAATCCTTATTTGCCAAACGTATTACCAACAAAATATCTAAAAAAGGTAATGGATAGGGTCGAAAAAAGTTAAAATGTGAATATTGGTTTTCACAGGGGATTTTAATTGTGTCCCGGATACAGAGCTAGATAAGAAAATTAAAGATAACAAAAAATAAACAATTAACCTCTTAACCCCTTAAGGACCGGACTGTTTTTGCGATGTTGTATATTTGCGACCAGGCATCTTTTTACACTTTTGTGGTGTTTGTGTTTAGCTGTAATTTTCCGCTCTCTCATTTACTGTTCCCATACAAATTATATATAGTTTTTTTCAGGACAAAAGGGGCTTTCTTTACATACCATTATTTATATAATCTCATGTAATTAAATTTTAAAAAAATGAAAAAATATGATGAAAAATTGACCGCCGATTGACCGCCGATGTGGGATCTGCGGGGACCTCTTGTTCCGTTCGGTCAACCAGGACCTATGTATTTCGTATAAATTAAGCTCGAACACTATGCTCTAACACATATTCAGTTAAATCTTATTATAATTGGCTACGGTATGCACTTAGGCGTATTTTACACGATTTCTACCTGCTTTTATGTATATTCCCTGTTCGGTTACTACTGATACCTACTCACCAGTTTGAAGATATATTTAACTTATTTAAATACCAGCCTTTTGATTTTTCCATCTATGTTAATCAGTTAAATTTATTTTACTAAACAAACATCCACTACCATTATAAAACATACGGTTCCTATATATATATTTAACCTATAAATTCATACTGTCATACGTAACATATACAAATAAATTATTTGTCTAAACATAATACCCGGTACATCGACATATGCACTAATCATGTCCCATATAATCACGCTGTCACATATTTTTGGTTTTACAGAGTGCATCGGTTTCTCGCTTTTCTGCACTAAAATTGTTATTTCAAGGTCTTTATTACAGGAACAGGTATGGTATTTTTATCACTTTGAGTCATCAAGGTCTAGGCCTAAAAAAAAAAAAAAAATTAATTTAAAACTATTAAGCTTTTATTACATACTACCACATCTGTTGTTAACTACTATAATTTTTCTTCGGTTAACCCTTAGCTCCAGTATTTACCTAGGCTTCCACCGGTTCTACACTGGTAAAACCTACTACATTTAACACAATCTCTGTACGTCTAACCAAGGTATAGTTCTCTATTCCAACTTACAACTGTTAATACTAAGACCTCATGTGGTCTCAATTTTTATTACTACTTTGTCAAAGGCTTACGCCCACGGTACGTTAACTCTTTTATCTTCTACCCAGACATACGGTCTTACGGCCTTCAGGCTCTGGAAAAACACCAAATCCTGACCCGGTACTCAGCCATACCTTCAGGTACTTACGCCCTTCCCAGATACGTCCATTGTCCAACCCAAGGCCTCATTCAGCCTTCTCAAAATATCTAAATCATCCTATTTCACACACCCCAAACCTTCCAGATCCCTCAAAGCAGGATCACACGTCACGCCCCTTACAAATACAAATCATACGCCACCATGATACGTTTAAATACACCAACATCTGTCTTAAATCCCCAGGATTCTTCCTCGAGGACAACTACAAGACAAGACTCACTACATTAATATTACCAAAAGGTTCCAGGGACCATTTGCGACCAGTCAAGGTTAGTATCCACATACCTCTCCAGTCCTCGCACTATACCCTTTAGTATACAGTCGAACTGGCTACAAGGGTCTAGGCTAATGCCTTAGCTCACCCTATTAGGAAATCCAATCCTGCGAGGCATTCCACCCCCACCCCACCTCAACACGGAGGTACGGCCCCACGCCCAAATCATAGTTAGAAACCTTGCATGCCCTACTATAGGGCTCTAGTCAGGGCCTCACCTGTCACGGCCACACGTTTTGATCTCTCTTTACTGTCACCGAGAGGCCAACATCCCGCCACCACATCTGTGGCAACTACGTCATAAGCCAAATCATAGGTAGAGCCTCTCACCGCCACTTGGCATTAGCAGGGCCTCACCTACCCAAACATTCAACAGTTAAACTCTTCGCTTCGGCATCTAGCATTACAGTCCAGTTCTTCCTTTTACTCCACCCCCCACACACCCCCAACTTCCTTACTCCCTCACTAATATATCTTCACATAATAATTCCTTTTTAGAATGTCCCAAGAACCAATGCCAACTGAAGAACTGACAGAAGACATACCGTTCACGCCAACCAGACCCGAGTCTCCAGGCGATTCACTCACCCTTTCAACCCCCACGTCCTTGAGAGCATGGACTATTCCCAAAATTACGGCCGAACTTAGGCTCAGGGGAATCCCCTTTCCGGCCACAGCCAGAAAGGCTGAACTTTATAGGCTACTGACCCACCAAGCCCCCGAGCCTAGGCCAGGCACTAGGTCTCAAGGACAACCACCAAGCTACAGCACGGCCAACCAGGATACCCTGGCGAGATCTTGGCCAATCTACAGACCCTCAATAACAGGCTATCTAAGGTGGAGAGCGCCATCTCCTCCCCAGGTACTACCACGGTAGTCCCAGCCCCTATCACGGTAGTCCCAGTCCCTATTACGGCTGTACCCAACATACCAACAGGCCCTCCCATACCCCCCCCCAGCACCAGGCACAGCCATTACACCATTTGAGTCACCAGCACACTCCGTCCCTGACTCTATCAAGAGAGATATCCTAGATGGGAAGGATGTGTGTCTGGTGTCTCTGCTCATAGCCTCTCAGGATGTTCTTGAGAACAAGGCTTTCAACTATGGTGACATTTCTGTGGTGCTCAAGACAAGGGATCCCAGGCTTAATAAAAAATTGTCAATACCCCAGTTTGTGATAGCCTTCGGGACATATCGAGATGTTATTTGCACGGTGTACCCCCACAGGAGAGAAGAATTAGACCTTTATCTGCACAAGGTGGTGGATCTAGGCATCAAGTACAGGGGCTCCTCTTTCTATGACTACCACAAGTCAGTGTCAGCGAAGGCGGCGACCCATCTGAAGCAGTTCAATATTAAAATGAACTGGGGTCAGATGGACACAGAACTGTTCTGTCGCCACTTCGCTGGACTCAGGCCCCAGGCTTGTGCCATATGCAACTCGACATCCCACATGGCGGACTTATGTCTAGTCGAAGCAGATCCCACCACCTCCACCCCCACCTCTCACTTTCACACCTCACTCCACTTTCACCCCCTACAACAAGTCATCGGGTGGTCTTCGGGATAAGTTAGGCAGGCCCATCTCCTTTCTAGGGAAGGCGCAGGTGTGCAATAACTTCAACGCAGGCTCCTGCAGTTTCAGCGCCTGTAGATTATTGCACATCTGCTCCATATGTTTCAGGGCACATACAAAGACCATGTGCCCAGCCAGGTTGTCACCAAACAAATGACTAACCGACATAAACATCGACAACCTGTTTTTTTATCTAAGGTCTCACCCTAGCAGGCATCTGGTGGATTATCTCACCACAGGGTTCACTAAAGGTTTTCTCACGGGTATAGTAGCCATTCCACCAGGTACACTAGAATGCCCTAATCTCCAGTCAGCACGTTTAGACCCAGTCTCCACAGACACCCTCATTGCCTCGGAGATCACCAACGGGTTCATGATAGGCCCCTTCACCTCTTCACCATTCTTCTCCTGGTGCACTAACCCCATTGGTATTGCTATTCACAAATATTCTAATAAAAAACGTCTAATTATTGATTTATCAGCACCGCACTCCTCTTTTGTTCCTAGCATAAACGCACTCATTCCAGCAGACGAATTTTCACTTCAATACGTAACCATCGACGACGCCATACAGTCCATCATATCTTCTGGTAACCGACCCTGGCTTAACAAAACGGACATTACAAACGCTTTTAAATTACTACCCATGCACCCCTCACTCTGGCACTTACACGGTATTAAATGGCGTGGGAAATACTACTTCTCTACACGACTCACTTTCGGTTCTCGTAGCAGCCCCAAACTGTTCGACATTTTCGCAGCGTCATTATGCTGGCTGCTTCTGAACATCACCAGGTGTCACTCCGTTATCCACTACCTTTTTACTTATAGAGCCAGGGTCACCATCACCCACAGCAATCAAAAGCACTACTGCACTATTTGCTACACTTGGAGTCCCTTTGTCCCCAGCCAAAACTATAGGCCCCACAACTAAATTGACCTTTCTGGGGATAGAACTGGACTCGGTTAACCTCAGAGCTAGCCTCCCTCACGACAAACTGGCACGTTTGAGAGGGGAGATAGACTTGTTCCTGCGGAATGATGTTTGCACTAGGAAGGAACTTCAGTCCCTTCTCGGATCCCTGAACTTCGCTATGCGCATCATTCCGCAGGGAAGATCTTTCATTTCCAGACTTCTTTGCCTGATGCACAGAGTTCTGGACTCTGGCACAGTTTCTTTGGACCACCACGCCAAGGCTGACTTAGCTATGTGGGGGAAGTGTAGCAGTACTTACCCTCTCCAGGGGCCGGCCGGGGTCCTCTCTTCTCGCCACGCGCGGTCCTGCTCCTGCACGAGCCGCGCGCGGCTCAGCCAACGACGAGTTCAGTCGGGCGGGCAGTGACCGCGAGAAGCGGTCACGTGTCCCGCCTGACACTAAGAGCGCGCCGCGCATCTCGGGCGCGCTCTTAAAGGGACAGTGGGAGACAAAATTAGAATCAGTCTCCCATTGGCCCCTGTCATGCCACGTTCCCCATACACTCACGTTTTGGGGGCGTGGATATGACAGGGGCCAATCAAAGTGAACTTTAGGGTATTTATACTCACCTGTTTCCTTTGCACCTTGCCCTATCGTGGTTTCTGTCCAGTTCCCTTTAGTGCTTGTATCGTTCAGTTGGTTTTTTGGTGCTTGACCTTGGCTTTGTTCCTGATTCCGCTCTCTCTTTATCCTTGCTTGTTTATCCGCTGGTTTGTCTTCTGTGTACCAGTCCTCGGCTTGTTCTACTTTACACTGTCTCTCCGTTCCCTTGACCTTGGCTTGTTCTGGACTCTGTCTTTTCGTGTACTCGTCTAGTCCGGCCATTCTAAGGTCCGGTAAGACGAATCCTGGTTTCTTGTCTCTTGACTATCTGGACTATTCCTGCATGTTGGGGTATATTACCGTGACATTACGATAGGGCCATGGACCCCGCAGGTTTAGGACAACAGATGGCCACTCATGAGGCTAGATTCGCAGAACAGGATCACCGTATGGATCAAATGGCTCAAGCCATCCAGACACTGTTATCCAGATCAGCTCCGGTACCTGTACCTGCGCCTCCTGTAACCCCTGTACCAGACACAGCTAATATGCCTAATGCTTCAGCACATCTAACCCCGCCACCTAGGTATGGAGGGGACGTTAAGACATGTAGGGGATTCCTTAATCAAGTGGAATTCCACTTTGAAATGTACCCACGTTCATTTCCCACTGATAGATCTAAGGTGGGTTTTCTTATGCACCAGCTTACAGATAAGGCACTGGAATGGGCAAATCCTATTTGGGAGGCTAATGGACCTATGGTACACGATTTCAATAGCTTCCTCACAGAGTTTCGTAGAACATTTGACACGACTAAAAGGTCAAAAAATGCCGCCAGGGCGTTAATGAGAATTAAGCAAGGATCTAAATCTGTAGCCGATTATGCTATTCAGTTCCGTACCCTTGCCTCACAGGTAGATTGGACTAACAATGGGCTTACTACTGCGTTTATGGAAGGTCTGTCTGAAACTATGTTGGATGAGGTAGCAGCTAAGGACCTCCCTGTACCCCTAGAGGACCTTATTGACTATCTCATCGATATAGATAACAGGATCCGTGACAGGTTATATACCAGGTCCAGAAATAGACGCTTTGTCCCCGTTAACTCACCTAGAGCTGAGACTCCCGAGGGATCTAAAGGGTCAGAGGAGGAACCTATGCAGTTAGGGGTTGCCAAACTTACTGACGCTGAAAAACTTTACAGGAGAAAGGAGGGGCCATATGAGACAAGAATGTCCTGTGCGTCCGGGAAACTATCGCACCTAAGACCGTATAGAGGACTGGCCTTGGGTGTGACATCAGAGTCCTCACATTTGCCTCTTAATAAATTGCTTCTCCCTGTTTCCCTGCACCTTGGTAGTAACTGCATAGCAGGGAATATACTAGCCCTGGTTGATTCCGGAGCGGCCGAAAACTTTATAGATTCCAGTTTTGTCAAGGAGAATAACATACCCACTAGAGAGAAGGAGACACCCTTGGCCGTTGAGGCCATAGATGGTAGACCGTTATGCTCTCCAGTTATCACACATGAAACTGTACCACTACATATGTCTACAGGGGTGTTACACTCTGAAACCATTCGGTTTCAGATCATTACTTCTCCTTCCTCTCACCTCGTGTTAGGGTATCCTTGGTTGCGTACTCATAATCCCACTATTGATTGGGAGTCAGGACAAATAGTTTCTTGGAGTGATGCTTGCCAAGAGTCTTGTATTGTTAAAATCACCCCTTTGAATTCTACTAATATTCCTCCCGTGCCTACGGTCATACCCCCTCAGTACTTATCTCTTAAATCTGTTTTTGATAAAAGGGAGGCTGAAAAGTTGCCACCTCACAGGCCTTACGACTGTGCTATTAATTTACTACCTGGTACTATGCCTCCCAAAGGGAGAATATATCCTTTATCTCCTCAGGAGAATCTGGTTATGGAGGAATATATTAAGGAATCTTTAGAAAAGGGATTTATAAGAAGATCCTCTTCCCGGGCAGGGGCTGGTTTCTTCTTTGTATCTAAGAAAGATGGCGAATTAAGGCCTTGTATTGACTATAGGGGCCTAAACAAAATCACCGTCAAAAATGCGTACCCCATACCTTTGATCACGGAACTATTTGACAGGCTTAAACATGCCACAGTTTTTACTAAATTGGACCTTAGGGGTGCTTACAATCTCATACGTATCAAAAAGGATCACGAATGGAAGACCGCATTCAATACCAGGAGTGGTCACTACGAATATACTGTGATGCCCTTTGGCCTTTGTAACGCCCCAGCAGTTTTTCAAGAATTTATTAATGATGTCCTACGTCAATATATACATACATTCATAATAGTATACTTGGACGACATATTAATTTATTCTACTGATTTACAGACTCATCACATGCATGTTAAATTAGTGTTGAGAACACTTCTTGTTAACGGTCTCTATTGCAAACTCGAAAAATGTTCATTTGATCAATCAGAAGTCCAATTCTTGGGTTATATAATCTCTGCCAAGGGTTTTCGTATGGATCTTAAGAAACTTTCTGCCATTATGGAATGGCCTCTACCTCAGGGTTTGAAAGCCATTCAGTGTTTTCTGGGGTTCTCAAATTATTATAGGCGTTTTATTAAAGGGTTTTCTGCCATTGTAGCACCTATAACCAGAATGACCAAGAAGGATGGTAATACTCATGTCTGGAAACCAGAAGCACTTGAGGCCTTTGAATTCCTGAAGGCTTCATTTGCCTCTGCCCCTATTTTACAGCATCCTGTCCCTTCACTACCCTTTATTCTTGAAGTTGATGCTTCTGAGATTGGGGTAGGTGCTATCTTGTCTCAAAGAGATTCACCTGAAAAGCCGTTACACCCTTGTGGCTTCTTTTCCAGACAGATGTCCAAAGCTGAGAAGAATTATGATGTAGGCAATCGTGAACTCCTTGCTATCATTTTGGCGCTCAAGGAATGGAGACATCTACTAGAAGGTACTAGGGATCCCATCCTCATTTTAACGGATCACAAACCTCTCCTACCTTAGTGAAGCAAAAAGATTGTCTTCTAGGCAGGCCAGGTGGTCTCTGTTTTTGTCTCGTTTTAATTACATAATCACATACAGACCAGGTGATCGTAATACTAAAGCTGATGCTCTGTCCAGACAATTCGAGACTACTGACAAACTAGAAATTGATGTTACCCCTGTCATTCCTCCCGACAGAATAATAGCTACTACTGTTCTTTCTATTTCTTCTTCCCTCTTACAAGCTATTCAGGCTAAACAAAACATGGCTCCTGGGGAGAGGCCTGCTGATAAACTGTTCGTTGATATACCCGAGAGACGAGACATTATGTCATTATATCATGACACTAGAACTGCTGGACACCCTGGTATTTCTAAAACGTTCTCAGCAGTTTCTAGATATTTCTGGTGGGCTTCCTTACGCAAGGACGTCACCGATTACGTTAATGCCTGTACTACTTGTGCCAGTATGAAGTCCTCCCACAGAGTTCCTTGTGGGTTGTTGCATCCGTTGCCCATACCCGAGAGGCCGTGGTCCAATCTATCCATGGATTTTATTGTTGAATTACCTCCTTCGAATGGTAAAACTGTCATCCTGATGATTGTGGATCATTTTTCTAAGATGGCTCATTTTGTGTCTCTTGTCAAATTGCCATCATCCAAGGAACTTGCCTCTATCTTTGCCAAGGAGGTGTTTCGGTTGCATGGTATTCCCACTTCGATCGTGTCCGATAGGGGTAGCCAGTTTATCTCCAGATTCTGGAAAACGTTTTGTTCAGAGATGGGTATCTCCCTCTCGTTTTCTTCCGCTTACCACCCCCAGTCTAATGGAGCTGCTGAACGTGCCAACCAATCTCTAGAGCAGTATCTTCGTTGTTTCGTGTCCCACCATCAGAACAATTGGGCTGACCTTCTTCCTTGGGCTGAATTTGCTTGTAATAATGCTCCTCATGAATCCTCCGGTAACAGCCCTTTTTACGTTGTTTATGGCCGGCATCCCGTGGTTCTTCCAGCTGCATTCTCCTTACAGGGCATGCCAGCTCTGGATGAACATTTGGCTGGTTTACGTAATACTTGGGAGCAGGTTCAGTGTTCTTTGGTGGCTTCCGCTGCTCACCAGAAGGTTCAGGCAGACAAGCATCGCAGGGCAGCTCCATCCTATGCTGTGGGGGACCGGGTTTGGCTTTCTACTCGCAATATTCGTCTTCGTGTGCCTTCTATGAAGTTGGCTCCTCGTTTTATTGGTCCTTTTCGTATCTTGCATGTGGTTAATCCTGTCTCGTATGCCTTGGATCTTCCTAGAAATCTACGCATTCCTAACATGTTTCATACCTCCTTGTTAAAACCCCTCCTGTGCAACCGTTATACTCGGCATGTCCCTCCTCCTCCTCCGGTTTCTGTGGAGGGCCATGAGGAATTTGAAGTGGCTGCTATAATTGACTCTCGTTTTCTTCGGGGTCGCCTCCAATATCTGGTACATCGGAAGGGCTTTGGGTCTGAGGAACGCAGTTGGATTTCCGCTGGCGCTGTTCACGCTCCTCGCCTTGTGCGTTCTTTCCACGCTCGCTTTCCTGCCAGGCCTGCTCCTCCCCGCCCGGTGGGCGTGTCTTCAGGGGGGGTACTGTAGCAGTACTTACCCTCTCCAGGGGCCGGCCGGGGTCCTCTCTTCTCGCCACGCGCGGTCCTGCCCCTGCACGAGTTCAGTCGGGCGGGCAGTGACCGCGAGAAGCGGTCACGTGTCCCGCCTGACACTAAGAGCGCGCCGCGCATCTCGGGCACGCTCTTAAAGGGACAGTGGGAGACAAAATTAGAATCAGTCTCCCATTGGCCCCTGTCATGCCACGTTCCCCATACACTCACGTTTTGGGGGCGTGGATATGACAGGGGCCAATCAAAGTGAACTTTAGGGTATTTATACTCACCTGTTTCCTTTGCACCTTGCCCTATCGTGGTTTCTGTCCAGTTCCCTTTAGTGCTTGTTTCGTTCAGTTGGTTTTTTGGTGCTTGACCTTGGCTTTGTTCCTGATTCCGCTCTCTCTTTATCCTTGCTTGTTTATCCGCTGGTTTGTCTTCTGTGTACCAGTCCTCGGCTTGTTCTACTTTACACTGTCTCTCCGTTCCCTTGACCTTGGCTTGTTCTGGACTCTGTCTTTTCTTGTACTCGTCTAGTCCGGCCATTCTAAGGTCCGGTAAAACGAATCCTGGTTTCTTGTCTCTTGACTATCTGGACTATTCCTGCGTGTTGGGGTATATTACCGTGACAGGAAGTTTTTGAAGGACTGGAATGGAATCTCCATGTTTATCCCCCCTCTCTCCACCTCTTCACCCATCATCCACACAGACACAGCAGCCAATACCGGTTTTGCAGCCATTTTCGTGAACCACTGGTTCAGGGGCCATTGGCCCTCTGATACGGATGCCTTGCCAGGATTCAGAGAGACCTCAGCACTATTTGAAATTTATCCCATTGTGGCGGCCGCACACACCTGGGGTCATCTCTGGTCTGGCAAGGCAGTCAAATGCTACTCAGATAACTTGGCAGCTTGCAAAATCGTTAACAAAGGGCGATCATCTTCCCTGACCATCATACGGCTGATTCGCAAGCTGACCTGGTTGGCAGCATCCGGCCAGTTTCACTTAGTTTGTTTTCACATCCCGGGTATTCACAACACGGCCGCTGACGCTCTTTCTCGTTCTCAATTTCAGGCATTCTCTCAGGCACTCCCAACGGCTCACCAACAACCATCCAGGACACCACGGTTCCACGAACTAATCCTGGATTAAGCACACTCTTGAACCACGCTAGAGCACTCACTCACCAAGCATTATCACCAAACACGGCTATCACTTACAATAGGGCTCTTAATATATTTAATAAATTCACTGCAGAGTTCGGTTTACAGGGTGACTTCTCTATTCAAACCATGGTGGCTTTTGCCTCCTTTTGCCACCTACACCTTAAACTATCTCACAACACCATTAAACTTTATCTCACGGGGGTCCAGCACCACAGCCTCACCTATTTTCCTAACAACACTCCTTTCCTGTCTTCATACCCCATCAAAAAGGTTTTGAAAGGCATATCAAAGGTTTCACCTCCACTCACTTCCATTAGATTACCTATAGATGGGCCTATCTTCAGGTCACTTAGCAATCTCCTTGACACAGCCCCATTCGACATCGGCACAAATACGGTGATCAAATCTGCCATATATCTCGCTTTCTACGGTTTTCTCAGACCTAGAGAGTTCACCGTAATTTGTCAAGGAGATATTAAGCTAAGCCTTAAAATATCACATCTCACTAAAATAGAGGATCACTACCTACTTTCGATCCCTACAACTAAAACCAACCGGTCACTACACCCTACTATAATTCCTCTCTTCCCTACTGATAATGCCTGGTGTCCGGTAAAAGTACTAGACCACCTACGGTCAACTCTGCACGGTCACCTACCGGACTCTCCACTCTTAACACTACAAGGGCACCCGTTAACCACAGCAAAATTGATGGTTCACATCAGATCTCTGTTATCTAAGCTCGGACACAACCCGACTGCATTCTCCGGGCACTCCTTCCGTATAGGAGCCGCCTCTGCAGCCTCTAGCACTAACACACCGGTCCATATCATCAAGAGACTGGGGCGGTGGAAATCCTCCATATATACTGCATATATTCCACAGCCGGAGAAAGAGCTTCGCCAAGCTTTCAGGAAATTGGTCTTGTAAAAAAATGCAATAAAGTGTGTATTTCTCGAATTTATCTTTTGCCCTCTTTTATTTACAGGCCCACTCGTACGTTGGTTTCGGCACACCACAACCAACTTTGCTCACAGTTACTATCCATTACGTATTTAAATTCCGAGCACAAGTTAAAAGGCCTGAACTTGTGGAGGCCTGAATTTGTGGGAGGAGTAAGTCCCCTACTTAAACTCCCAGCCCCTACTCACCTCTGCCGTTCAGCTGATTGTCCCCACCCACCTACACCCTGTTATAATTACATTCTCCTTGGTGGGCCCTCTTATTTACAGGCCCACTCGTACGTTGGTTTCGGCACACCACAACCAACTTTTCTCACAGTTACTATCCATTACGTATTTAAATTCCGAGCACAAATATATATATATATATATATATATATATATTAATATTGAAATACACTCACAATGATGTTTATATATATATATATATATATATATATATATATATATATATATAAATATATATATAAATAATCAATAAGAAAATTGAAAACAAAAAGGAGAAAATAAAATAAATAATAAAATAAACTTTTTAAAAAATACTAACACAGATGTTGGTACTTGGGGTAAAACCCTAGTTAGAGTTAAGAAAAACGTCCATAATATAATTTTGATTGAAACTTATTTTAAAGTATGTAATAGGTGGTACTTGGCTCGACCAGATTAAACAAAATGGACATTAGTGTCTCAAATGTATGCTGGAGAAGCTTGAGGGCGGTTGGAAGCTATCTTCACATATGGTGGAGCTGCCTAAAAATGAAAACTATATAGGATCAGGTTTATAAAATACTTTATGATACGGATAAACTTAAAATTGAAAAAATCCAGATAAAAGCATTACTGATTTAGCAACACCAAATTATTATCTGGTTTAACATTGTTTCATGGCTGTGAAGATTCTTATAGCGAGAGAATGGAAACAACCCATAGAAATTAGTTACTATCAATGGGCAAAACAACTGACTTACCAATTAAAGATTTAATTGGGTGTATGTTGGAGAAATTATTCTTCGGTCGAAAGTGTTATGTATGAGTAAATGTTAAGTCTTTGTACGCTAATGTTATATGTATTTTATACTTCACTTTGTATGATAAAAACTCAAATACAGAATACTTAAAACAAAACAAAAAAAAAGAATACAAGAGGGGTGGACATGCCATTGCCCACCTCCAAAAATGTTTCCTAAGTCCCAGGATGCTATGGGTCTTCAAGGCACTACCAACCTTCCTTCAAATACATTTACCATGCTTAAACCCCCTTACTCTAATGATGGTGATGGGAGCCAATAAAAAGAATGCCTGTAAAAAAAAAAATCATACATCAGATAACTTCTCTTTTCTAACTATTACTATTACTATTCTTCAGCATCAATAAATGGCAAAATAAAATCAATAATAATGCGGTGCAACTAAAAAAAAAAGATGAATTTGAAAAATAAGTTACAGAGAAAATGTCCAACCAATCAGAAAATGTCCCATGCTATACTATAGCAATAAATATATTTAATTTACACAGTAAATCATTAAATGAAAATCACAAGATCAAATATCAAGATATATAAAAAAAGAAATCAGTCGTACATAACAAAATGTATTCCCTTTACAGTTTTACTAGACAAAAGTCTAACATTTACGGCTGGTTTGGTGGCTTGTATGGATGATCAATTTCAAGTTTATAGAATACATATCTTTAATATTTTACTCTCTAACTGAAATATCTACATATATGCTCTATTCGGGCTTTTGTGCTAGGTCACCTTTGTTATTGCTTGCAGCTATATTTTGTTTTGTTTGCATTTTACATTTCTACACTTTACTCTACATTACGCGTTATATCCTTGCTTTGTCCTCTCTACTGAACCAAGCTAGGAAGTCTTTGCTTTCTAACACTGCCTATGCATCTGAAATCAGAGCACATTCTTGATTTATTACATGTGCGTGAACCACTAACATTGCTCATCTGTATTTACACTAAAAGCAAATAGAAATCTTTGTTTTGTGTTTATTTGTCTTTCCTACTAGTTGTTTTGGATTTCACATTGTAAGAGGAAGCTTAAAAAAGATTCTTATTTATCTGCATTTTTTATCAAATCTATAATTATGTAGATCAAATCACTTAACCCTTTACTGACCAGACCATTTTTCAATTTTCTTACCGTTAAGGACCAGGGCTGTTTTTACATTTCTGCAGTGTTTGTGTTTGCTGTAATTTTCCTCTTACTCATTTACTGTACCCACACATATTATATATATTTTTTCTTGCCATTAAATGGTCTTTCTAAAGATACCATTATTTTAATCATAATTTACTAATTATAACATATGATAGAAAAATGTAAAAAAAAAAAACACTTTTTCTACCTTTGACTCCCAAAATCTGTTACACACAACCGCCAAAAATACTCATGCTAAATAGTTTCTTAATATTGTCCTGAGTTTAGAAATACCCAATGTTAACATGTTCTTAGCTTTTTTTTTGCACTTTATAGAGCTATAAGTACAAGTAGGACATTTCTGTTTCAAAACACATATTTTTTTAATTTATCAATAGTGACATTGTAACATTGTTATCTGTCAAATCTCTGAATCACACCTCACATGTACATATTTTTTTAATTTATCAATAGTGACATTGTAACACTGTTACCTGTCAAATCTTTGAATCACACCTCACATGTACATATTTTTTTTTAAGTAGACATAGTCTTTTTAGTAGCCACTTAGTCAAACACACTGGCCAAAGTTAGCATTTATATATGTTTGTGTGTTAAAAATGCAAAAAACAATTAGGAACTAAAAAAAGACTGAACTTACCCCATGTGCAATACCTGGGGTTGTCTTCTTTTGCAAATAGTATGCCATCATGGGGGTAAATCTCATTTGTGTGCTACCATATGCTCTCAAAGGCAACATAACCAATCTGGCAAATTTCAATGTGACAAAATGGAAAATCAAGCCTTATATTTGACCCTGTAACTTTCAAAAACACTATAAACCTGTACATGGGGGGTACTGTTATACTCAGGAGACTAAATCAGTAAAACGTATCACAACAATACCATCAGTGAAAGTGCCGTTTATGTTTGAATAATGCACTGTAACTGACAAAATCATCGCTGTGATATGTTTTACTGTTTTAAAACACTATATTTGTGTTCAGAGAAGTCTCCTGGGTAAAACAGTACCCCCCTATGTACAGGTTTTAGGGTGTCATGGAAAGTTAAAGGGTTAAATACAATGCTAGTAAATTAAATTCTCTGGACTTTCGGCCTGGGTTGTCTAGCAGGTCCCTAAAAGTGCAACCAATAAAATTACTTAATTATGTAAAAATATTACATAAATATGCACAAAGAACTTAATATTTATATACTTTTGAAATCTATGTGTAGATTTATGAAATTATTTATGTAATTATGTATATGGATATATATATATATATATATATATATTTCATATTTTATTTATTTATCTATACATAGATAAATATATATCATTTTAATCTAAGTGTATGTTGATATAAATATATATATATTAATATCAAAATACAGTAAGAATACAATTACATATATATAGTTTTTATTATTTTAACTTTTTTATTCTATTTATTTATTTTTTATAATATATATATATATATATATATATATAAATATCCAAAAAATACCGGCACTCCAGGAATTCTCAGTGATACAAGTTTTCTTTTATTCAGTTCAGAACGTCTATATATATATACGTATGTGTAATTTAATTATACATGTATTTTTATATTAATATATATATATATATATATATATAAAATCAAAAAATGCACTTAGTATGACATTATATATATATATATATATATATATATATATATATACACATATTACATATAGATATAATATATGCATATATCATATGTATACATATATATTTTGATTTAATTTTTTACATTTATTAACATTCTTTTTTCTATTTTACAGCAGCAGAGAGACTGCCTGTCAGTTTAGCACTATGTACGCCATGTGATCAGAGCGATCACATGGCCCGCGGGGGCCTTATTTGCTGAGGGGGGACTATCTGAGCCGTTAGGCAGTCCCCCCAGACCAGGAGCAACACCGATCGCCGTTGGGGTAACGGTGGCGATCAGGTAAGTAATAAGGATGTGACGGACATACTAGGTACGTCTGCGGTCCTTAAGGACTGTTTTCTGTTGGACATACTTAGTACGTCAATGGTCCTTAAGGAGTTAAATATTTAGCCACCATACCTTTGGGCAAAGTTCTGCCACTGCTCTTTTAACATATTAAAATATACATTGTATAAGCCTGGTATTTACTTAATGCATAAAAGGTAAATTACTATAATAGAATGAGCACAATTAAAATTGAGCAAATTATTTTATTTAAATCTGTATGCTTATAGTTGGATTGTTTATGACTTTTCATGGTTATATTCTAGAAGATGTATCATCTATATATTATTTTTTTTTATATTTGGATCATTATATTTACACTTTCATTAATTCCACGGTATAACAGTTATTTCAGCATATTCAGTACATTAAACACACTAGATTGCATCATGTAACCTGAATGAAAAAAATAAACAACTTTGAAGTATCTTAAATTGACATTTCTAAACATTTGACACTTGCCATTGTTTGTTAAATAGCTGAATTATCATAAATACTATAGAGATTTTAATGGAAACATAGTCAATTAATAGGTATTATTATTACAATAAGAATGTATTATAGCCAAACATGTATTCCTGACCCTATAGGGTTAAAACCACCATCTAGCCACACTTGTCCCCTCATGGCTCCCTAGATATGGTAAACTCTTACTTGTATTCAAGTCTGCGGCTGTTTATTTTGTGCCTGTTTCCTTTAGACCTGCCCACTGCCTGCTGAAATCATCAGAAGTGGTAGCCTGATCCAATCACAATGTTTCCCCATATGATTGTCTGAGACTGACAAAGTGGCAGATCAGGGGCAGAGCCAGAACAATTCAAACACAGCCCTGGCCAATTAGCATCTCCTCATAGAGAGAAATGGAATCAATGAATCTCTATGAGGAAAGTTCAGTGTCTGCATGCAGAGGGTGGAGACACTGAATGTTTGGATGCATTTTAGGCAGCCATAACCCAGGAAGGATCTCTAACAGCCATCGGAAGAGTGGCCAGTGAAGTTATCACTAGGCTGTAATGTAAACACTGCATTTTCTCTGAAAAGACAGTGTTTACAGCAAAAAGCCTGAAGGCAATGATTCTACTCACCAGAACAAATTCAATAAGCTGTAGTTGTTCTGGTGACTATAGTGTCCCTTTAAGGGGTTAACATAGCTAGAGGGGTGCCGTGAGCCTCTCTCTCACATGTGTCTGCTTCTTCATCGGTACAGTCAGGAAGTTCACATTTCTTTGCTGATCAGGAAATCAGAGATATCTAATGAAGACCAGATTCAGTATCTCCTCTCTCTGCATGCAGACACTGAACTTTCCTCATAGAGATTCATTGATTCAATTCAACTCTATGAGGAGATGCTGATTGGCCAGGGCTGTGTTTAAATTGTGCTGGTTTTGCCCCTGATCTGCCTCCTTGTCAGTCTAAGCCAATCCTATGGGGAAGCATTGTGATTGCATCAGGCTACCACTTCTGATGATGTCAGCAGACTGCTTGTTTTTCTGAGTCAAACAGCCTGCAGTGCTACAGCTTCAGTCTTGAATACAAGTAAGATTTTGCTATTTTTAGGGAGGCATGAGGGGCTCAGGGTGGCTAAATGATGTTTTTTTACCCTATATGGTCAGGGATACATGTTTGTGTTCCTGACCCTATAGTGATCCTTTAATGACTGAGCCAAATGTACACGTTATTATCAAAACAACACGTAAACAAAACCTGGAATTTGACTATATGTCTGTTCAACTGTAATTCACCTCTTTCATATTAAATATACCCACACTCATTAAACATCATTTTATTCAGGGGAAACAGGGCTTTCATAAATTATTTAATAAACTATAAAAAAAAAAGGAAAAAATAAGAAATGTTGCTATCTTTTTAGTTCTACATGACATTTTAACTGTGAATGTCATAATACTGTTTGCTTTTACTGCATTAAAATACACATATATGTACAAATTTTATGGTGTTTTGGGAAGTTACAGGGTCAAATATAGCATGTTGCATTTTTCTGTCTTTTCACATTGAAATTCAGCAGATTGGTTATGTTGCCTTTGAGACCGCATGGTAGCCCAGGAATGAGAATTACCCCCATGATGGCATAACATTTGCAATAGTAGACAACCCGAGGTATTGCAAATGGGGTATGTCCAGTCTTTTTTAGTAGCCACTTGGTCACAAACACTGGCCAAAGTTATTGTTAATATTTGTTTTTGTGTGAAAAATGCAAAACACTAAGTTGATTGCCAATTTTGTCCAGTGTTTGTGACTGAGTGATTACTAAAAGACTGGACATACCCCATTTGCAATACCTTGGATTATCTAGGTGGACTCCCGCCGGCGTTTAGAGCATGCCCGTCATCCTTAAGGGGTTAATTTGATGCATAGTGTCATTTCCAGCGACAGGGACTCCAAGTCATCCTTGCAACCTCATTCCCACACTTTGTATACATGTGGGCCAATCAGAGTGCACCTCAATATTTAAATAAAGTTTTAGCTGCATGATCATTGTCCTGTTGTGGTTTTTGTATTGGTTCCTCTTTCAGTGCACTATTTATAGTGTTGTCTGATTTGTTTCTTGTATTTAGACTTTGGCTTGCTTTTTAGCCTTGTTGACCTTTGTAAGCCTGACCTAGTTAGTTATATTATCCTCTTGTATTTCTGCCATGTTGATCTAGGCTAAATTTACTGTTGTTCTTATTTATCTTTATACGTTAAGATTGACATATGCATTGTTGCATTGTATTATGTTTTTTTGTTTCTCACAAAGACTTGCATTATACACAGTTTTATGTATTACTTTGTGTATTCCTGTGAATACCTGACACAATACATTTATGAATATGTATCATATATAGTATAATATAATAAATAAATAGCACATCTTCTTGATTTACAGGAAACAGTTTACTTTGCCATACAGCTATAAAAAAAAATCAACTTAACAGTAATTGAGTTTGCTTAATAAATGCACAGCCAGTGTAAGTGGCGTACTCTGCAAGTAGGTTGTGCAGATTCCAGAAACATTTAATAAGTAAGCTCTGATATTAGCCGGTTATCAGATAACTGCTTAACTATTTTTTTTTTCTTTTTGCAAAACACATTATCATGTTAATAAGAGCAAGTAATTGAATTTAGGTTTAAAAATTAACATTGCTAATCCATTAAATGCAAATATTTATGTAACTATTGTATTTGTTAAATAATACAATTTCACTAATTTAATGTGGTGCTTAATGATATTACATTCTGTTTTCGGTATAAACATTGTGGCACTCAATTAATGTCACTGTGCTTTTGAAAATCAGTCTAGTAAAGTAAGTAGTTATGTCATGCTGGTGTAAGACCATTGGGAAGATGCATCATCTTACTCAAAGGCTTGCAAATCAGACAAATAGTAATGAATTGATCTTGAAACCTGAAAGGTTTATTTTTCAAAGATGGATCCTGGCAGTACATTATGTAGGAGTCCACTGAGATTAATGTGATGAATGAAGATTGTGCCGCAAGGAAAATGTTTTTCTTTCCAAACTCATTCCATCTTATTTAATATCTTGTGCATTTATACCACAGTACTGTCTATCCTATGTAATAAATACTTCCTAACGCCCCCTGGCCAGGTAAATAAAGGGTTAAAAACCCTTTATTTACTTACCTTATCCAAGTGTTGATGTCCCTCAGTGCTGGGTCATGACTCCTCCTCCTATGAGTGGGCTCATTATACCTCCCCATAGGAAAACATTGAATTAATGTTTTCCTGAATCAATGCTTTCCTATGGGGAAAAATAATGAGGATATCCAGCGTCAGATACTGGACCAAAGGTCTGGGAGACAGTCACTGGAGGCAGACTTAGAGCTGCACTGTAAACATTTCAATTTTACATTGCAGCACTAAGTGCAAAAATGACACTGCACCCAGACCACTTCAATGAATTGAAGTGGTCTGGGTGCCTATAGTGTCCCTTTAAGCATGTCTTACTTCTTAGTCTTATACCTACCCATGCTTTTAGTATTTTTTTTTTTCATTTCAGTTCAATGGCAGCAATATCATATTCTATTATTTCAATAACTTATGTGTAACACAGTTACAATTCTAATGACCAGTATCAAAATCTCAATTCTCACTTACAATCCTAGAAGATAAATATGTTTTTCATACCTATAAATAATCAATTTTCAATAAATATAACTATCATTAACAGCGCTATAAGTACTCTCATTTGTACATCGCCTCTGCTCAAAATGTTGTTACAACCCTTACCATAGATACATTATTACATATAATTAGATTTAAAAATTGTATTACACTAGTGTTATTTTCTTCTTCTTTTTTTTTTTATTTATAATATTTTATTAAGTTTTTAACATAGATATATATAAACATTCATACAAAGACATTGTCATTTTACAAAGAGATATGGTACAAAAATTGCATATTAAAGTTCTTTCAATTGCAGTACAAATTCTATTATTCAGAACCAGTCTTTTTGTGTTTTCCCCTTCTTTTCTAACAGTAATTCCATATCATGCAACAAACAAATACAAAAAATCAAAACATTTATTCTCCGATGTTGACATTACATATGGATTTTTGGGTATTCGGTTCCGTTTTCTACCATCATTCCCCATCCCCAAATGTCCAGTTTATAAGAATAAAAATTCTTTTCTGTAAACTTGCACAGCCTATCTTAATGAGGTGGTCAGACTCCATCTGCCTGTACTAAGAAGCACCAAGCTCTCTATGTCAATTTTTTCCCAATAAAACAACAATACACACACACACACCTTTCGCTATACCAAGATTCGAGGGGGAGAGGGTTAGGGGGAACAAACTTTTTCAAGCGCTATGAAGCACAATAACCAGGGTTCAAGAGATGCTTGTCTCCAACCGTCCTTTTATACTACAGAGCCTTATATTTGTATACCTATCGGTCTATCGTTCTTATATTCCCATAACCTTAAGACCCACATCATGTGTTGTTGCAAGAGTCATGGAGAGAAAGACTAGGGAAGACTCTATGAAACGTATTACGTTTCAGTCATAATTTGGCAATTTTCATTCTGAAGAAGATGGTATTAAGTATGTGTAATAATTTGTTAAGGCCCTTTCCTTTTCTAATTCCCCTTTCCTCCTTCCTCTTGGTTATAAGTCCCTTTCTTAGATGTTTCTACCTTGCCCTAGATTTCCCTATTGCCCTGGCCCTCTATTAACAAAACCTAGGGGGAAAAAAAAGAAAAAGAAAAAAAAAAGAAAATCACACTCCCGCCGAGGGTCAGTCCCGAGTCAGTCTTAAGAACCCGAAGGGCAACACACATCCTTCTAACTACTAATCAGGTTTCTCATAACCACAAGTATCTTAAAGGTGAATGCACAGGGTTCACCCCCAGCCACAGATCCATAGCATATACATCTTAGTGTAAATTAAGAATCATTTCTTCTACCTAATTTTATAATCCATTTCTGCCATTGTTCAATTCTCGGATTAAAGTAGTGTTCTTGTCTTAATATCCCTATTTCCATTTTACAGTTATTCAAGACCTGCTGTTTTATCAACTCCCAAGTCGGGGAGTCTGGGTTTTTCCAGAATCTTGCAAGAGTAGCTTTAGTTTCAATGAGAATGTGGATTATTAACTCTTTTTTATCCTTTGGAATTATAGGCCAGCCCAAGTGCAATATCATAGAACTACAGGTGTAATCAAGATCTACCTCTATTACTTCCCTGCAGAATTTCGCTACCTTTTGCCACAATGAAGATATAATCGGGCATGACCACCATATATGGACGTAGTCTGCTCTCAATGAAGCGCAACGCCAGCAGAGATATTGAGATCCTGGATATATTTTTGTTAATTTAGTTGGAACATAATGCCATCTATTGATGACTTTATAATGACTTTCCGTTAGGTTTAGGCAATGTGAAGCTTTCAGTACCGCTTTATTGGCCTTAAGCCATTCCTTTCTCGTAATTATAATTTGTAAGTCTCTTTCCCATGCTTTTAGGGCTGGAAATTCAGGGATTGCCTTATACTTACTAAAAAGTTTTAAGCTTTTAGAAACTAAATTTTTATTATGTCTGATGTTTATCAAGTCTACAAAAAGTTGTAATCCCTCGGAAATCTCAGTTATTCTGTGTCTCATTAGAAAATGTTTTATCCTTAAATACGCAAAACTTTCTCTATAAGAAAGCAAAAAAATTTGTTTAATCTCCTCAAAAGGTCTAATTTGTTGCTGTTGGAATAGCTGATCTATTCTATTAATACCTTTGCTTAACCATGGCTCTAGATTTAAATCCTCCATATTACTGGCCAATACATGCAGTGGTAAATCAATGATAATTTTATCTTCAATCTTGAGTCTTTTTTTCCAGATTCTCCATTGGCCCAATAGGTTAGCTAGGATTATACCCATATCATCTTTCTCAAACTTATCTATACTCCAGAATAAAGTCGTTAAGTCCGGAACTGCCGCTTTCCTAGCCTCAATTTTTTCCCATGTTTCACCACAAGAACTCTCTTTCATAGAGGAAATAACATGCGCAAATGAACAAGCTTCATATATGTCCATAATATCAGGGATTCCCATCCCTCCCAATTTAGGCTTTAAATTCAGAATTTTTTTATTAACTCTGGGTTTTTTCCCCAGCCATATATATTTGTCTAAAGCAGCTTGAATCATCATGAGCCATGGTTTAGGCATTTTCAATGGTAACATACGGAATATATAACTCCATCTAGGAACCAAATAAGACTTTACAATGTTAATTCTACCTGTCCATGATATCTCTGCTGTTCTCAAGTCCTTTAGTTGTTTATTAATTTGCATCATTAGAGGTAGAACATTATATTCCATAATCCTAAAAGGATTACTGGAAATCTTAATGCCTAGATAGGTAATACATTTTTTTGCCCATTCGAAACTATATTTCGCTTTAATATATATTTTCTCTTCCTTCTTTATATTTTTGGCAAGAATAGTTGTCTTATCTACATTTAACTTAAAGTTGGAATAGTACCCAAATTCATAAATCGCCTTTAACAATTCGTCTATTGATAATATAGGGTCTGATATAGTGATTAGGACATCATCTGCATAAAGTAAAGTTTTAAGTTCCTCTTGACCTATTGTTATTCCCTTTATTTTCTCATTAGACCTGATGTCACAAATCAAGGGTTCTATATATATCAAATATAGCAGCGGGGACAGGGGACACCCCTGTCTTGTCCCATTTCTTATGTTAAACCACTCAGAGGTTATTCCCCTACCGATTGTTCTTGCCATTGGGGAGCTATACAGGGCCATGATAGCGCTCAGAATCCAGCCTTCGAAACCAAAGGCCTTTAATGCCTCCCAAAGGAAGTCCCATCTGACCCTGTCAAAGGCCTTCTCCGCGTCCAATGACAGGGCCAGCAATGGAGTGCCCGATTCTTGAACGTGTTCCAAAATGTCAATCACTGTCCTTATACTATTATTTGATTGTCTGTCCTTCATAAACCCAACCTGGTCTCCATGGATTATGGACGGGAGTACTCTTTGTAATCTCTTTGCCAAAATACTTGCATATATTTTTATATCGGAATTTAGTAAGGATATAGGACGATAATTCCCCACTGATTCCGTCGATTTATCTGGCTTTTGTATGGGAATTATATTAGCATATAGTAATTCGTTGGGCAAATCTTTTTCTCTAGCTATGCTATTGAAAAGATCTTCAAGGTGTGTTACCAACACGTCCTGGAACTGTTGGTAAAATATATTTGGAAAGCCGTCCGGCCCCGGGGTTTTGTTTTTTTTTAAAGACTCTATTGCATTTATTATTTCTAGTTTTGAAAAGGGTTCATTAATAGAATTCAGTTGTTCCCTTGATAATTTTTTTAGGGTTTTATTTTGAAAGTATGTTTCTGGTTTATAAGGGGGTTCAGGTAGATTATACAATTTTTGGTAAAATGAGTTAAATGCTTTACCTATATTTTCAGGCGTTAATTGGATGCCATCATCTGTAATAATTTTTTGTATTAATTTGTTTAATTTCGCACCTTTAACTCGATTTGTGAGCATTTTATTTGCTCGATTTCCTTTATAGTACCATTTTATTTTTAGATATTCGAGTTTTTTTGAGGTTTGTAAAAGTAGAATTTTATTGATTTTATCTTTTATTAATCCTATTTTATCACTTATCTCTATATTTGGATTATTTTTGTTAAGTTTTGTTAGTTTATAGAGAGACACATATAATTCTGTCAGGGAAGCTTCTTTTTGTTTTTTCTTGATTGTACCTAATTTAATAAACTGTCCCCTCAGCACGGCCTTATATGTACACCAAACTATGGCATCTGAAGTTCCTTTATTCTTATTCTCCTCAAAAAAATTGTTTGTTAATTCTTTTATGGTATTTATATCTTGAGCCTCCCTAAGAAGGAATTCATTTAGTCTCCAACTATTTCTAATTTTAATATCTGGTGAGATAGTGAGATCAAGTATTACTGGGTTATGATCTGACCAGGTTACGTCATGAATCAGAACCTTTTTAGTCTTATATGAGACCTCTAACGAACCCAAAAACAGATCTAGTCTAGAATAGGTACAGTGTGCTTTCGAAAAGCAGGTATAGTCTTTTTCTGATGGATGGTTTATCCTCCAAAGATCTAATAATTCATAGTTATTTATCAACATTGAAAATTGCATTGAGGATTTCTTTCCCCTTTTATCTTGCGTTACCCCTGCCAATGAGTTCCTATCCAACGTGCCATCCAGAATACAATTAAAATCTCCTCCTATAATGATTTTACCCTTTTTAATTTTTTCTAATTTACTCAGCACCATTTGTATAAACTGAACTGAATTAGTATTAGGAGCATAGATGTTTACAATAGTAAATTCTTCATCCTGTACTTTACATATGGCTAAGATGAACCTGCCATTTTTATCTATATCCTGGTATGTGACTTGAATATCTAAATCATCTGTCGCTAGTAAAGCTACTCCACATTTCTTTTTATCCTCTAATGATGAGCAGATTTGGATTTTAAAATTTTTGGGGATGAAACGTTTTATATCTTTCCTTAGCCAATGAGTTTCTTGTAGTAATACAACTTTTGCACCTTCCTTTTTAATATATTGATACACCATGGCTCTTTTAGTTGGGTTATTCAGGCCCTGTACATTCAGCGTCATAAACTTAACCATAGTCTAAGCCTTTGAAACTCGAGACCGTACCCCCCGGCGGGAGGGAGAGAAAAAGAAAAGAAAAAGAGGGGGGGGAGGAAAGCACATAACAATTACATTCATATGACCTCATGTAAGTCGAACATAAGGCCACACATACCCACATTTTTTGTAAAAAATTCCGTCTCCACTCCCACTTAGTGGAAGACAGAAAATGCATCCCAGAACTCTGGGAATACATCCACAACTCCACAACGAAATATGGAGTTACTTGGGGGAGCATGAGAAAACCCTCCCCGAGAGTGCCGCTGGTGTCCATATATACCCAGCGGGAAGGAGAAGGGAAGAGAGAAAAAAAAAAAAAAAAAAAAAAAAAAAAAAAAAAACCTTTTATGTACATATCAATCATAAACCACGTTGTGAAAACTACTTTCAATATAATTTCAATTTCCTATAATACATCGTACTTTCCTTATGGTCTAAAAATTACTCTAGACCAATAACATCTCGTGTATTCATCTTACTATTCAATTTACTCCAATAAATGTCCTTATATATATATTATCCCATTTCCCTTTGGCCAAAAGTGCCTTTAAGTGTGATTATTTCAATTTCTTTATAACAGTTTTATATTACTAAAATCTGTCTTTACAGTCTAAAGTGTTATCCATACAATATATTGTGGACCAGATAGCCAATTTAACCCTTAAATTTACCCCCAAAAATACAGTAAACACAAAAAAAAAAAAAAGAAAAAAAGATATGTGTACATTCTCCTACTCTTCCCTACTACCTAGTAAGTTTATATTAGTGATTTCAATATTTGTGCTTTAGAGATTATTTTGAAGCAGTGTTCTATCATACAGAGGATTCCTATCAATTTAACTAATCAAATTACACCCAAAAGTGTCCATATCTATCATTATCTGTGGGTAATCTCGTTCTCCTCTGAGAGGATATACTTTCACGTGAGTGTCATTTATATATACCATAACCTATTCCCCTGTTATGTAAAAATTATATAAATTATGTAAACAATTTTCAGTATAGATATTGCAATTTCCCATGTACCAACTGCTAGATTATACGCCTTTATAAGCTGTAAGTAACCCGATCAGATCAATACCTTGTCAGCCATTTACAGTATAGTATATCTGGTTATTATATTTACATCAGAGGAGAGAGAGAAAAAAAAAAAAAAAAAAAAAAAAATTCATCCCTTAGTCGATCCGCTGGCATGTCCAAACTTATTGATTAATTTTGCATGTGGACCTCCTGTAGCCATTTCCTGGCTAAATCTGAGTTGGCAAATACCAGAGTTTTTGCTTCATGAGTGATAATTAATTTTGCTGGGAAAGCCCAGAAGTGTCTAACATCATTTTTCCTTAGTGTCTCCAGAACCGAAGCGAATGATCGCCTTTTCTTCCTCGTTTCATATGATAAGTCTGGGAGAACTTTTATGTTCGCATATTCTTCTTTTTTACTGCCTTGCCTTGAGGTTTTTCTTATTTCTTCTCTAAATAAGTATGAGTTGCAGCAAACCATAATATCTCTGGGAGCTTCCATTGGGAGATTTTTAGGTTTTGGAATTCTATGATATCTCTCTAGAAATTTATAATTATCATCCTTCTGAATGCCCAGTTCCAGGAAGTATGAATCCAAGAATGCTTTTATTTTTTCTTGTGTGATACTCTCCGGGATGTTCCTTAATCTTAAGTTGTTTTGTCTTGATCTGTCTTCAAGATCATTTATCTTTGATTGTAGCTGTTGGATTTTCTGGTTTATTTCTCCCTGTTGCTGCTGTTGGTCTTTAATTAGTGAGTCAATAAGATCCATTTTTCTTTCGACTTGGTTAATTCTGAGGCCTATCTCTTTAATTTCCTTTTTTAAATCCTCATTATTGCTGAGAATTTCTTGTTTTATTGCTAATAGTTGCTGGTCTAGGCAGATTTTTAAAAATTCTGGCGTAACCATCGAGTTTTCCATTTGAGATGTTTCTAATTGGGATATTTTTTTCTCTCCCGCTGTCAAATTAATTTCTTTCACAGAACTCTCTGGGAATGATCTATCTGTTTGGGGGGAAAAGAAATTAGAGAGTCTTTTCTCCGTCTTGTTCTCTTTTCTTTCAACCTTCTCTTTATGTTCTTTATCTTTATCTTTGCCAAGGGACACTTTATTTTCTTGATTTCTTCTGGTTGACATAATCCCAGAGATATCATGCAGCACAGAGAAAAAAAAAAAAAAAAAAAAATCACCAAAAGTATATCAGCTTAATTCCTTGTGTGAGATAGTTAGTCAACGAAAACGTGTTTCTGCAGCTTTAATAACGTTTTGGTTTATGTATCACGTTACGCCCTTAGATAATTGTTTGATTGATTAGAATTAGTTTTTCTTCTCTCTACTTCATCTTCATGGCATTTTTATTCTTGAATTCTTCTAGTTGACGTAATTTTAGTGATATCGTGCAGCACAAAAAAGAACAAAACAAAACAACAAAAAAGAAAAATCACCAAAAATATATCAGCGTGAGTCCGTTTAGTCAATATAAACGTATTTCTTCAACTTTAGTGACGTTTTGACGTTTTAATTTATGTATCACGTTACACCCTTAGATAATTGGTTGATTAAAATTAGTTTTCCTTCTCTCTACTTCATCTTCATAACTCCTTTTTTTATTTTTTCCCTTTTTCCTTTAAGAGTATGCATTCATAGGTGGAGGTTCTTTATATGCACTCTTTACTTTTTCCAAGCTATGGTGTTTAACACTGTTCAGTTTTAGGATAAATTATGGGAAATCATGGGTTTTCCCCCTCCTTCGCTTCCAATACACCGTTTCCCAATTCCTTCTATATTTATGAAGGCATGTAAATGTAAAAAAAAGAAAAGTAAACTAAAATATCACTTTCTCTGTCTTACTTTTCTTCCCCTTTCACTTTCCGTTGAATTATTTTTACCACCCCACGTTTAACTAGACCTGGGGGGAATTACTGCAGCGGGGAAAACAAGAAAAAAATTCCAAGATATTGTATTGCTTTGTCGGGTGCTGAGTGCTGAGTACCAATATGTATAATTGTTGTAATTGGTATAATTCTCACCCGTCTTCCTTAAACTGCATCCGCCAATCAGCCTTAAGTTACAGCCAGCAGCTTAAGCGTGTAGTTATGAGTAAGAAGTCCAATGCTCACAGGTCTCTGCCCCGACCTCAGCAATAATAGGGCGCCTCTATTTCTCCCGCAGTACATGTATCCACTCGGGTCGAGGGCACGACCGGGCTAATCCTCTCATGAATCCTGGATCATAGATCTCGCGTTTCATTCAAATCTCCTCCGTCCGCCATCCGACTCCCACGGCACTCTCGGCGGGCTTCACTCCCTCCACCCCCCTTACGTAGCGCTCGCGCACACGCGTCCTACGTCATCCCCCCTCCCCGTTATTTTCTTCTTCTGATGATGATGACTACTGTTTTAATTATAGTGCTAGGGTAAAGAGTAAATATATTATTAATAGTGCTGAGTAACGTATCGTAATTTTTTCTTATAGCTCACTATTTGTATGTTAACTAAAGGATGACCTTGGCCATCAAATAACTTTAACATTTAATCCTGTAAGAGATGACCTGAAAATGCTAAAGGACAATAATCCTAATGTTTAATGTTAATACTAAATTATTATTATACTTTATAGGCACATCTGCATTTCATTTTCTTTTTATAGCAAATTTAGCTAGTCATTTACACAGTACTTGGCATCAGCTTGATTCTTAGAACCCCATTTTTTTTTCTTTTGGATGTAAGCTCAATAGTCTTCCCTCTAGGATTAGGCTATTTACACTTTGTATGAGGACTGTGACATTTACATACCACAACCAAACCCGGTTATTAATGTTCTACAAGATTATGTCCACTGTAAGAAAATGTACATGCCGCAACATTAATATCAGAATCGAGTATTAACATTTTTGTTTTTGGGATTTATAATTAGATCCAAAAAGCCTTACTTACCCTCCAAGCAGGTCAGACTTACAGTACTTTTTATGGACAATATTATTGCAGGCTGATTACCTACCTTAGAAACTCCACAGATATTTACCGGTTTGGGTATAACCTTATTTACATAGAAACATAGAAACATAGAATGTGACGGCAGATAAGAACCATTCGGCCCATCTAGTCAGCCCAATTTTCTAAATACTTTCATTAGTCCCTGGCCTTATCTTATAGTTAGGATAGCCTTATGCCTATCCCATGCATGGATACATTTCCCATGCGCCCTTTCGCCGATCTGCCGACCACGTGACCCGCACACTACTTCCCCATTGGCCGCGGGTCACGTGATGATCTTCGCTCCACCCTTAGAGAAGTGCATGCCGCCCACCAATAGGACGGCTGCACTACCCCATCAGCTACCTCACGCCGATCACGTGACTCGCACACTACATTTCCCTAGATGCTGTGCGAGTCACGTGACGCGTAATTTTTAAAATTGTTATAACTATGTTTTAAAACTTCGTTTTGGAACATAATTCAACCCACAAGGATAGGGTATACTATAGATTAAGATGCATATTTTTATTTAAAGTTTTTATTTATTTTTCGTAAAATGCATATTGTATGATTCTAACTGGCTGCCAAACAATGATGTCATCTTGGCGCCATTTTTTAAAGTACCAGTACCTATATAAATTCTTTATGTGCCAGGTAATATGTTATTCCATTTTTGATAAAGCCCCAGCGGTGAAACGCGTTAAATGGTTATTTATATTGTGTTATTTTAAAATAAATGATTTTTTGGTTAGACTATTGTACCACTATCATTTTATATACACAATTATCATTATTTTATTTTTTCCTGGCATTTTTTACTCTACATATCCTGAAGTGGGGATTATACCACTAACGCTATTTCTAAAGTGCAGTGTGACCTGCACTTTACTTGTGAGTATATTTTATCTTATTTTATTCATCACCTTTTAATATCATCGGAGAGCACTATTTGCTGTTTTTATTTCCCTCTTCTCCTGAGAGTTGGACGTACCCCTTGGAGGACAAGCACCAATATATCCCATAAGCGGGGATTATACCGCTATATGCCTACAAACCCTGAGCTGGCTATAGCTCACCTAAATGTGAGTGTAACATATATATTTTCTATACTATCACATTAAAGTGTATACACTCCGCACGATTAGTCCTTTCACCTTGTGTCTTCCATATGACGAGACGGTAGAAACTACTACAACAAGAGAACCTACCCCCACAGCGGAATTAGTGACTATACCTACCTTATCTCCAGACACCCATTGGAACTGACCAACTATTCTGGACTGTATCTATATTTATTTTTATTTTTTATATTTTTTGTATATTTTTATTGTTGTTTCTATTTTTATCTTTATTTATTTATTTTATCCTTGGCGCAACCTTTTTTCTTTCTTTACTGTGTATCTCTTATATAGAGGGTTAGAGGGTTACCCTCTAAAGGTCGCTGCCTGTTTAATATATTATTAGCGCTAACCTTACCCCCCTTTTTTACTATTACATTGTCTGCCTACCTTTAAGTCATCAGAAATAATCACCCCTAAATCCCTTTCCTCAGATGTTGAGTTTAGGACTCTATCAAATATTCTGTACTCTGCCCTTGGGTTTTTAGGTCCAAGATGGATTATCTTGCACTTATCCACATTAAATGTCAGTTGCCACAACTCTGACCATTTTTCTAGTTTACCTAAATCATTTGCCATTTGGCTTATCCCTCCTGGAACATCAGCCCTGTTCCATATCTTAGTATCATCAGCAAAAAGACATACCTTACCATCAAGACATTCTGCAATATCACTAATAAAAATATTAAAGAGAATGGTTCCAAGTACAGATCCCTGAGGTACCCCACTGGTGACAAGCCCAAGCTTCGAATATACTCCATTGACTACAACCCTCTGTTGCCTGTCATCCAAACTCAAAGATTGCAGTTTATTGATAAGCCTTCTATATGCAACAGTGTCAAAAGCCTTACTGAAATCTAGATAAGCAATGTCTACTGCACCACCCTGATCTATAATTTTAGTTACCCAATCAAAAAAAAAATCAATAAGATTAGTTTGGCATGATCTCCCTGAAGTAAACCCATGTTGTCTCTGATCTTGAAATCCATGTGTTTTTAGATGTTCAACAATCCTATCCTTTAACATGGTTTCCATCACTTTCCCCACTACTGAAGTAAGGCTTACTGGCCTATAGTTGCCTGACTCCTCCCTATTACCTTTCTTGTGAATGGGCACAACATTCGCTAACTTCCAATCTTCTGGGACTACTCCTGTTAACAATGATTGGTTAAATAAATCTGTTAATGGTTTTGCTAGTACACCACTAAGTTCTGTTAATGTATCAGGTCCCATTGACTTGTTTGTCTTTACTTTTGACAGTTGAAATAGAACTTCTTCCTCTGTAAACTCACAAGTAATAAATGACTCATTTATCCTTTTTCTTAACTGAGGTCCCTTTCCTTAATTTTCATCTGTAAATACCGAACAAAAATATTAATTGAGTTAGTCATCTAGACCGTTATCCTCATCTACATACCTTCCTTCTTTTGTTTTTAATCTAACTAATCCCTGTTTTACTTTTCTTTTCTCATTTATGTATCTAAAAAAAATGTTATCCCCCTTTTTTACGGACTGTGCTATTTTCTCTTCTGTGTGTGATTTGGAAGCTCTTATAACTTGCTTAGCTTCTTTCTGCCTAATCTTATAGATCATTCGGTCTTCCTCACTCTGGTTTTTTTTATAATTACTAAATGATAACTTTTTGTTTTTTACTAATGTGGCCACATCTGCGCAGTACCACAGTGGTTTCTTGATTTTTTTGCTTTTACTGACAAGCCTAATGCAATTTTCTGTTGCCTTCAGTAGTGCAACTTTTAAATAATCCCATTTCTCTTGGACTCCATTTAAATTGCTCCAGTCTGATAATGACTCCTTTACATATATTCTGATTTTAGAAAAGTCTGTTTTTCTAAAGTCTAAACCTTTTGTTTTTGTGTGGTGTGACTCAGTCACTGTTCTTATATTAAACCACACTGACTGATGATCACTGGATCCTAAACTTTCACCTACAGTAATATCTGATACAAAATCTCCATTTGTTAACACTAAATCTAGTATGGCCTATTTACGAGTTGGCTCCTCAACGACTTGTTTTAGAGACAATCCCAGTAGGGAGTTTAGAATATGTGTGCTCCTGGCACAAGCAGCTATTTTTGTTTTCCAATTCAGATCAGGAAGATTAAAGTCACCCATGATGATAACTTCCCCCTTCATTGTCATTTTAGCGATTTCTTCAACTAGTAGATTATCTCTCTAACTCTCTAACTCTTCAATTTGTCCCGGGGGCCTATAAATCACACCTACACAAGTTACTGTGTGATTACCACATTCTAACGTAACCCAAACGGACTCTATGTTCGCCTCACTAACCTTTATTAGGCTAGATTTTATGCTATCCTTCACATACAGGGCCACCCCTCCCCCTTTCTTGCATTCCCTGTCTTTTCTATATAAAGAGTACCCTGGTATTGCTATGTCCCAGTGATTTTTCTCATTATACCATGTCTCAGTAACAGCGACTAAATCTACACTATCAGTTGCCATTATTGCATATTGCTTCACTCAAACTGTGCTGTGGAATTTTTGGATCAATAAGAGACTGTATATTTGATTTGCTAGTATATTTGCATGTTTTTTGTTTCAGTAAATGAGTTTGTTTTTTTATATACTTTGTATTACTTTGTATGAGCTCAGCATGCATTGCTTTTTGCATTGTTTTTTACACTGTGTTTCTATTTGTTTCAATAAATGATTATTTTAGTCTGTCAGAAATATATGATTTAACTGTATTTACTGTATGTGGGCGTTATACTGAAACATAGATATTCTTTTTGCATTCAGTTGTCAATTTTAGTAAGCTGTACAGCCAGTAATACCTCCAAGGTCCTTACGTATACCTGTAAGCATGGTATTTGACCATTGTAACGGACCGTTTCAGCAGACAAGGGGTTCAAATCGTTTAGGCGATTATTACCTTTTCACAGACAGGCACAGCTACTGTAAAATCACCAAAACTCACGAATTGGATATAAGTGAATGCACCAAACTCCCGAACTGCATACAAGGGAATAAGGTAGCACTCCAAACTCCCGAACTGGAACCTCACGAATAGCTGCTAGCAGACGAACAGGAAAAGCTCCCAAGCGGCTTACACTCCTGGCAGTCAGTCCCTATCAGCATACAGTGAATCCCCCAAGAACGAGACAAGGCTCAGTGTTGAGGGTCAAGCAGTGGTCTGTTTATTGAGGGGGCAGGTCTCCCACCTGGTGGACACTCCCCTAGGGGACCAGGTGGAAGACTGTAACACAGACAGACATGTATCACATTACAGACTCACAGAAGTAAAACATCCCCACAATGCATCCTGGCTTCCTCCCTTCTGCCCCGGAGATAATTGGAGAAGTAATTCAATTATCTCCCAGGACAAAGGCAAGACTCCATTACACACGTGGGGACCCAAATACAGTAATATGCTTTAAAATACATAAAGTTACTTTTTATACATTAAACATAGACATGTAACATATCCCCAGATAGCTCAGGTCTGAGTGCACATTATTAGGTGAATGGCACTCAGACCACACGAATACAGTTTAATTGCCATGGAGCCAAAGTCTTTAATCATACGAATAGGCTCCATGGCATAGCTATCTGGGTTACCACAACTTCACATAAAAATACCGAATGAACGGCTGTTCGGCTACATCCCCACGAATAGGAACCAGGAGACGGACGTCTCAGTGGTGCCTGTACGTAACAGTGTCCGGGTTTGGTGCAGGAAAGCCGGGCAGAAAAGCGCTGGCTGCCCGGGGAGCTCCAGAACACCGCCATCGTGTGGCGGCTAAGTGTAACCGCGACCACCCAGTAACAATCAATTAAGCTGCGGTTAACCGCAGCTACTGGGTGGTCAATTGCTGGCACACGCTTGTTAAGCCGCGGTTAACCGCGGCTTCAGGGAGGTCGATTGGAGGCACACGCCAGCTTCAGAGTGGCCCATTAACAGCACCGGCCGGCTTCCCACGGCTCTGGAGAGGCTGAAAAGAAGCTGATTGTTCGGTAGAATCTACCGAACGGCTGTGCAGAAAGGGAAAAATAAATCTTTCTGTACAGTAAAATTAACCCTTTAGCTTCCGGTCCATAATCCAAAGGCAGCAGGCGGGCAACCAGGCTCCTCCAATGCAATGTGGCGAGATTGGTCTCGTCACAACCATTTTTATTTACCTATTTTTATCACATCTTTTATATACAAAAAGACTTGCATTTTTGCTTTTACATTAACATTTCCGAACCTGTTTGAACGATTACAAAATGATACTATATACGGTCTAAATATTTAATTTCTGATATATTTCTATGAAAGAGGAACAAATCAGTGAGAATGGTGTAAAGTTAAACATTTTTCATTTTGAATTTTGGCTTTAAAGCAATCTGTACACAAATTTATATGCTGGCTATCCCTTGCTTAAAATACATGCAATGCTAATATTTTTTCAATCAAAAAGTGCTCAGTAGTGAAGGGATAAATGATGCAAAAAATCCTTTGTTGTGGCTACAGAGAAAGCCATAGCTGTATCAGATGATTTATTTATTTTTGTGCATGTGTTATGATTTTATGCATGTGTATTGATCTTTAAACATGCGAGCAAGTACGCTGCAGACAGGTAGTTAATGCCAGTTTTGCTGGTCATATTTATTATTAAAGAGTATCTGTCATATCCCAAGCAAGTTATGCCGGTTAGCTTGAGCATAGAATTCTATCTATACATTGTGCGAGCAAACGTATAGATCAGAAGAAAAACCTAGGCTTTTCTCCCAACTGTTGATCAATGCCTCGGTGTGCGCACAGGAGGTTCTTCTGCTCTCCTAAGCATAACAACCACAGCAAATATGCGTTGGTTGCAATGGAAATTCAAGCGCTGGCTAGGAAGTATAGAAACAGAGTAACGTCACATCTCTCCATTCCAATGCTGGCAACAAAGCCAGCATGCCGACATCACTGAGATGGTTTGCCCTGCTTAGGGATGCATCCTCAAGAAGGGCAAATCAAAGAAGAATGGAGGCGTACCAAAGGAGGAGCAGACAACAGCATTGAGGTGGATGTTAAATGAAGAGTAACATCCACGAAGCTTGAAGATGGCGGTGCTGCAAAAAGGAGATGAGCAAATCTCTATATTTTACTTTGAATACATCATGCATCTTTGTGACATGTGGTGTATTTAATGTATATGGGAATTATTTTAGGCAAGTTGATTTTTTTCGCAACATGTTTACTTTAATCTCTTTATTGATGCATGGTAGGGCTCTGTAAAAATCATTTTGATGATAGCACGTATCACAACTAGTAAAGACCTGAAAAGCAGTGTGTTTTCTTTTCATATAAAAATAAGTAATTTACTTATTCATCTAAAGTTAGAGAGAACAAAAATATCTTCCGTGCTAGAAGTTTTAACTCATTCAAGAATAATAGATGAATGAGAATTCCGAGCAGTAGTAATGGACATTTCTTGTGATTCACAGTCTCTTTTCTAGGTGGTGCAATTAATTCCTAACTGGCTGTCAGGTATTCATTTACTGAAGTGAGCTTGCCTTTATATATTTACAAGATGATTTTATTTTAACATTAATGCTCCCCTCAACCAGTGGCGTATACATAACCTATGGGGCCCCGGGGCGAAACTGATCCATGCCGCACCCCCCCCCCCCCAGTGCCCTCAACACAGGTTATGAGTCTAAATATCTTTTATGTTTAATTACATAAATCCAGTTGATGTAAGGACCCGTTTTTTTTACACAAATGTATGGATTTTCTATTTTTACTTTTAATCCATTAAGTAATTATTGCAAATGTGAATGAGCTCATTTTGGCACTTTTGCTGTAAATTGAGATTTGTACATACGTTCATATTCTGCTGCTGACATGCCTTGAGAGGGACGTGAAGACCAGATACATTTTGTAACAAGAAATGTACTAAAATGACAGCAGGGGCATACATAGACCACTGCTTAGAAGTGTGACTCATTAATTCTGTCTCTCCCATTACTCATATGCCAAGAGAAGGGTAGTATAGAGAACTTACAATCACCTATTTTACATTAGTTCTAGAGTTAAATTTGGTGTTATAAATACAATAGGTATTGTTGCGTTCATTGATGCATTCCATGTATTGTCACTAAATCAGTTACTGCTCAGGTCTATTGCAAACTGCAGCACAGCATGTAACTGCAGCAAACTTCTAAAACCTAGAGTACTTCAGAGTCAAGGCCTACACCGTTAGTGCACTAGAATCTTTAAATGACCCCTGCTGTCGCCGAGCACTGACAAATCTGTTTCAAGATCTAATCTTAACACAGCATTTTTTTCTATAGAGTACTTTTTACCCAGAGGTAGCTAGCTATTCAACGCATTATGAAAATCAGGGCTCAAATAGAGATAAGCATTACTTTCTACTCTTTGTGATAAAGCATCGCTGTGGAACAAAGCCATTTCATTGTGATAGGATTGTATTATAAAAAATAAAAAAAATCAAAGATAATATCCTTCTTAAAACTTGGCAGAGTGGCAGTTTTATCTGTCTTAGAAATAAAACATTTTCACCTACCAATGCCTCTAATTATTTTACTGAAAATGTATTCATTATGCAAGTCAATCAAGTAAAAATCATAATGGATTTATTTTTCCATATATGATATTGAATATATTAAAATATTTAGCTGAAATTTTTATTGATACGTTTTTGTACATTTACAGTTTGAAGAGCACGGGTTCATTTTGATAATATATAAAAAAAAAAATAATTAACCTATGTATATGTTGGAATTTGTACAAAGTATTCCACACAATTATTCAAAGCCATCAGTTTATGATGTACCTCCCTTTGGGTGATTCCAGGAAGGTTAACCGGACCCTCTGTACATTCTTTTAGGCACTGACATCTTTAAAAAATTTAATTACAGCTACCTATAGCAATGAACTGATAGTAATACACTGTAAGTCACAAAAATAGTAACTTATTTCATGTGTGTTTGTGCTTACTTGTGTCTGTGCTTTCAGTAGAGATGTCCAGCAATCTATGAAGCTAGTATACTCAGTGTTAGGATACTCATAATAGAGTCTAAAAGTCTGAATTTGATTTATTTATTGAAATATATAGTTCCAGAAGTCCCACAATAAGTAGTGAAACCAGTCTAGTACGTTTTCATAACTTACCTGGGTCCCACTGTTCACAGCAGGTGAATACTTATTGCATTATAAAGCAAAACAGGGCATGCAAGATTACATTCACTTATTGAGTGTGTCATCTTAGTGCTCTTAGCCAATGAGCACAGTTATATATCAATAGTGCTTTAGTCTAAAGAAACATCCTGCTTCTCGTGCTTGGGTTGTCAAACCTTACTAAATGATTGTACTTCTTATCCTGAACAGCATCAGAACACTTCTGGTTTGATAATCAATATAGCAGGGTGTAGTGGTTATGGTGCTTGAATTTTCCTTTAATTTAGAATTCTAAACAAAGTATATAATTCACATATTTACCAAAACATTAGACTGCTTTCAGATCATGCCTGGGACCAGGAATATTTAAAAAAAAAAAAAAAAAGGTTTACCTACTTCTTGGAGGTAAATCTATTTAAAATCCACAAACATATAATAAAGAGAAGTGTCCTGCTACTGGTTGAAAAACACCAACGTAGCAAGTTTTTTAAATGGCGGTGATTTCTATTCAATATTGCACTAATTGTTGTGCTGCTAGGATCTATTTTTTGTAGATGTGCATTGAATGAGTGGTGGGTAGGTACTATTCATTACTTAGATAAAGGGGCCTAGTGTCCACCAGCCCATCCCAAGAGCATCAGGAGGAGATTATTATTATAATAAGTGTGGGACCTAGAGTCCCTCAAGCCCCCAACCAATGGGGCACAGTTGGAGACTTTTTGAAAGAAATTAAAGGGGCAGACATGTCTATATCCACCCCCATCCTAATCCATAGGATTATTAATGACAGTAGGCAGGGTGGACATACCATGGTCCATCTTCCAAAAACTGTGGCCAAGACCTGTCCCCTCCCACCCCCCTGGATGGTTAGTGGTCCCCAAGACCCTAGCCATCAACCTATGTTAAAAAATGAAAATCTAATCTGTAAAATACAATATAAGATTTCTTCCTCTTTCTTAAATCTTCTTTTCCTTAGTCCCACAAAAGGTCAAAAGTAAATTTAGGTGGGTGGGGCCAAACTACTATGCCAGATGGACGCAATGAACCATAGCTCCTCTGATATTTTGTTTATTTGTTTACTTACTGGCAATAATAAATGTAACCTTTGACTTTTGATGAGAACCTCTGATCTAGCAAAGAGTCTGATGCTACTGGGCAGATTGAGACCTGGTTTGGCCTGAGCGCATGGAGTTCCTGCGATTGAAGCCTAGCAAGGTAACAGAGTTATGAAGGCAGCCACTCAATAACATTACAGCACCTCCACATTCTAGCTTATTGATTTGGTATCTGATGCTGTATATAAGATCTCCAACTTACTACCCCACCACCCTTTGGACCAGCAGGTTTTATCCTTGAAGGCGGAGGGGTTAACCTCAAGGGGGAGGCTGCTAGGTAGTGTGACTGATGGCCATCACCCTGCCTTAGTTTAGCATCTGGGCTTGTTGCAAGGTGGTTGTGTGTGTTGGCTAATTGGAACCTGGCTTATATGCATATATTCTTACATATACATTGGATATTCTATCCACATTTCATTTTCATTATATTCAAAAGAGGGTTTTGAGCTAAGCTGTATCAGTGACAGGTCCAAAAACAGTCTGATACACAACTGTAACTTGTATATCTGCTACTTGCAGCAACAATTGTCCAAAGCAGAACCTACCCTGGTTGAAAGAAAAGCCAGGTTAGTCACAGTTTATCCACCCACATTCATAGAGGATCATTTTGAGGAGACGGAGATGCCACAACCTGCGTTCTTGATCCCTGCATGATCCCTCTGGTGGAAAGAACTTGAGCACTATACATTGCAGGGTCTGCAGTGATACGGTGCTGTCTTTTTATGGTGTTCTTCCATGGCTTCCTAATTGTGCTCCCACAAGTAAAAATCACTAAATTGTTATACCCATACCTAGCTTGGGAATCGGTTGACTGTTTTAAAATCTTTAGCAAGCTGGTTAAATTTTTAGGCCCTTTTCTTGGTGCCTCTTTTTTCTCCACCTTGTATTCTCTCTTTATGCAGCCAGTACCTATGGTTTATGTGAGTCCTCCCTGTGGTCTATTTAGGTTTCTGTTATTCTACATTTTAAGCTTCTTTTACTCTTAAATCTAAAAAAAAAACCAAAAAAAAACCCCAAAAAAACCTCACTCCACTTGCTATTACTTACACAGTGATAATGCGTTAATGCGCATTGTGATATTCATATTGTGTCACTATATGTATATTTCACAATTGTAGATTGAAACAAATAAAAAAAAAAAAAGAGAGAATTCCAAAATAACTGGCGCAACTATGGAAAATAAAAAAAGACCCATAGAAATGCAGCCTGACTTGTGAGCATAGCTGATCCCAGTCGGCTGATCTATTTCCCTAGCGCAAGTGCTCACAAATCGTTAACAGAAAAGGGAAATAACAGACATGTACCGGTCATTTATAGTGGCAAACAGCAACACTTTGCTAATGTTTGCAGCAATAATCAATACAAATAGTAAAAACAAAGAACATGCTATCATCTGAGAGACCCGAAAAGGTGAGTGTAAGGAGAAATACAAAAATGGGAGGTCTTGGTAAGGAAAGACATAACAGTGAGTGAGAATTGAACAGAGACTCTTAACATTATTTCCATTTGGGGGGATTGTCAACAGTCAATTTCACCCTAGGTGCCATATATCCTAGGTACATCCCTGATACAATCTATTCCTTGTTTTCCTCTTTATTCATGCACACTGTGTCTTAACTGTGTTTCTCCCAAGTGTGAAGATAACACAGGCACATCATTATTTTGCATAATGCTGCTTTGTGTGGATTAAATTATACTTATAATCCTTAATAGACTTCCTTATGCACAAATATACACACATATCATAAGCAAGTCGAGGAAAAAAACATAACTTGTTACTGCTTTTGAAGACCCAAAGGATAACATACACTAATTACTAATCATTTCAATAAAAAATTGCTATGAACGAGTCAAACATTTTCTCGCTACATTCCACAAATGCAAAAATAGGCAAACAAATTAAAGCACTTACTATTCTTTTTTTTTTCCCCAACACCATAAACAACAGATATGCAATAAAGAGCACATATGGATGTTACTATATGGTCTCTCTCTTTTAGAGGTCAACTGAAAAGGGAATTTATATTCGGAAAATAAGCTGATCTGGTATAATGTTTGCTTTGCTGTTTAGAGATATTTATCTTGTTAAAAATAAAGAGTGTGCAAGTACATAAATCTAGTTCTCATTTAATAGGCTATGGCATAACAAAGCCAAACAAAAACATACTAAATGCATGTGACAAAAAAAATACAAAAGGTTTTATTCACTATTATTGTTATTATTATTATTATTATTATTATTATTGGCATTTATATAGCTCCAACTTATTCCACAGTGCTTTAAAATATAATAAAAAGGATGAATTTTACAATAAATTAGACAATTACAAAATGTTACAGGAACAATAGGTTGATGAGGGCCCTGTTCAAGCAAGCTTACAGTCTAGACTCCGATTTACAACACAGACTAAAATGGTCATATTGTGACTATATCTGAGTTAGAGCATATTTCCAAGTCAGCTATATCCTCCAAAGACTATATATTATTAAAGGGACGTCCTAAACATATAAAGCACTTCAGCTTTCAGTATGTACTCTTTTATAATGTTATATAAAAATGCAGATTTTAACAGAAATTGGTCCTTTTATAAATTAACCTTGTTACAGGAGGTATGTCTTCCTGCCTGTTTAGCGATGTTAAAGTCAGAGGCAGGTGCTTGTGCAGTATGCTTACCTTGCACTTCACAGTGTATTACAAAAAGAAGCCAGTGATTGGGCAGCTACATACATAAGTAGCTGATCCACAGGACTTCTCAATGAAAAGCCTCTGATTGGTTATTCTCCCTGTGCAGATGAGAAAGCTTTGTGCTGGTGAAGAAGGAGAGAGTCTTACTAGAGTCTAGTAAATCTGCAGCTATTGGAAGCTAAGATTTTATAAACCCATAAAAAACACTCAAAACAAATTACACTCTTTTTTTTTATTATTAATGTTATTTATTAATTGCAGTATTTGCAATATGCATTGGTGGGGGGGGGGGGGGGGGAGAGTGCTAAAAAGTGCTTTGTAGAGTTAAAGAAATATGTAATAGGTTATGTCTCAGAGATATTTTTGCCAGAAGCTCAAGGAAGCAAGGCGAATGGTTAGAGTTAGGACCCACGTAAGAGGTCTGCCTTGACGTGGGCAGATGGGCATACCCTTGCATGGCCATTAGAGGTAACTAAAAACCTCCATTTGTTTAAAAATACAAAAGGATGTGGAAAGAGTGCAGGTAACTTTTTTCTTTGGTTTTTACTTTATGTATTTTGGCTGATGTGTGCTATAGTCATTGCTGCCATCCAGGAGTAATGGGAGTTTGAGCGCAGGACTAGTTTCTTTGTATTTGTATTCACTTTTGTATCACACAGTTAGGTTGCAATGCTGCTGCCCATCCCATGTGTTCCCTATTAAGGGTTAATAAGCATGTAGGGATGTATATAAAAAATACCCCTTTCTGTCTCATTAGAGATATTTTTGCCAGAAGCTCAAGGAAGCAAGGCGAATGGTTAGAGTTAGGACCCACCTAAGAGGTCTGCCTTGACATAGAAGGTGGGCATATCCTCTCATGGCCATTGGAGGTAACTAAAAACCTACATTTGTTTAAAAATACAAAGGGATGTGGAAATAGCGCAGGTAACTTTTTTTCTTTGGTTTTTACTATATGTATATATGTATCTTAAAATGAACACAATAGTTAATCATGCCTGGATACAGGTGAATATATTAATAATGGGAAGTTGCTTTATATATTATTACAATATAATATTATGGTATATTACTACGGTTGCATAGTGATAGGTAGAATGTGTTCTTTGATAGTTGCACTTGCCATTTGTATCCTGGTGTAATTACTTAATCTTGAAACTATATTCAAAATATATTAGTGACATTTAAATCATTTATTAGACTATTCATTTATTTGGATATATTAGTGATATTTAAATAATTTATTAGACTACTCATTTATTTGGATAACCAGTGAAATGCACTTGATACATCAATCGATTTTCACATCTAAATACCAACATGCTTAATTCCTCCAGACAATAGCTTTGTGACGGTTTTAACCTAAATCATCAGTGGCTGCACAGCATAAAGCCACCTGGGGACTAAAGCGTTAGTTACTGCCTTTAAAATAGAAGCAGATGTTTTCGTGAGTGACTACTATTTAAAGCCTTTCTAGCACAAACTAAGTGTGCAATAAAACTACTGGCCACAAAGGTACTATAAAAATGGAGCAAGAATAGCTCCTACAGAAAAGCTTCAGAATGTACTGAACACAAGTCTTCAAAAAGCTTGATTTCTACTCCTCCAGTACTGAGATAAACAGTGATTCTTTAATTAGTAACATGGATCTTGTTCCTATTCCTCCAGGGGTGAGTCCAGAGTCTTCAGAACCCCACGTGAGTGTTGCCACTTTAATCTATACTCATTGTGCGCACATTTTTTATGCCTTATTCTTTTTTCACTAATGGCTGGATTAGCATTATGGGAAATGCATAGATGTATATAGCAATGATTAAACACAGCATTGCAGATGTGCCTGGACAATATTTCCCATTATGCTGAACTAGCTAAGCCATTGTGCACAAGCTATGTCTGATCATGGCAGTTTGTGTAACAAATGGTCGGTAAAATTATCCAAATTAAGTGTAGACTAATGATCATCATTAGTCCCCAAGCATCTCTGTAGTCTATAAAAACATTAGGTATGAGAAAGGCTCAAAATCTGGTGAAAAATGCATTTTTGCCTGTATAGCCTAAAATCCTTACATCGGTCCTGCAGGAGAGGATCAGAAAATTCTGGATTTCGAAAACATGACCTTCATGTGGTTTTTAGGTAGGTATGAGATATTTCTACTAATTTACAATTTGATAATACAAGCAAAATGTGATATATTTCTAATAACAAAGCAAATCAAAGCTACAAAAAAGCAACTAAACCTGTATGTTTACAATTTGGAAAATGAATCCAGTGTAAAGGTTCAAAATATAGGTGCTAGAAAATAAAAAATAAAAAATAAAAAGGAAAATGGCATTTAAAGGTAAATTGCTGATCAAAATGATGAATGGGAAGCCTACATCTTTTCCGTTAGTCTCTGATGTCCCTATATCAGGTGTTCAGATTTGGAACAACTGTACAACAAATACCAAGGGAGCCATTTTAATGAATCTTTTTATGTTCTAAGGGAATAAGATATAAAAGTCTATTGTATTAGTCCCTTACTATCTGTAAAGTTAATCAGGTTGCTTTCAACAATGTCCAAGAAAGATTCATTTTGCTCTGGTGACACATGATGGGGAATTTCGCTGAAAGATCTTGAGATTGAAATTGCGATACTGGAAAGAACAATCCGGTATTCCTGGGGACATATAGAGATTAATGTGATACTTAAGCTAAAGTCACATAAAACAAGTAGAGGCTGATAGTATAGCCTGTATCAAAGTGTTGTTTTAGATTTATGAGCAGATGCCATATTTGCATAATTTTAAAGCAACAGATCTTGTAAAAATCTCTTTCTATTCTGCTGTCATTTTCCCCAGTGGGATATTTCTATCAACCCGGAAAGGAGCCATGGTCTGGCTTTAGTCTTCAGTCTTCATGGTCCTATGTTAGGTATATCAATGCTGAAAATTATTTAAAAAAAAATGTAAATGCTACCTTATGCTGGAGGCAGGGGATGAGAGAGCTGGAAACATCTGGACTGAGGGTAAACACCAAGAAAAAACAAAATTGTTAAAAATATATACACAGATCTCTTCTGGATGGACTTTGGACTTTCTCACGTGTGATATGAATTCGACAGTGGAAAGCGTCTGGTGTTTCAAGTTGCACAATCATATATTTGAATGAGATCACAGAGCTCTATGACACAGACTACATTATCTGTGACCAGGGCCGGTGCAAGGATTTTTGCCGCCCTAGGCAAAAGTATAGTTGCCCCCCCCCCCCCCCATGTGACATCACAATGCCTCACCCATATGATCTGCCATGTTAACTAACGCCAGTGCTGCAGTGCCACCGTGTTTACATTAAAAGGCCTGCAGGGACAGGCTATAGACACCAGAACCACTACATTAAGCTGCAGTGGTTCTGGGGACTATAGTGTTTCTTTAATGTGAGGTAAATTCGAGATTAGTGCCACGAATAATATACTAGATTGCCTACTTACAACCAGATGAGGATGATGATGGGCTCTAGCTGCAGTCTGCCTCCACTGGTCTGGTGTAGAACAGGATCTCTGGAGGCTGTTTGTAACTGTGGTCACAAAAATCAATGTTCTGGGAGAACGGGAAGCACAGAGGCGGCTCTAGACTTTATGAGGCCCTAGGCGAAACTCAAACATGAGGCCCCACTAACAAAAAAGTGTCACATATACACATTGATGCACAGTTTACCTGTGTATATGCCTGAGAGTGTGTCTGACAGAGTATCCTTGTGTGTGAGAATGTATGTCTCTGTGAGCATGTTTGCATTTTTGTCTGAGACCTTAGCCTCCTCACCCACCCCACTACCCTCAGCATCCCTACCACCCTCCCCACCACCCTCCCTACCACCCTCAGCCAGCCTCACCACCCTCCCCACCACCCTCAGCCTCCTCACCCTCTCCACCACCCTCAGCCTCCTCACCCTCCCCACCACCCTCAGCCTCATAAACCTCCCTACTACCCTAAGCCAGCCTCACCACCCTCTCCACCACCGTCAGCCTCACCAACGTCCCCACCACCCTCAGCCTCATCACACTCCCCACCACCCTCAGCCTCACCACCCTCAGCCTCATCACCCTCCCCACCACCCTCACCCTCCCCACCACCCTCATCCTCATCACCCTCCCTACCACCCTCAGCCAGCCTCACCCTCCCCACCACCCTCAGCCAGCCTCATCCTCCCCACCACCCTCAGCCTCACCACCCTCCCCACCACCCTCAGCCTCATCACCCTCCCTACCTCCCTCAGCCTCACCACCCTCCCCACCACCCTCAGCCTCATCACCCTCCCCACCTCCCTCAGCCTCTTCACCCTCCCCACCACCCTCAGCCTCCCTATCAGCCTCACCACCCTCCCCACCACCCTCAGCCTCATCACCCTCCCCACCACCCTCAGCCTCCCCACCCTCCCCACCACCCTCATCACCCTCCCCACCACCCTCAGCCTCCCTATCAGCCTCACCACCCTCAGCACCCCCCACCACCCTCAGCCTCACCACCCTCAGCCTCCCCACCCTCAGCCTCCCCACCCTCAGCCTCCCCACCCTCCCCACCACCCTCAGCCTCACCACCCTCCCCAACACCCTCAGCCTCACCACCCCACCAGCCTCAGCACCCCCCACCACCCTCAGCACCCCCCACCACCCTCAGCTTCACCACCCCACCAGCCTCAGCACCCCCCACCACCCTCAGCACCCCCCACCACCCTCAGCCTCACCACCACCCTCAGCCTCACCACCACCCTCAGCCTCACCACCACCCTCAGCCTCACCACCCCACCACCCTCAGCCTCACCATCCCACCACCCTCAGCATCACCCCCCCTCACATCACCCTCCCTCACCATCACCCCCACCACCCTCAGCATCACCCCCCACCCCAACCACCCGCCGCATCACTCCCTCACCATCCTCAGCCTCACCCTCCACCCCCCTCAGCCTCACCCCCCAACCCCTTCAGCCTCACCCCCACCCCCCCAGCCTCACCCCCTCACCACCCTCAGCCTCACCCCCACCACCCTCACAATCAACCCCCCTCCTTCTCACATCACCCCCCTTCTCACATCAACCCCCCTCACTCTCACACCAACCCCCCCTCACTCTCACATCAACCCCCCTCACTCTCACATCAACCCCCCTCACCTTAACATCACCCCCCCTTCTCACATCAGCCCCCCTTCTCACATCACATCACCCCCTCTCCCTCTCACCATCACCCCCCTTTCCCTCTCACCATCACCATCACCCCCCTCACACCATAACCCGCCATTCCCTCTCACCATCACCCCCCATACACACAACACACTTCAAGCAGCTACCCCATACACATAAGGTCTCAGACAAAAATGCAAACATGCTCACAGAGACATACATTCTCACACACAAGGATACTCTTTCAGACACACTCTCAGGCATATACACAGGTAAACTGTGCAGCAATGTGTATATGTGACAATTTTTTGTTAGTGGGGCCTCATGTTTGAGTTTCGCCTAAGGCCTCATAAAGTCTAGAAAAAAGGGGAGTTACCTGTAAGTGCTATATTACACAGAGTACCTAAGGTTTTAAAGTGTTCCTTTACAAACACTCAAAATACAGTAGTAAAGAAGAAAGGAAAAAAACCAAAGGAAAAAACTGTGCATGTACACCACAAAGTGATAATAATAAAAATATATATACAAACTGGATAACGTAGGTATATTCTGCCTTAGATATATATCTATATGGAGAAATATGAAGGTATATAGTGTAATACCATTAATACATATAGAAGGTGGGGGTGGTAGAGAACAATCTCTTCATCCTAAAGTGAATATAAAAGCAGAATCTACTCGGATTGGAGACATACACCCCTGAGGAAGTCCAGAAGAGGACGAAACGCGTTGGAGCTGCTCATTGGTTCATATGAACTTTTATTTTTTATTTTATTTTATCTTGTTTTATATTGCTGGTGTTGTTCTTGCCATTTTCTACTGTGACTGGACTGGCTGAAAAACGTGGATTCCACTTTGATGTGGAGACATGCTGTCTTTTATCTGACACACTGTGAGTGCAATATACATAATAAATTGTTATTTTTATATACAATCTGCACTATCTTCTGTGTGTGTAAGGGTTGCATAATTGTGTGTGTGTGTGTGTGATGGATGTCAATCTCCTGCTCCCCCTCCCTCCCCACTCTCTTTCTCCCCCTCCCTCCCCACTCTCTTTCTCCCCCTCCCTCCCCACTCTCTTTCTCCCCCTCCCTCCCCACTCTCTTTCTCCCCCTCCCTCCCCACTCTCTTTCTCCCCCTCCCTCCCCACTCTCTTTCTCCCCCTCCCTCCCCACTCTCTTTCTCCCCCCCCCCCACCTCTATTGTAGCGTGGCCGAGCTCTGTATGGTCCGCGGGTACAGGGAGCTTTTGTCCGGCTGCCTAGTCTGCCTAACAGGTAGCGCCGGCCCTGTCTGTGACTCTATTGTTATCAATAAAGACTGCTGCAAGCTATTAATATCTCAAGCTCTCTCACTGTGAGGGCTGCTATATATACATAGCATAGTCACGCAGCCTAGGTGAGCAGTATCCCAGATATAGTCCAGTGGTTCTAATTCAGGCAGGGACATTGGACCATCCGGGCTAGCAAAGGGTATGCACAATTCTTTCTTGCTCCCACACTCTTGCACTGCTCAGCCAACCAGCCTTGTCAATGCATCTTCCTGCTAACCCCCCCCCTAATCCAACCTTAGACGCTTTCCTGCGTGGGGTAACCTTGGGACTCTACTATCATAGGTAATTACAGCTGAATCTGCAGCAGATACTTCTTTTCATCTCTTGTTTGAAGCAAACTATTTACTCTTGACTGAACCTCTTTGCCTCTTTACTTCTTTTCATCTCTTGTTTGAAGCAAACTATTTACTCTTGACTGCACCTCTTTGCCTCCAGTCAATATATAATAGTTTTTTTTTTGTTTTTTTTTTATTAAAGTGGCACTGTCGTGGCCACATCCGTTTTTTTTTTAACCACAATCCTGACCCCTCTACACACTCTCTTCCAAATAAAATTCCAAATTGAAAATAATCACAAAAAAACAAATGAACAAACTTTCAACATTCTGGTCAGATGGAATTCATGACAGGACTTTCGAACAGTGAAAGAAAGGCCCTTGAGAACACGGAGCAAAGTGAGTATTGTGGTTAAACTTTTTTTGACATAGGAAATGGAGCTGACTTAAGCTCCTCCTTTTGTCAAAGAGAATCAAGCGTAGGAGAATTACATAAGATAAAGTAGTCTCTACTATGTCTTATGTTTTAAAGAAAACTATATCAGAAATAAAGAAAAGAAGGACAGATTCTGAGAGGAGGTGATTGGGAAAAGGCTCTGCGTGGCAGTATTGCTTTAATTCTTAGCTTAGCTGTGGGTTCCGGTTATACACCATGAGCCTTCTGCACCACTTATTTGTAAACAGGTACTTCATTTTTTTTCTTACATCTAACAACTAAGTTAGTTACAGGTAACTCTTGCCTTCTATCCTTTTAAAGCTTTCAATAAAGATTTGCATTGTTATTAACATTACCCCCTTCCTTCCCCTATCTGGATACTATCTCGTTTTATAATGACCAGTTTGACATTTCTTTCCAAAACTGTGCGGAGACCATGCCAAAAACTTCCCTTTGCCTAAAACTAAAGCAAGAGGGACTGAAATTAAGGATAACAACCTCAAATAGAAGCTTCTGTTTAGGAGTACATATCTCATCAATCTCAGACAGACATTTATATATCTTTGCTGCCTAAAACAGTTAAAATTCTAGCCTTACACCTAACTTGAATTTAAAAAATAAACAAATCATGTGATATGTAATACAGATAATGGAGAGAAGTTTATTGGGGAAAATAATACAATAGTTAGACAGACTGCTATTTCATTATGAACTCATATGTTGATTCAAACACTCTGAATGTATAAAGAAATATTTAGAAATATCAAAAGAGCAATGAATCAACCATACCAATGTCAAAATGTTTTGTTACTGATGGTTATGTGCTTTGTTAAACAGAACAGTTATGTAAGCTCTCGTAAATTGCAGATTGATTAAACGCCGTCTTTGGAGGCCTACACATTATTGAATTCTGTCTGGATGGTCTTTCAGTAAGTGTGTGGAATATTGTTTGACCCCAGTTAGCCCTCTCCAGGCCATTCTGTTCATGTCTTTTTGGGAAACTAACAGCTCATGAAACCAAGCTATATGTCTAACAAGGCTGATGTGTACTTGTAATGGCTGCATCTAGACAGTGAAATAGAAAATATAATAGTCTTACCCAGTTACAATAGTTCCTTTGTTTACATGCATTCATTGTAAGATAATGTGTTTTATTTCTGATTTAATTTTACACGATTAAACATGTCCTTTACTCTCTTCTCTTTTTAATATAATCACTATAATTTTTTTTAAATTCTTTATGTTTCATGGTAGTATCAGATAAAGCAGACATGTAATGTCATAAGCACCACACATTTCTGTTTAGTAAGTAGTCATATAAACCAGACATATTGGAATGTAAATTCTGCGTAAAATAAAAAGAAAACAATAAAGACAAAAATAAACAAGCAAGGGAAGTGTAGGGCAAACAAGAGTGTCTTAACAGTATAAGTGTGATGTAGGAACCTCGGAATTACCCCATTTGGCCCTTTGGCACAGATTCTCACAGGGCAGGGATGTTTTACATGTGGTCAAACTAGGCCATCATAGTGATAGGCACTCTAGGTTCCCACTCACCGGCTTCTTCCCGACTCCATACATGCCCCCTGTCCAATCATATGTTCCCTAGAGAAGCAATAATATGGGCAGATATTTTACTCCTAAGGAGGCACACAATATTTCATCGTATTGAACTTAGAGAAGAAAATTAAATAAAAAGTGAGGAAAATTACAAGACAAAAAGACAGCCTGTTTCAAGTCTTGCAATGGCCACTGGTTTTGAATAAGCCCAGTAGAGTCCACAGAGTAGCATGAATGTCTCTTTTCTGGGCAGGACCATTTATGGGGGGTCTTGGGTTCCCTCCTGGGCTATTGATCTTTGGGTGGCGACTTTAGCAGTCAGGTTGGTAGCTGTTCCCCGTCGCTCCTGTGAAGGCAGCTTTAGAAAACTGAATCCTCTTCTGCAGACAAGGTCAGCACCAATTCTCTCTGAGGCACTAGCAAGGTCCCTCATGCTCCCCACCGGTATCGTACACTGTGTTGTCAGAGTATCCTGGTGGTTGGCATGAATCTGCGCCGCTCCATCAATACCGCAAACGGCAGGTCGTCGAAGATTTTGACGGGACTATCCCCCACTATGACATTAGGGTGGTTTCTGGAGTGCGCCAGGATAGCTGTCTGCACAGAGATATCTTGGGTGACAGCTATGACATTGACATTGGTGCATCTGCTGGGGCGGTGGGAGCTTTTCAGATTCTGAATGCTGATAGCATTGGCCGTGCATCACAGTTTCTCTTCACCCCCAATGCCCCCGCTATCTTTTTAGCATAGCTAAGCAGGGCCTCCGGGCCCACAGACTCCGGTGCACCCTGTATCTTCACATTTCTCTGGCAGTGCCTCGCCTCCAGCGATGCCACTGTACATATAAGGCGCTGGACCTGCTCTTATTTTGTGTCCAAGTGGGATCGGGCTTCCACTAGCCGGCTCTCTCATTCCCTTTCTCGGGATTCCACTTCACCTATGCAGCGGTTTAGGCCACTGATTTCTATTTGTACCCCAGCTAGGTTGGCCTTCCACACTGCACAGAGGTCAAGTAACAGCCTCTTGATGTCCTCCTTGGTGGACATTTTGCTGAGTCATCCAATTCTGGGAACAGTTCTACTGCGGAAGCCACCGATAGTATATAGGAATTGAAATGATGGTGAAAACAGATTAGCCCTGAGTTTTGTTAGTAAAAATGTCAAAAACCATGCGAAAGTATGTTCTAGGAAAGGTTTTAAATATTGTATAGATTGCAAAGCTTGAAGGTTCAGAATAACATAGTTTCATTACTAGAGAAAATGTATTTTTAATATTCCAAATAAATTGTAACTTTTATGATCTACGTTTGTGGTCTACCAGCTACAGTGCCTGTGTGGTAAGTAGTATGTGTGTAGAACAAAAAGGAAATTTAAATAAATAATTTTAGAACATCTTAATATTAAAAAAGATTTTCAACAACATTCTGTGCCCATTCACTGTAATTCCTGCCCTATCTTTCATTTCAGAAATATTAGAAACGTGGGCATTGAACAGGTGAGCACACATTGGAGGGGGGGGAGGAGGGGACATTAGAAGACAAAACTGTCACAAAGGGAATCTTTTTGGATTTTAAATTGGCAACTTTAGAACCTAAGGGATTGCATATAGATTTGGATTTGTCTTGTTTTATACAAGTATATGGATGTGTTGTGGATTAATTATTTATTTGGAAATATGATCATTTATTTGAAGTGATTTATTCATATTTTGTATTTTTATTTATTTATATTTTATATTGTCCCCTTTCACTTTATTATGAAATTAAAACAAATGACCTAAATGAAAAAAAGGATAATTTTTGTAATTATTTTTTTAGTATGCACTTTATTTATACATATGTAACAGTACTTATAATGCATCTCATATGAACTCATTCTCACAAGTAATATATACTTGACAATTTGATAGTCCCTAAACACATAGGACCATTTGTACATATATTCTATTCCTACTGTTGGAAAATAAATTTTAACTTTTATCAAATATCCATCCCGACTGAAAAACTTGGAAGGATCAGGTGATTTTGTTTCCCGACAGTGTGAGCGGCTTTGTCACTCATCTACAATGGGGGAGGGACCTTGAGGTGCTTATTTGTGGTTGCTGCTCGTGAGTGCAAATCATCTTGAAGAGGGTTAACTGGTTAAAAGGTGTTACACTATTGTGTTGTATATGTATTTTTTCTGCATCCATTGTTTCCATTGTATATACCTTTGCATCATTGCCAGCATTACGTTTTTTTTTTTTTTATCAATTTGAGGTAAAGTAGCTCTTCTGTGTGATATGAGCCTTGGGCATCCATGACCCTGACGTTGGTTCACCGGTTGTCCTTCCTTGCACCACTTTTGGTACATACTAATCACTGCATACTGGAAACATCTCATAAGAATTGCTGTTTTAGAAAGATCTGATCCTCTGATCATCTAGCCATCACAATTTGGTACCTGTCAATGTTACTCAGATTTTTTTGCTTGCCTATTCTTCCTGCTTCCAACACATGGAATTCAAGAACTGACTGTTCACTGCTTAATATGGGTCGGGAATATTAGGCAGTAGTTTTAATATCAGTAGTTTTAAAAACAGTGGTTTTAATGTTGTGGCTTATCAGTGTATATTTTAGAAAAGCAAAAACAATGTATATGAGAATACTGAAAGCTTACAAAAATGTTAGCAAGTTCCCTCTGTACATGAGATATTTATAGCAATGGACATTGGACACAATAAATATGTGTTATAGGTAGAAGACTCAAAAAGATTCAGGCTTGTCACCCCACCAGGGGCTAAATGGACTAGGGAAGATGGTGTATATCCTCATACATGTAGGAAGGGAAAAAAACGCATATAGTGAAGTAAATTTAAAACTTTGGAAAAAATTATTAGAATGCACTTACAAACTGGAATAAAATATGAAGCGTATCTCCACCCAATGTGGAATGTGGCAGCAGCTAGGTAACTGGAGCAGGACACCAAGCAGCAGCATAAAACAAATAAAAATACAATAAAATAGAATAAAATACAATAAGAGTTGGATCTAATTTTGGACTCATTGTTTTTTATCTTATTTTATTGTATTTTTATTTGTTTTATGCTGCTGCTTGGTGTCCTGCTCCAGTTACCTAGCTGCTGCCACATTCCACATTGGGTGGAGATACGCATCATATTTTATTCCAGTTTGTAAGTGCATTCTAATGCATTTTTCCAAAGTTTTAAATTTACTTCTGTTACAAATCGCTATTTGTAACTGGCCCTTTAAATGGAAAATTGCCCTGCTTCCTTGGATTGTGGAGAAGCCTATTTGCCAGCCTCCTTCCTCATGACTATGGCCCCTGGAAGATTGTGCCCCTGAAAACTTATTAACTTTTATTGGGTGTGTATGGCCCTTTAAGAACCGTCTGGGGACATATTGTGACTTTGCTGAACAATGTCCCTTTAAGACTATGTCCCCAGACCTGTAAAATAACTTGCCCCTGGCTTTCCCCCACTTGGTTCAGTAAATAGGGCTTACTGAACCAAGTACCACACAGGCGGACCACCCAGAAGTTAAAGTATGCAGGCAATTTACCTCCAAGGCTGTGAGGTTACTGCAGGTTAATTGCACGTGGCGGCGGCCATCTTTGTTCATTCGGATGCGGTCAGCGGTGTATGCTAAAGATTCTGTGGAACTGAAATCGGCTACACATTTTGCCGAACACCGCTGACCCTTACCTTCTCCTACACTTCGTTTTTCAGCTCCAGAGACTCGAAATGGGACTTAGTAGTTTTTCGGCATGAAATTGACCGACCGCACAGCCCAAATCTATGGAACTGTTTTGGGCAGGAAATTGTGCTTGCGGTCGGTCATAAAGGGACCTCCAGCTAACTTTTGATCCGCTGGAGGGATTTGGCTGATTTTTGGAAGTGTTTATGTTTGAAGTGTGCTGAGTTCAAATATGTAATTTACGGAGATTGAATGTATAGTTTTAAAGTTACAGTGTATGTGTGAAAACTGTATTTTTACTGTATGCTATAATTATGTTATATGTTTATCTGAGGGGAGGAGACGTGGGGGTGGTACCATGTATGTGATTGGTTAATTTCATCCTCCCCCTGGGAGTGTCCTGTATGTACCTTTTTGTAATAAAAAGCAGGCTGGGTGTCCCAGTCCTCAGTTCTTCTTGACCCTTCAAAACGTAGCCTTGTCTCGTTATTGGAGGGAATTGCTGTATCACACTGGGGATTGCTATGCTCTGCATATTCCCCTGAGCTTAATCACTTAGCTCTTTTAAGAGCTTGTTCCGGATACGCTCTCCTGGAGGAGAGATCTTCCCCACACGGTCCTGGAGGACAGAAGCCGATCCAGGGTGGAAGGAAGACGGCGCGGCTCCAGTTAAGCTACGGCGGTTGTAGAGTCTGCGGTGGTTGTGGTGTCGTCTGCAGTGCTTGGAGTCCTCTGTAAGCGCTAGGAGCATCCATCAACGGAGGGTACTCGGTCGGAGTACACGGAGCTCCGTTACAACTTCACTATATGCAGTTTTTTTCCTTCCTACATGTATGAGGATATACACCATCTGGAATCTTTCCTGGTCCATTTAACCCCTGGGGGGGGTGACAAGCCTGAATCATCACATGTTTGTGAGTCTTCTACCTATAACACATATTTATTGTGTCTTTACTGTATTGCACTATTTCATGTTTATTATTATTATAGATCTCCATTTTGACCTACTTATCCAGGTCGACATTTCCAGGTGGTCTTTTATATTTTATACGTATACTAGGTGTTTTTTCCTATCTTTGTTGTGTTTATTGCCTGTAAGGAGTTTGTGAGGTACACCTGGGAACACTTAGTTTTTACGTAGTGTATTTTTTTCACTCTAGTGTATATATTTGTTTTGTTTTCAAAAACAATAACTTGCTTTCAGTCAGCACACACTCAGGTCTCAAAAAAAGGTTTAGCTTACCCCTTCCATGAGGGATACAACAACTTTAGATAATACGATTAGTCTTCATTGCCAGCATTTCAGATCAGGACTTTAGTCATTAAAGTAAGAATTCATTGTATGTAAAATTTAAGGTCAATATATATACACCCAAAAAGAAAGTTTGATGAAGTAATGTCTGATGCTATTTAGGTAATATCCCCTTTTGCTAAGGGTACCTGCAGAAATGCAGGGTTAAGTCTAAAACATTATGTCAAGCTGGGAACAACTTGTGGAAACATTATTTCTCTAGTTACTTTGCCCAAGGGCACTTTTCTCAATGTGTAATATACATATATACTCATACTGCACTTGACAAGCTGAAAGGGGATTAAAAACCATTAACTTGCGCTCTACAAGGTAACATTCATTATTAATTATAAACCAAAAGGCAGATTTCTATACATGTGGCTGTATAAGGTACCAATTCATTCATAAATGCATAAGAATTCAAATGTGTTTGTGAAAACACTTGCTAATAACTGCGCATGTGTTCTGTTTACTCTTTGTACAACATTGCTAGACATGTTGTAATCTTATATATATATTTATTTATAGGTGAACATTATTGTACTAGCTATTATTTATTGCATATATAAAAAAAATTAAACTAGCAAAAGTCATTTTGGCTTAAATTACTATACTGTGCATTGAAACATTTACCTTTTCTAAGCTTGGAGAGGGGTTAAACCTTTTTGCACAAACAAGAAAAGCATCAGGCTGTGGTTTGCCATTTTTCACTTCTGGGTCATCTCCTAACACAATATGATGGAATAATTTGAAGAAGTCTTTGTGCCTACTTGTTTTCATTTCAAATGTCACTCTGGATGAGCTGGTGGCAACAGCCACTGGGATGTTGTGCTTATTCAGATGGTAGATTAACTTTTCAACCCCTGTGACAAAAAAAAATGAGATAAAGAAATGAGAAATACACACGATTACATGATAAAGCATGCCCGTAATATAAGTGCTAATAAAAAGAGATTGCAGAACTTCTATGTTATAATATTTACAAATTGCATTTATAACATTCATTAATATTATTGAAATAGAAGCCACTAAATATTGTATGCTTTACTCAAAATTGCATTAACTATGATACGTACAAGTTGTTTTTTTTATTTATTTTTTATTTATTTATTTTAATTCCAATAGTGAAATGTGGCTAAATTCTGTATTTATGCAAACATGCAATGTATTAGTTTTTGACTCTTTGTGCTGTGCTGTTTTGAGTAAAAAAAAACGAAAAAAAAAATACAATATTATTCTAGACCAGTGATGGCGAACCTGTGGCACGCCGGGCCCTTTCTGTGGGCACGCGGCCATAGGTTCGCCAATAATGCAGAGTAGGCGCCTGCCTGCCCGAAACGGCAGGCGCCTACTCTGCTTCCGGGTCGGGAGGCAGGGGAGGGATCTTTGCAGCAGCTCCCCTGTCCTCCTGCGAGCAAGCTGTGTGGAGCGTTGCCGCACGTTACCATGGCAACGCTCCACACAGCATCGCGCGGGAGGACAGGGGAGCTGCTGCAAAGATCCCTCTCCTACCTCCCGACCCGGAAGACTGCTTGCCACCACCGGACCACCAGGGATGGCTGTGTCCCCCCCTTCCTTCATTAGAGGTAAGAAGGAGGAAGGAGGAAGGAGGAAGGAGGAAGGGGGGGACTAATTTAATATACTTTTTTTTATTTTATTTTTTTATTACTTAAATACCCCCCCATACAGCACCCCTACCCCCCCATACAGCACCCCTACCCCCCCACACAGTACCCCTACCCCCCCACACAGCACCCCTACCCCCCCACACACAGTACCCCTACCCCCCCCCCCACACAGTACCCCTACCCCCCCCACACACAGTACCCCTATGCCCCCACACACAGTACCCCTACCCCCCCACACACAGCACCCCTACCCCCCATACAGCACCCATACACCCCCCACACAGCACCCCTACCCCCCATACAGCACCCCTACCCCCCCACACACAGCACCCATACCCCCCACACACAGCACCCATACCCCCCACAGAGTACCCCTACCCCCCCACACACAGTACCCCTACCCCCCTACACACAGTACCCCTACCCCCCATACAGCACCCCTACCCCCCCACACAGCACCCCTACCCCCCCACACAGCACCCCTACCCCCCACACACAGCACCCCTACCCCCCCACAGAGTACCCATACCCCCCACACACAGTACCCCTACCCCCCCACACACAGCACCCCTACCCCCCCCACACACAGCACCCCTACCCCCATACAGCACCCCTACCCCCACACACACAGCACCCCTACCCCCACACACACAGTACCCCTACCCCCACACACACAGTACCCCTACCCCCCAGCAGTACCCCTACCCCCCAGCAGTGCCCCTACCCCCCACACACAGTACCCCTACCCCCCACACAGTACCCCTAACCCCCCACACAGTACCCCTACCCCCCACACAGCACCCCTACCCCCCACACAGCACCCCTACCACCCCACACAGCACCCCTACCACACCACACAGCACCCCTACCCCCCACACAGCACCCCTACCCCCCACACAGCACCCCTACCCCCCATACAGCACCCCTACCCCCCATACAGCACCCCTACCCCCCCCACACACAGCACCCCAAACCCCCCACAGAGTACCCCTACCCCCCCACACACACACAGTACCCCTACCCCCCCACACACAGTACCCCTACCCCCACACACACACCGTACCCCTACCCCCCACACAGTACCCCTACCCCCCCACACAGTACCCCTACCCCCCACACAGTTAGTTCAGCAGTCTTGTGTGTGTATATTCAGCAGACTGTGTGTATGTATTCAGCAGTCTCTGTGTGTATGTATTGCATTTGTTGGAGATACTAATAAATATAAGCTTAATTTGATCTATTTATATCATTATTTAAAATTTGTATTATTGAACTCTCTGCTGTTGTGTTCTTTTAAAACAAAAGTTTTAATTAGTTCGGACAACAGTACGAGTTGTTTTTTCTAAACTTAAACCTCAGTATTGAGGTTTAATTGCCGTGTTGGCACTTTAAGGAAAAAAAAAGTTGGCATGTATTGCGGTTTGGGCACTCGGGCTCAAAAAGGTTCGCCATCACTGTTCTAGACAAATGCAATTTTATTAATGACACGGAGGCTCCTATTATGCTCTTTCTTACTTTATTCCTCAGCAGCAGAGAAAATATAACTGAAAGAGAAAAAATTGAAAATATGAACAATATATAACAGATACAACCAGATCTGCCTAGTAACAGGGCAGCCAATCGGCTTATAGGAACAGTCCATAAATGTCTTGCTATATACTTCCACTTCCTCTTTCTTTGCTGCTGTCCTCAGACCAGCTAAGTATATTTTTTCTCTCCTGTATATTTGTGCTTAGTACTGTTACCAGGATTGTTTTTACCTGCTGTAGCATTTTGTTTGATTAATTGCTTGATTTATGGTTTCTGTTTCATGTGTTTCTGTGTATTTTATTGACTTTTGTACTTGTATTTGTGTATTTTTACATCCCCTGCGCTCTGCCCGGTTTCCCTGCCTGTTCTGCATTGTTCTTACTACAGGCAAGGGTCCCGGGCTAGCAGTTTTTCTCTTGGAGCTTTTCTGCTCCCTGGTTCCCCCTCCCTGTCCACAAGCGGCCGCGTTATCAGCCAGCCCGATCGGTCTCCTCGCACCCACTGGTGCGAGGGAGTTCCCGGTCATGTGTGGTGCACGCGCTCCCCGGCCATTGACGGGGGAGGAGCTCTGAGGCACCCGCGGCGTGCCCTGCATGCGGCGGCCATCTTTTGCCTCGGCACGCACATGGCTGGTGTTACTCGGCGGGTCGGCTCCCTGTACCTCTCCCCTATCGTTTTTTTACTCACTGTAAAGGTATTTTCCTCAGTGGTTTACTCAACCCCTCTCTGTTTAGGTTATTTGTTTTCCCCATTTAGTGTGTCATTCTGCTGTTAGGGTCCACTTGCTAACCTGTACTTGCCCTGTTAATATATATATTTAAAGGTACAGTTCTACTTACCTTGGATTGGTGTTCCTCTGCTCTGCAAACTATGCAAGCTAGAGGTGAAGGGTCTGATAGCCCCAATTATCCCAGTATGGACCCATTACAGGCCCCTATAACTGGGAGATGGGCTTCACTCCCTCTCAAGAGTTCCAGGCCTTATTGATTCCACCATGCAGAGGGCGCTGGCCTCGGCCATGGGAACTGTGTATTCGTCCCTGTCTCATACCATTCAGCAGGCGTTGACACAGCCCCTGGCCCCTTCTCTTTTGCCCACTCCCCAGCCTGTGCTACAGCCTCAGGCGAGTCGCAAGGCTCAGGCAAAGACTAAACACGTCTCTCCCGATGTGATGCAGGTGTTACCTGCCCTGACTGACGTGCCTATGGCCGTCCAAGATGGCAAGTTACCGCGTAAGAGAGCCGCTGGCCGGGCACCTCTGATGAAGGCTTTGTGCCGAAACGCGTAAGGTGGACCCTGAGGACATTTTTGGGACTTTTTCCATATTTATGGGACTTTCCTTATTTCTACAATTTGTTTTATCAATTTTGTTTTAACTAGTTTATATTAAAGTTTGTGTGCAATTTTCAACCTGCGTTCCTGTTTTTTGCACCAATCCTGGGAAGATACCCATCAAGAAATTTCCTACAAACGTGGCCGCAGGGGGCGTCATTTTGCGTTTCCGCCATTCAACCTGATCTCTCGGACACTGGCGTACTCGTCCAGACAGGATTGTTCGTTGGTGGTGATAGTTCCCCTCTGGCAAACTCAGCCGTGGTTTCCCCGACATGGCGATGGATTTCCCACGGATGATCGAAATGCAACCGGATGTGCTTCTGGATCCGGATGGGAACTCGCACGAATTGCGGATCAGAACATGCTCCAGCTCACGGCTTGGTTGATCTCAGGGGACCCTGGTGTGTCGCGAACGTTCCGCAAGCTACTGCACGACTCTTGGAGAATGCTTGGGCACCAGGTACCACAACAGCTTACAAATCTGCGTGGTGCGTGTGGTCTGGCTGGTGCGTGGGAAGACTGTTGGATCCACTTTCTGCCCCTCTGAAAGAGGTGCTCAGTTTCTTGACAACGCTTTTTGAATCTGGTTTGGCATACCGCACCATTAATGTCTATAGATCGGCCATCTCAGCCGGACATCTGGGGATTGACGGATCTCCGATTGGACAACATTCATTTGTGTGTCGCTTGTTGAAGGGTATCCATTTCTCTAGACCTCCGAGATCCAGGTATTCATCGTTTTGGGATGTTAACGTTGTTCTTGGTTTCTTGGAGTCGTGGCCCCGTAATGAGGAGTTAAAACTAAAACAGTTGTCATGGAAACTAGTTATGCTCCTATGTCTCCTTTCATGCAAGAGAGTCTCGGACATCAGAGCTTTGGACTGGAACGCGATCTCGTTCACCCCCGAGGGTGTCGTTTAACATCTCGAGGAGAACTAAGACGGCTTCTAAGTCGGTGGATTACCCTAGGTGTTCAGTTAGACCTGCCCTGTGTCCTGTGGCTTGTCTCCGAGTTTACTTGGATCGCACTCTCCAGTTGAGGTCATCGGAATTAGCTCAACTGTTTATTTCCTTTAGGTCACCGTTTCTCCCGGTCTCCTCGACTACGCTGGCTCGTTGGGTTAAGAGTCTCCTTTCCACTGCAGGGATTGATACTTCAATCTTTTCAGCTCATTCGGTTAGAGGTGCCATGGCATCGAAGGCTTCTACGATGGGATGTCGTTTGGATGATATCTTGAAGGCGGCGGATTGGTCTAAGGAATCTACGTTCCGCGATTTTTATTTCCGCCCGATTGAACATGTTTCCTCGTTAGTTGTGGCTCAGCTTTAAACTAGCATAATAGGAGCCTCAGTGTCATTAATAAAATTCCCAGATTTTACTAATAACATGACATAAAGTCATGATTTTATTAATGACACGGAGGCGAGTATTATTCCCGCCCACCCACCCGTGGGTCTGGGTCAGATTTACGATATTGGTTCAATCGGGGGGGTCTTCTTCTTCTCTCACGGTAAGTACCCATGAGTTACTTGTTATTAGGTATGCGGTGCAGTCTTTGTATTGTGATATATAGGATATACTGACAGTGGTGTATTTTGTATACAGGGCGCATGATTCTGATATGTTGCACTCAGATCCTAAGTTTGAATTTTACCACCTATTTCTCTATTTTTACAGCTTAATTTCGATGTGATGACGTCTACCATGTTGGCGATTGTTAATTCCTGAAGTGGATGTTTCGGTTGTTGGGTCTTCGGTTCAGAAGGCAAAGAAGAGGAAGTGGAAGTACATAGCAAGACATTTATGGACTGTTCCTATAAGCTGATTGGCTGCCCTGTTACTAGGCAGATCTGGTTGTATCTGTTATATATTGTTCATATTTTAAATTTTTTCTCTTTCAGTTATATTTTCTTTTTGCTGCTGAGCAATAAAGTAAGAAAGAGATAGCATAATACTCGCCTCCGGGTCATAAAATCATGACTTTACGTCATGTTATTAGTAAAATCTGGGAATTTTATTTGAAATTTCCTCTGTATCAATTTAAAACCATATATGTTTTATTTTTGTGTCCAAAGAAACAGTAATGTTTCAATTAAAAATTGAAAGACAATAAACTGTCTGAAATATACATGAAATTAGTGTATTTGTGAAGATTTACAGCTCATTCAAGTAAAGTTTTCAATGTCCTTTGTTTCTGTTAGACATGTGACAAAAAAATGTGTTCAGCTGGTTCATCGAAATCAAAATCCTTTTAATCCACACCCGATTTAATCAATTAGTCTGGGATTTACCTGCGGAGTTTTATTCATTGAATAAGAATCCACACTCAAATCCCAAACTAATTTATTAGTTCAGGTCTGGATTGAAAAGATATTCATGCTTACCAGCCGAACGAGCAAGACGCACATGGCGGGAGCTCCCACATCTGAGGCTCTGATTCGGGGCATTGCGCCCGACCACCGCAACGTGCCCGCAGCGGACAACCACCCTCACATCCAGGAGGTGATGCGGAGTCCGGAGATACCCGGTTCGGGACTCCCCGCCGCAGAAATGCCCGCTTTACAGCCCACGGCCTGCACGGGTGGGAGCCACGGAGAGACGGGCGCTCTCCCGGTTCTCAGGCTGAAGAGGGGATGCTCACGCACCGCTTCCCCCCCCCCTGGACCGGCGGGGGATATCCTGGTCCGCACCAGCACGAGATACACCAAACGGAGACATCGAAGCAGATGCACACCCAAGCAGCATGGAAGCAATAGGGCCCAAGATGGCGGACAAGCCACGCATCACTACACATGGCCTGCTGCAACCACAACGCAGCACAGACAGATACACAGTGGAGAAGATAAAGGAGACAAAACTTGGAACAAGGAACACCCTTGCCACCCCACCCAGACACCCCCAGGAGTTCTTTGACCAAATCTGCTCCAGCTTATGGTCACAACTCCGCTACAAGGTCCGGGCCTTCAAACAGGCAGTCCGAGCGGTGGCAGCATGGGTCCGACCAGCTACCCGGCGGCACCTATGTGAGTATCCACAACGAGCCCCCAGGGCAGCCTCTGGAAGGGGACGGAGACAGAAGGCGAAACAGCAAGTAGCGATGGCTCACCTCTCAGACGCCAATACTCGCCTTTTCAAGCGTCCACAACCGGACGAGCGACTGCCCAACCCCAGCAATGCCCCGAAGCAAGCAGACAAGCTAGGGGGCCAGCTCAAGAGACAACCCCAGCACAAGAGGTGACCCCCACGTGGCAAGCCTCGGACCGCTCTCAAACCCACGCCATCAGCCTGCCGACCACGGGCATAGGGTGAAAGGGGACATTTGGGGACATTTGCAACAAGATGGCATACTACATGACACTGTGCAAAACCAATCGGCTACCTCGCTCTCTAAGCTTTAGGGCAGCCTAGTCAAACGGCATATCAATCCTGTCATTAATACTGTTCTTAGTACTACCCAATGCCATACTTCTGTTATGGCTTCAGATTGTTGCACGATAGTTTCACCACTGTATCGAAACCTATATAACCCAGTAATGCCTGCCTATTCGCTTACCTACCTAATCATTTAAATTGATTTTATTTTGTTTTCCCATGCCAGCCCTGGCTTGTAATGCTCAGCCTCAATGTAATTATATAAAGGTAGGATGTACATAGCTACTTGGTTAAAGTGACTTACCCCAACCAGTAATATGACCTCAAGCTAAATTGTTCTAGGCAGCATGTATAGCCTGACTGTTATTTTTATCTTGATACGCCTGTCTATGCTTGCTCTTGAATCTCTATACTCTAGCAAAGCACAGCAAATACGATGTTCTACTATTGCCTGCTCGCAAAGTTAACCAATTGTGTTACTCGTTATTAGTTTGATATCCAGCACGGCTTAACTTGCATAACTTCTTGGTACTGTCTCATATACTGTATACCATGACTGCTTTGACCAGTTGTAACCGCATATAAAGTTTGCCCTCCACTTCAGCATAGTCAGGCGTATCCCTATCACTATATAGATACTGAAGCGACGTCACTCGACATCACTATTAACTTTAAGCTAATGTTACTACTCGACACTGTGACTGAACAAGATGTTTTCGTTAACCGACATAAAAATAAAAATTAGGCATTGTTATCCAGGAAATGTAACTAACGATGTATAAACCCTAACTTGTATGCCACTTTTGCATTTCCCTCTCTTCGTTCTGTACCCCATTGCACATGCCTTAATAAAACAAAGATTGACAAAAAAAAAAAAAAGATTAATTTGGATAAACCAATCAAAATTCATTTTTGCAGAAGTTTAGTTTTTGTAAATTCAATTCTGCCTTGTTGCAACTACTTGGTTCTTAGTTTACTTATTGTACATTTTGTATTGTTTTTGCTGCAATGCATTGACATAGACTCTCCCCAAATTAAAAGGGCAATCCTGGGTTCACTGTACTTATCAACTACACCACACTGATGAGGCCCAAAGAGGGCTGAAACAATTGTATGGGGTTGCTGTATTTCTGATGCAGAGGCAACTTGCAGGCATTTTGGATCTGGACTGCTCCTGTGGGCAGGATCTTTCTGATATGCAAGCGGTATAGGTTCTCTTTGTAATGGCACAAGTGAGCAAAACATTTTTTTGAGACCTGAGTGCAGACTAACCAAAGGACAGCTTTTGACCATTCTCAGAGCTCCTATATTCTCTATTTTTGTTGCAATGCATTGATCTAGGCAAGTCCTATGTTAAAGGGTAATCTAGACGTAGATCCTATGCTCACTGTGCCTACAAGGGGATCAGCTACATCACTCTGACGAGACCCATCAAAGGCTGAAAATGAACGTCCAGGGTTGCTGTATCTCTCGTGCAGAAGGAATGTGCTGGCATATTGGTTCTGGACTGCTCTTACGGGTGGAATCAACCTGACATGCAAATTGTATAGGTTCTCTTTGCACCCCTGATAAAGGCAACCCGTAGATGCCAAAACGTTGGGGGGATTGGTGGCTCGTATTTCTGTCTTGAGGCTTGTGAGATTTCGGTAAATTACTGTATGGATTATGGTTTGCTTTATTTTGTTACATTGTTTTTTATATATTGATTGTTTAAGTTGTTCTAATTAAAGATTTAGACTACTTATTGTGGCTGTTATAGTGTGCATTCTGTATCTTGTACATATTATTAACACCTTGATTGGATCCCAATCAGGATCTATTTGATATTACAAAAGAGATGTTAATCCACTAAACTAAACATTTATTTGAAAATTAGTACAGCATATAAATCAACTACAACACATGCGAACTAAGTAATAACAAACTGCCTTAACTTTAGTGCTTTATTATCTATAACAACTGGATAATTATAGCAGCAAACATTAATTAGGACAAAATAAAGAGGATTGCACTAAAAGCAGCTACACATTAAAAAAAATAGAGTACATGTGTCACTCCACACAAACTGCATAAATTCACTTGCAGATTGAGGATAGTCAGATACAAGTGCTTTGATACAAAGGGAATTATTAAACTTTATAACAAAGCAATGTCACCACAATACCATGTTTCTGACACATTTGCTAGGGTGCCAGTGTCTGAACGTAGTGAAGCCACACCATTCTATTCCTATAAAAACTAGTTGGCAATATATAATTTAATTCTAAGTGTATTTTGATATAAATGTATTAATATCAAAATACAGTTAGAATAATATTATATATATTCTATAATTATTTTACTTTTTTATAAGATATATATACACTCACAAACAATATATATAGCAAAAAATAAACAATCAAAATGCACTCACAGGTCTTCGTGTTGTAGAAAAAACTGGTGCTTTATTAATTCATATGTAGTGTACAAAAATCAATCGACGTTTCGACCCTGCCGGGTCTTTTTCAAGATCATAAGATACATCACATTAAAGTGTTTATATATTGAATACAAATCTAAGTGAGTGTGCACTTACCCAATGGTGAAGTGAAGAGGAGTGTGTCTGCCCGTTAGAACCCGGAAGTGATTGGAAGCCGCACAGAACGTCACGTTGTCGGGACGTCGGACGGAGAAAAAATGGTTGCCGAGGCAACAGTACAGAATAAAGAAAATCGCATACCGAGCGCAAGTGAATCATTGTGGAGAAAGGAATAGGTAGTATAAACTACCACAAGAGAGTAAATAGCCCAGATGCCAGGAAAAAGATCTAATAAACATGCAGCCAGTGCTGTGCAATGTGAAGTCCCAATAACACACAAGTGTAAAAGTGAAAGCAAACAGAAAAAACAAACTGTGAATACAATCACAATCCTGACATCATAAGTTAAAATCAAAGCAGAGAACAAAACATATTCATAGAATGCTATATACATATTTTTTTCAGGAAAACTTTGTCTTATATATAATATACACTAGAGCATACTGTATAGTGTATTAATAGTATGATAATCTAATGCTAGAAAATATGTCATAATCTCCAAGCTTCACACGGTCTGGCTCTATTAGATATACACCTGGAGTTAATATGCTAACTAGAGGGCTGGAAGGATAAATGGGACAACCTATTTGAGATAGAACCAACTGCACAGTGTGTTATCAGGAATGACATATCAGAGAAAAAAAATCAATAACCAAACAGGAATAAATAAATAAATAAGTGAATAAACATCGCTGGTAGATAAATCTAGCGTACTATCATCAAATATTAACAAACAATGGACTATCTATGACAGGTCCAAACTAGGATCCGTCATGCGGAATTATACCATAGTGACTATAGCGTGTGATTACTGCATACAAATGAAAAGCTTATAATAAATCAAAAACATGAGAAGAGAAGAATCTAGTGCTAATGAAAGCTAAAATTCTATCATCAAATGTAAACAAACAGATCACTATATATGGCTGATCTAAAATAGGGTCTATCTTACAAGATTGTGACTGTAGCATATGATTGCTGCATACAGGTCAAACGCCAGAGGTAAATTGAGAACAATAACTGTCCATAGACAACACCACTAATTATCTTTGGCCATATTGAAGTGCCTTAAAACTAATGAAGTAATACTAGTAGCATATGATTGCTACCTACATCTAAAAGAACGACAAAAGTGGAAAAAATAAGTAATGAAATGATCACTATGGCGTATGATTGCTACACTAGATTCTTTTTCTCATGTTTTTGATTTATTATAAGCTTTTCATTTGTATGCAGTAATCACATGCTATAGTCACTATGTTATAATTCCGCATGACGGATCCTAGTTTGGACCTGTCATAGATAGTCCATTGTTTGTTAATATTTGATGATAGTACGCTAGATTTATCTACCAGCGATGCTTATTCACTTATTTATTTATTTATTCCTGTTTGGTTATTGATTTTTTTCTCTGATATGTCATTCCTGATAACACACTGTGCAGTTGGTTCTATCTCAAATAAGTTGTCCCATTTATCCTTCCAGCCCTCTAGTTAGCATATTAACTCCAGGTGTATATCTAATAGAGCCAGACCGTGTGAAGCTTGGAGATTATGACATATTTTCTAGCATTAGATTATCATACTATTAATACACTATACAGTATGCTCTAGTGTATATTATATATAAGACAAAGTTTTCCTGAAAAAAATATGTATATAGCATTCTATGAATATGTTTTGTTCTCTGCTTTGAGTTTAACTTATGATGTCAGGATTGTGATTGTATTCTTTATGCGATTTTCTTTATTCTGTACTGTTGCCTCGGCAACCATTTTTTCTCCGTCCGACGTCCCAATCACGTGACGTTCTGTGCGGCTTCCAATCACTTCCGGGTTCTAACGGGCAGACACACTCCTCTTCACTTCACCATTGGGTAAGTGCACACTCACTTAGATTTGTATTCAATATATAAACACTTTAATGTGATGTATCTTATGATCTTGAAAAAGACCCGGCAGGGTCGAAACGTCGATTGATTTTTGTACACTACATATGAATTAATAAACCACCAGTTTTTTCTACAACACGAAGACCTGTGAGTGCATTTTGATTGTTTATTTTTTGCTTATATATTTGACGCCAGCAATTTGCACCCAGGCATGTGAGATACAGAGATAATTTTTTTATTTTGTTTTGGAGGAGAGTGCCAAGCTTTCACGTGTGTATATATATATATATATATATATATACACACACGTGTGTAATATTACTCTAAGTGTTTTATATTCATATATGTATATATTAATAAAGAATACACTTAGTATGACGTTTTATATATATATATATATATATATTTCATCTATGTACACACACACACACATATATATATATATATATATATATATATATATATATACACATATACACATATATATATTTATTACATTTTTTTATTTTTTTTTAAAACACATGCAGGGAGACTGCCTGTCAGTTCCTGGTAGACCACCTGCAGGCAGCACTATGGACTCCTATTGCGACCATGTATCCCACAGGTCCTAATTTGCCGAGTGGGGACTGTCTGGGCTGTCAGAGTGTCCCCTCAGATGGAGAGGAACACCTCAGGTAAGGAAGAAGGAATACCGCAGACGTACTAGGTACATCTGAGATACTTAAGGACCAGTTTTGTCGGCCATACCTAGTACGTCCACAGTCGGGAAGGGGTTAAATAAGTATAATTATAGGTGGGGGGTACAGAATATAAGAAGAGGGTAAGAGAACAAGCCATACTGTACAGTTACATCTCATAGATCAAAGAGCATCGAGACAGATATACAACGACTTTAGGCAACATACCACTATCGTATTAGGGTCAGGCATTTGAAATATGTAGGAGTATAGCAATATAATGGTTTTCTATCAGGAGGTGGATTATTACAGAATTAATTCTAACAGAGTAAAGCACGCATCCTCTTTAGTCTCACAGCAGTAGTGATTACGACCTAGAGTGGGAGGAAAGCCCCCATGGCAAAACCAGCCACCCACTTGCTCACTGTGGTGAGTAGTAGAGTAATTCACCACTACTGCAGAGCAGGGGATCATAACCACCCAGGAAGTCTCATGGGCAGAGTAACAGGAGTACAAGTAAAATTGTTGCAGAGTATGTTTTTGTTTATGTGCCGATCTGCATGGGTACCACAGCTTCCATGTGTCCGAGGACGACTGGCCCCTTTTAAAAATGTCAGCCACAGCAGGGCTGGGAGGAAGTGATGGTCGGTCACTTCCTCCCAGCTTACTCCATGTGGAAGGGAGGAGAGACAGAGCTGACACTTTGAGGAGGGGAGAGCCAGCTGACTGCCATCAGCTCCAGCCACCCTCATGTACCCAAAAGGTAAGAAACAGAATAGTGGCTTAAAATGAGCTGCAAGTGTTGGTGTGTTTTTGTATGTATATCAGTATGTATGTGCATGTGTCTGTCTGTCTGTCTGTATGTAGAGTGTGGAGGAAGTAGGTGGTTTTGTCAGAGTTGAGCTCAGTAAGCTTACAGTTTGGAGACTGAAGTTTATCAGCCAGATCTGAAGAAGGGTTAACCTTATTTTGTATACAAACCTCGACTATCTGATTATGACAGTCCAGTAAGTCAGATTGTCAGCATAGTTTGATTTGAGAGGAACAGCCTTCGCATCACTGCCTTGTAGGCTGACCATATAAAATTGACAAAGGTCCCTCTGTCAGAGTTTACAACAAAATATTTTTTGAGTTTGTGCTCTCTGGCATTCTTAAAAGTGTTATCAGTAAAAGTGATTCATTGAGGCACCAAGGCACCATGTAAGTCTAAGTATACAGGGCTGTGATCTGACCAAGAGATGTAAACTGCAGTAAACGCCAAAAGTTGGGCCAAAGCAGTACTATCCATAAAGAAAGTGTCTATATGGGTGTAAGTGTTGTGTACTCTAGAATGGAATGTATAATCTAAGTCCATTGGGTGGAGAGTCCTGCATGTATCACAGAGGCCATTTATGTGTAGTAGTTTGGATAGAACCTTACAAGTGGCAGTCATATGCTTTTTCCTTCTCCCTGTGGGGTTAGCTGAGGTGTCTAGACTGGGGGATTTGATAAAGTTAAAATCACCACTTAGGAGTATACCTCCTTGTCTATGTTTCTCTATTTCCTGCAAAAGCAAGTGGAGGAACCTAATGATCATAATTTGAGAAATAAGCAAAGGCCAGGGTGTACTGTACATTGTTAAATAACCCTATGAGGATTACAAATCTACTGTCAGAATCTATGTAATATCTTTGGAGGATGTAGGCAATATCCCTGTGACTAACAATTGAGGCTCCTTTAGTTTTATTATCAGAGAGAGCATTATATTGATGTGGGTAATGTTTGGTGAAGATAGCCGGGATATGGCTTTTAGAGAAATGTGTCTCTTGTATGCATGAAACGTCTCAGAGGAGAAGTCTCCCAGGGGAGTTCAGGCCTTTAACATTAAAAGTTATAATCCTCATAACAGAAAGAAATTAGTGATTTACTAGACAGAGGATGTCCTGAGAGCCTCTCACAGGAGTATCTCGTTAGAGGGTCGTGTGTATAGAAATTCAGTTGCCCAGTGTGTAAGCATTACCTTTAGGGCCCAATGGAGAGTAAATAAGTTACTTGCGAACCCAAGATACAATGCAAGGTGTTAGATGTCTAGTGCAAGGAGAGTGTGGAGATATGTGGTAACCCAGAGAAGGAGAGGGAGAGAAAGAGAACAGAAATAAATAATGTGCAGGGGGGATATACAGAAGGGCTCATAAAAACCTTAGCCAGGCTTCACCGAGAGTGAGTCGGTCGAATGTAGTGGGGGTCGTGGTTAGGTAGCAACAGAATAAGATGGTATATCTTAAGTTTGATAGGAGCGTTAATGAGCAGGTATACCAAAAGGACCATGGTATGTCAGGGGAGAGAAGAAGGTAATCAAGAAATGCTAACTGCATTGTTAATGATTGGGCAGAGTCATGGTCTAGCTGGCATGTTGCAGCATAAGTTTTCTTTTATATCTTAAAGCAAACTAACATCATAGTAGGAATAGTAATCCCAATATCATCTAAATAACGAGCAATAAAACTTTGCAAACATGTGAACAGAACTGTATAGAGGCAGGTGTGTAAAACAGATCATAGAACAGAAAACTACACCTGGGGGTATTACTTGAGAGTTTTTTTCGGACATACAGACTATCAGACATACAGATATACTCACACACACTGACAATGACGTAGGACGCTGAACGCACACATGGATGCAGGTGTGGTGATGTGGAAAAAGGAAGCGTTATTATGCTGTTTGTGAATCCGTGTAACGAGATTTAAGAACATCTGGAAGAGTATCTGGAAGAATACAGAGAGAGTTTGTGCAACCCGTGAGGAAACCTGACAGAGCAGCCCAGTCCAGCAGACCGTCCTGGGCAATTGTCAATACCTTGCTGACACATCGAGCGTGCACCCTTGCGAAGGTATAACTACCAAGGCAGGTCTGAGCGGTGAGTCCTTGTGGTAGGAAGGGCAGTGAATGGTGAAACACTATAGGGTAAAGTCTCTAAAGCAGCAAGCTGTGAGTAGGTCGCAAGGCAGCCGCAAGTGAGATCCTTTGGATATAAAGGTCTGGATTTCAAAGCCACAATACACAGAGGGAGTCATGCAAAGTAGCCGGTTTCCAGAAAGACTATAATTTAAAGCAAGAAAGGTAATGGGAAAGGAACACACAAAGCAACTGTCCAAGTTCAATTATTTTACGATTTTTCTTTCATGAACTTGCCTATAAATTCATATAAGTACATTTAAACATATATATCTTCACATAGTATACCCAGTGGTGTATTTTGGATTTGTGCTGCTCGGGCACCCCCCCCCCCCCCCCAATTTAAATTTTCCCCACCCCTTCCTTTCAAGGCCGCACTTTGACTGACAGACGCTCACTCACTGACAGACGCACACTTTCATATACACTGACAAACAATGACATACACACACTCACTGATTTAACACACTAATAGACAGATGCACACTATTACTCGGACACTCACTGACAGACATACATGCTCTGACGCACTCGATGACAGATACATACACACTCACTGACAGACACACACATTCACTCACAGACACACACACATACATATTCACTCAAAGACACACACACACACTCACTTAGACACACAGACTTACAGACACACACACACTTCCCCCAACACTCACAAATTATTATAATTTTTTTAAATTGTAATTGAAATCCACCCAGCCTCCCTTGGAGAGCTGGAGTGGATTACTTACCTGCGGCCCAGTGGGGCTACTGGGCGGGCAGGCAGGGGGCGGACAGGCTGAGTAGGCGGCAAGGGAGCTCATATTTTCCTGCTCAGCTCCCTTGCTTGCCGCTTAGTGAACCCGGGAGCCGGAGTGATGTCATATTCTGGCTCCCGGCTTCATTAAGCTGAGTAGGAAGAGCTCAGGTGAGCATGCTCCCTTGCTGCCCTCCACCCGCCTCGGGGGGCTCAAAAGTGGCCAGATTTTGAGCCTCCCAGGACATTAGGCAAACAAGGGATCTACCTGGGCTTTGGGGTGGCTTGTTTTATCGCCCCCTGCAAAGTGCTGCCCAAGGCAAATGCCTTGTTTTCCTTGTGATACATACATCACTGAGAATACCAGAAGATACAAGAAGTCTGTACGTCTTGGGACCTTGTGTAGAACATAAAAGAGAAGGACTGGAAGGGTTGAGTTAAATAAACAAAACCACTTGCAGGCCTAGTATCACTAAAGAGACTGCTCTATCATGGATAGATTTAAATACTGTATGTATTGAGAGCAAAAAAAGAAACAACAAATTTTATTATCCCTAATCGGGCAAAAAACAAAACATAATGTGAAGAGTCAAATAGTGAAAATATAACAATAATAAACAAAAAATAATAGTAATAAGTGATTTAAAATATGACTAACCGTTATATCAAGTCAATCCAGACAGTTTTCATACAGATCAAAAATAATTATATAAAATGTTACACATTATGGCAACAAAATAATTTATCTGTATCTAGTACTAAGATTGAGCTTGATATTTAACCCCTTAAGGACACATGATGTGTGTGACACGTCATGATTCCCTTTTATTCCAGAAGTTTGGTCCTTAAGGGGTTAAGGTATAACTCACGGTTTGACTAAAGGGCAAAAGGAGCAAGGGGCATTGTGATGCACAGAGTCATAAAAGACTTGAAATAAATGATGTCACAAATTCCCAAGAGAAATCAATTGCAAGTATACATAAGGAGATAGTGTCTCCATGCAAAGGGATGAGGAGATATTTGGGGAGATAAAAGGCAGCAAAAAACAGGTTGACTATCCAATCAACCGTAAAGCGGACCTAATAAGTGCAGCCATAGTAGGCTTTCCCCTATTTCCCCATCAAAAAGATTGTGTCTCTGTATTGCACGATATGCTTGGCTGTGCAGAGTAAATCGCTCAATGGTAAGAACCTCTATGGATATGCTGTGTGATAATAGTGAACATGCATAGGAGTAGGGGTCTATTGGTGTGCAGCAGAATTGTCAGATGCGTTTGGAGTCCCAGTAAAATTGCCGTAATGTTGGGGCTCCAAGTACACAGCTGCGGCATCCACAGATGAACTCCCTTTGCCAAATTCAGCAGTTATTGTTTGTCAAAAGCAGAAGCAATAATAGATAGTTCAATTGACCAAGTACCTATCAAGCGATTCTAATGGAGATTTAGAGTTAGGATATCCCTATACTAATCCTCAGAAGATGATATATTATTCAATAGTGGTAATAGTAGTCCCTGATGGGCTCTCCTTGAGCAGAAGAGAATGACTAAAAAAACGTGAGTCCTAGATATTGTGAGTTTAGCCCGACGCGCGTTTCGGTGATATCATACGCTTTTGTCAAGAGCTGAATTGTGGATTGTGCTGCACCACTTTTTAACCCTATAACACCACACCCCCTTAAGTCTGTGACGTCAAATGACGCTCTCGGATAGTACAGGGGTGTGTTCTATTGAGGAGAGTGGCAAATGTTGAGTTCGGCAGGGGGAGATAAGTTAACCCCCAAGTTGTCAAAATCATTGGGAGTAGAGAATCCTCCCAGAGCCCAAAGTAGGGATTATATGATAGTTATTTATTAGTTCCAGAAATGACCTGTTGATCATTAAGAGTATATGTTCATAACGAAGTGTGATAATACACAAAAGTGAGAATAATGCATCTCTTGTTTTGATGTATTAATTCAATGGGTAATAAGGTTGGTATGATTATATGAAAAATAATAATGCAAAATATACCTCTCCATCAAGATGAAGCTTGATCTATTGGTGAGATAGTGGTTCCACCTGAGTTGAAATGCCCAGTGTACAGCCAAAGTTGCCAAAAATGTAAATAATATTATGTAATGTAGGTTACTATATTTAGCCAAGAGCTTGTAATTAGTGAGGATGGACTCACATCAAATTTGGTTTAGATAGTAGTATGTGCAGACATGTGGTCCTTGGATTAGTGAAAGATAGAAAGAACTATTAACCTAACCTAACTAAATAGTCATTTTGACATAGTGTATATATTGGAAATGATAACAGAGTTCATCCTAATCCCTACTAGAAAATATTTTAGGGCTAGGTAACTATAAGAACATCCATCCTTATTACAACTTGCAAATCTATACACCCTGTTCCAAATTATTATGCAAATTCTATTTAAGTGTCACAAAGATTAAATATTTTGTTTTTCAGTTTAACTCATGGATGGCATTGTGTCTCAGGGCTCTTTTGATCACTGAAAACAATCTCGGACACCTGTGATAATTAGATTGCCAGGTGAGCCAAATTTAAGGAAAAACTACTGAAGGAGGGTGTTCCACATTATTAAGCAGAGCACCATTTTCATGCAATATGGGGAAGAAAAAGGATCTCTCTGCTGCCAAAAAGAGTGAAATAGTCCAATGCCTTGGACGAGGTATGAAAACATTAGATATTTCACGAAAACTTAAGCGTGATCATCGCACTATTAAGAGATTTGTGGCTGATTCAGAGCACAGACGGGTTCGTGCAGATAAAGACACATTGAGGAAGATTTCTGCCAGATCCATGCATCGGATCAAGAGAGCAGCTGCTAAAATACCATTACATAGCAGCAAACAGATATTTGAAGCCGCTGGTGCCTCTGGAGTCCCACGGACATCAAGGTGTAGAGTCCTCCAGAGTCTTGCAACTGTGCATAAACCTTCTATTCGGCCACCACTAACCAATGCTCACAAGCAGAAACGGCTGCATTGGGCAGAAAAATACATGAAGACTAATTTTCTAACAGTCCTGTTCACTGATGAGTGCCGTGCAACCCTGTATGGTCCAGATGGATGGAGTAGTGATGGTTGGTGGACGGCCACCATGTTCCAACAAGGCTGCGACGTCAGGAAGGCGATGGTGGAGTCATGTTTTGGGCCAGAATCATGGGAAGAAGCTCGTTGGCCCCTTTAGGGTCCCCGAAGGTGTAAAGATGACCTCTGCAAAGTATGTGGAGTTTCTGCCTGACCACTTTCTTCCCTGGTACAGAAGGAAGAACTATGCTTTCCGTAATAAAATCATCTTCATGCATGACAATGCACCATTTCATGCTGAAAAGAATACCTCTGCATCAATGGCTGCTATAGGGATAAAAGGAGAGAAAGTCATGGTGTGGCCTCCATCCACACCTGACCTCAATCCTATTGTGAACCTTTGGAGCATCCTCAATCAAAAGATCTATGAGGGTGGGAGGCAGTTTACATCCAAACAGCAGCTCTAGGAGGCTATTCTGACATCTTGCAAACAAATTAAAGCAGAAACTGTCCAACAACTCACAGGTTCAATGGATGCAAGACTTGTGAAGCTGCTATCAAATAAGGGGTCCTATGTTAAAATGTAACGTGACCTGTTAAAATGTTTAAAAAGTTAAAATGTTGTTATAAGTTTGATTGAAATAGCTTTTGATTTCAGTAAATATGCTGCAAACACAACAAATTACAATTTTCAGTTCTTTACAACCTGTAAAGTGTTTTGAAACTTACTGTGCATAATAATTTGGAACAGTGCATTGTAAGTTTTTTATGTTTTAAAAAAAAATACCGTTATCATTAGGAGGTGTGTTCAATAAAATTTGAATTGTACTCTTAATAGTTGATAACATGAGAATTATGCTGATTGTAATTTACATCAATTAGTTAGGTAAATGAGAAAAATATCATTTGCATAATAATTTGGAACAGGGTGTAGATAACTCATAAGTATATATACAGAAGTGATTCATATTTCATATGTTAAGACCAACTCAGGACCAAAAAGGACCTAATTGTCTTGAACCTTATGTGTCCTCAGACCAATATTAATAAGTCAGATCAAATAAAAGGTGCAAATGCAAACCCTTCATTTAAACCTTTAGGTTGGAGAGTTTTTAGCCAATAGATCCAAAAGTTTTCTCTTTGTCTCAGAAACCTATCATAGTTCCCCTTCTTTTGTCTCGTCGCACCAACTCAAGTCCACAGAAGCGAAGACCTTGTGGATTACCTGAATGATGTGCCTTAAAATGACGGGCGATAGGAGTCTCTGTGGTGAGTTTAGGGGACCTAACGTGTTCTTTAATTCTCTCCCTGAGGGGTCTGAATGTTTTTCCCACATATTGTAGGCTGCACTCACAAGTGAGTAAGTAGACAAGACCTGCAGTATTGCAGTTGAAGAATGACATGATATTAAAAGACTGTTTGCCTTCACTGTCACAGACTTTCATAGAGTCGCGTTTGATGTACCTACAAGCGACACAGCGCCCACATTTGAAGGAACCCATAATTGGGGTGTTCAGCCAGGTATGTGTACTGGAGCGGTGAGGTTGAAAAGGACTCGGGACCAGAATGTCCCGGAGGTTTTTACCTCTACGTGCGGTAATCTCGGCTTTGGAACAGAGTATCCGTTTCAGATGTATGTCTTCCAATAGCAAGGGCCAAAAAAATTTCTAATAGCAAGGACCATAATTTTTGAATACCACTTCTAACTTGCTCTCACCCTATGTCATATGTCACAATCATGCGTGGATGGGGATGGGGGTTAGTGGGTGTTTCAGGTGGATCAGTGGTCAGTAATGTATCTCTGTCCCTTGTATTCTATACATTGTAGAAAACTGTTGCATATTGAAATTTTGGATACATAGGGCTAAAGATAAGTGCAAAATTGGGGTTGACCTAATGATATATTGATTAATAGCCTGTTTATATTTGTCTTTTTCTGTGGGAATTCTTTTGTTAAAATGAAAGATTAGAATATATTGGAGCACTAAAGGGGAGATAGATTTTTTTTTTTTTTTTTAAAAGGGCCAAGAAAGCTTGCAATATGTCTTACAAAATTAAATATCCCCCAAATATTTTGCAACTTCTGAAAGATTTTTATTTCATATTGATCTCACAGGCTTATCCAAATTGGAAATCTGTTTGGCAGTTCCTATTTTAATGGCAACGAATGTATGTTTATCCAGGTACTGGGGGAGTGAAGAAAGCTCTAGCTCTTCCAAAATTGTATCTCAAATTAACTACCAAGGTATAATTTTCCATTATACACTTTATACACTTTAATAATGGAAGTATTGAGAAGTATAATAAAATTTGGTCTAACTGGTTTGAATATTTTAACTTCAGATATCAAAACATGTAGAACATTGAACTATCTAATTATTACTTAATTCTAGTCCTCAATCAAGTTAGATTTTTAAACTGACCCTGGTGATTTATACCGAAGACTGATCTCATAGGTGTATAAGTAATTAAAGAAAGACGTGAAGTTCTCCTCTCATTCCCCCTTTAGGCCTCCCCAGCCGAGCATTCTTTTTTTTTTTATTTTGTGTCATGTGAATTAAATAAGAGCTAAAGTAGAATAATATTACAAATGATCCTGGACTTAAATAATCTCAGAAAAATGAATGTAATATAAACACAATATGAAAATCACCTAAAAGGTTTATTTTTCTACTACTATATAGACACGTAGGTAGCAGATTAAAATATATCAGGTCTGAGTAGCAAACCTGTTAAACAACATAATTGTTAAATATAGATTTTTTTTATATATCGACTAAATGTATATGTGTAATTTATCATGTACATGATGTGGGTATTGTTTGTGTTTTTTCTGTATTTTTGTCTCATCTTGTATTTTTGTCTCATATGTCATGAAATTTTATGTTGTCTATATGGTAAATCCAATAAAAAATAAAAAAACGATTCGGGTTGTTCTTCTGGATCGGTCTTCCTGATCATCAAGCTTGAGGACCATGTCTAACTCCTGCAGCATGTCAGTCAGGCTGTTGTGGGCCATCAGAAATTCAACCATTTTGTGTTCAACATGGGACATTCGTTGGCCTATGTCTTGTATTTCCCTGCGTAGTTCGGTCGCCAGGGACTGTATTTGGGTAGAGATGCTAGCCTGAAGTGAGGCAGAGAACTCCATCATCCCTCTTATCTTGGCAGTGGTGATGGGCTAGTCATCAGCCAGCAAGCATGGGGAGGTGGGGGGAGGATTGGGAGGAGAGAATCCTCTCGAAAACAGGCCTCGGTGTCATCCTATTGCGCAGTAGGGCCTTCCTGGACCTTCAATGCAGTGGCATTTGTTAGGAAGAACAAGGCACAATTTGCTTTGGATTTTTTAGTTTTTTGTCTCTGGGACATCTTGCTGCTCACGGTATGTAGGTGGGTGAAATGTCACTCATTTATTAATACAATTATGCACAGCTTGTTAGTGCTCAAGTCCTTGTAGCTTCACAGATCTATGTCCATGCAGCTCATGTGCCAGGCCATGCCCCCAGAAAAAAAAATATTTTTTTATATAGATTTTCTCCCAATCTAGTTATTTTCTCTTAAAACTGCTAACACAGTGTATAGATGGAATTGTATGCTCTTGTTAAAGAGTTAATATTGTTTTCAGCACTACAGTCATGCAAAGTCATTACCATTCATGAACTGATAGGGAAAAGGACAGATGTACAAGAGTAGAATTTTGTTTTGATTCACAGTGTTCTCTGCTGAATAACATTTTATTTCAAGTGCCTCCAATATTCAACCCATACAGCATTAAAACATAAGCATATTCACACAGCTTAGAAAAGAACACAAACACTATATTTATGGGAGTACAATTATATTGATCTCTTGTTTCTTCTATCTCATTTTATAAAATAAAATAGACGCAGTATGTATATATATCGTTTGGTGAAAGTAGATTAAAAATATGAGAGCTGGTATGACCAGAATACCGAAAAAGAAAACAAATAAAATGTATGGAAAAAAAAAAAAAACATGGTGCAAAGCTTAATGTTTGTTCATCATGTGAAATATACCGTATTTATCGGCGTATAACACGCACCGGCGTATAACACGCACATCATTTTTAGAAAGAAATTCCAGGAAATTTCCCCCCCTCCCATAGTATTCCCCCCCCTCATCCCATAGTATTCCCCCCTCATCCCATAGTGTCCCCCCATTTCCATAGTATTCCCCCCCCTCCCATAGTATTCTCCCCCCTCCCATAGTATTCTCCCCCCTCCCCTCCCATAGTATTCTCCCCCTCCCCTGCCATAGTATTCTCCCCCCTCCCATAGTATTCTCCCCCCCTCCTCTCCCATAGTATTCTCCCCCCCTCCTCTCCCATAGTATTCTCCCCCCCTCCTCTCCCATAGTATTCTCCCCCCCTCCTCTCCCATAGTATTCTCCCCCTCCCCTCCCATAGTATTCTCCCCCCCTCCCCTCCCATAGTATTCTCCCCCCTCCCCTCCCATAGTATTCTCCCCCCCTCCCCTCCCATAGTATTCTCCCCCCTCCCCTCCCATAGTATTCTCCCCCCCTCCCCTCCCATAGTATTCTCCCCCCCTCCCCTCCCATAGTATTCTCCCCCCCTCCCCTCCCATAGTATTCTCCCCCCCTCCCCTCCCATAGTATTCTCCCCCCCTCCCCTCCCATAGTATTCCCCCCCCTCCCCTCCCATAGTATTCTCTCCCCCTCCCCTCCCATAGTATTCTCCCCCCCTCCCCTCCCATAGTATTCTCCCCCCCTCCCCTCCCATAGTATTCTCCCCCTCCCCTCCCATAGTATTCTCCCCCCTCCCATAGTATTTTCCCCCCTCCCCTCCCATAGTATTCTCCCCCTCCCCTCCCATTCTCCCCTCCCCTCCCATTCTCCCCTCCCCTCCCATAGTATTCCCCCTCCCATAGTGTACTTCCCCCCCTCCCCTCCCCTCCCATAGTGTACTTCCCCTCCCATAGTGTACTTCCCCCCCCCTCCCCTCCCATAGTGTACTTCCGCCCCCCTCCCCTCCCATAGTGTACTTCCCCTCCCATAGTGTACTTCCCCCCCCTCCCCTCCCATAGTGTACTTCCGCCCCCCTCCCCTCCCCTCCCATAGTGTACTTCCCCCCCCTCCCCTCCCCTCCCATAGTGTACTTCCCCCCCCCTCCCCTCCCATAGTGTACTTCCCCCCCCCCTCCCCTCCCCTCCCATAGTGTACTTCCCCTCCCATAATTACTTACCTGTCCTGAAGCGTGGGCCGGCTTCACAGGTTGCACCGCGGTACAGGAACTTTAATTTCATGTTCCGGTTTCCGGCGGGACTGAAAGGAAGTTCCTGTACCGCGGTGCAAGCTGTGAAGCTGGCCCACGCTTCACGACAGGTAAGTAATTATGGGATATCGGCGTATAACACGCACCCACGATTTTCCCCCTATTTTCAGGGGAAAAAAGTGCGTGTTATACGCCGATAAATACGGTAGTTTTTAGAGTGTTAAAGCTATTTAAAATGCTGGTGTGAAAATATTTAAACAAAATAATTGATCCAAATTGAACAATATATTAACCGACATGTGGGGCTTCTGACAATTTTGCTCAAGATGGTATATGCCATCTTCAATAGCATGATATTTATGCTATTCAAAGATGATATCCTTCAGTTTTAATTAAACATATGCACAAATGAAAACATTACAAAATATATATTTTTTCTAAAGTTTGCTAGATAAATTTAAGTTGTGTCAATAAAATAACATCAACGCAATAAGCTTGGAGGGTTGGAATACATGCAGAATAGTAATACATTTCAAAATGAAGGGCAAAATAGTCAAATTAGAAATATTCTTAAACTCAATTCCGCTTTTAGTTTGGCTACCTGGCCAGAGAGTGGCTGCATGAAAAGATAATATAAGGAGGAATTACTTTAGCCTAGAGAGTCTCCAACTGAAACAGATAGCAGTTAAAGGGACACTATAGTCACCAAAATAACTTTAGCTTAATTAAGCTGTTTTGGTGTATAGATAATGTCTCTGAAGTTTCACTGCTCAATTATCTGCCATTTATGATTTAAAGGACCTCTATAGGCACCCAGACCACTTCAGCTCAACGGGTTTGTTTTCCTAGCACTATAGGATACCTTTAAGTTACTTGTTTTTATTTATACAGCCTTAGCTTCACCTACTCTGGCTATAACTGACACCTACTTGAAAACACAATCAGATGTAACTTGCTTTACAAGTTTTTATCTCCTACTAGGTAAATTAAATTTTAATCACGGATAGGATGCTCCTATACGGTTTAGCAAGCTTTTAACAGAGCAGGAGATCGGGAATTCTAAATTAAGTAGAATTTGCACTAAAGGAAGTATAAACATTAGATTACTCTTTACAGGCAGTGTTTAAGAAGGCGGTGTAAGTCACATGAAGTGAGGTGCTTCTAGTGCTGAATAAACAATGTGATTTAACTCGTAAATGGCAGAGAATTGAGCAGTGAAACTGCATGGGGCATGATTTATACACCAAAACTGCTTAATTAAGCAAAGATTTTTTGGGTGACTATAGTGCCCCTGGTGGTGCCTGAAAAGGAAAGTGTAACAATGAAAAAAGGTGTGAACAAGGAAAATATGGTGTCACAAAGGCCAAGACTGCAATGAGTTTAAAGAAAGAGGATGTGATCAATACTGTTAATCAGTAGAGCAGTCAAGGTGAATCAAATTATATAATGACCTTTTGATTTAGCAGTGAGTAAAAGCCAGAACTATTACAACATAGGGCCAGTAGAGTGCAGAGAGTGGAAACATATTTTATAGGATCAGGGAAGAGTTTGAAATGAAAAAGTTACCCAGAAATCAAAATAATTAATTCTAGAAGATATGAGGCAAAATACACATTACAAAGAGTATACTTTATTTAAAGAGTAGCTTGCATATAGGTCAATAAATAGCTACAGTAAGACAATGGTACGATTGGTAAACAAATATATTGTTCAGATAATAAAATGGCAAGTGTTAAATGACTGGTGCACAGCGATTCCTCTGGGAAATTTTTTGGGGGGCGATTCAAGATTAGTCCTTATGGTGTTTTGGATCAGAAGAATTTAGTTCATGCATTTTTAAAAAAATAAAATTAAAGGTATTGTCCAATAAGTCATAGGTTAGTAGAACTGTACCCCATTAATATTTTGATTTATACAAGAGTAAAATTGATGGCAATAAGTGCAAATAACTGTGGGAGACACCAATGCAAAGGTATATGAAAGCTAAAGAGTAGGGTACTGCTCACCATCAAAGTATCTTAAGATGCATGACAAGCCTTCAAAACAAAATAAAGATTTAAAGAAAAGATAAAAATACGGGTCTCACCATAGAGACCTTTGTTTTGTACATAGTTAATTTTGTGTTTTCTATTCAACCCTCCCTCCAAGTTTTCCCTTGTTGCACAAAGATCCAATATCGGTATACTCTGAACACCACCTTACGATATGTCTATGAGGTGCTATCGATTCATGGCCGTTATGGAGTATCTAATTACAACATACACTACTGTCTATATGCTCAAGATGACCCCCTAAAGAGTTCAGCAATTTACATAGACACTGGATACCCCCTCCTATGTCACTCAACATATTATCGTTAAACGTTAAAGGGCTCAATTCACCTTATAAAAGACGCATGGCCCTATTAGAAGCAAAAACTCATAAAGCACATATTGCTTTCTTTCAGGAAACACATTTCCAAACGGCGCAACACCCCAAATTTACATCCACGCACTTCCCGATTAGTTATCATAGTACCTATAAGAAGAAAAAAAGGGGAGTCACGATCCTAATAAGCAAGGAAGTCTCATTCCATTTTATAAAAAAAATAAGTGATAAAAAGGGACGTTATTTAATCCTTCAATGTCTCATCAACAATATCCAATATACTCTAGTTAATATATATGGTCCACATAATGACCAACATATCTTTCTAGACCATATCTGTAACCTTGCAAAAGCCCACAGGTTAGGCGAGATTATTATAGGGGGAGATACGAACTTTATTGTAGATACCGTAATGGATACCACCTCATCAGCCAACATTAAACCCACAACAGCACGACGCCGAGCACGCACTACCTCCCTCATACAGAACGTACTGACATCTCATGACTACACTGACATTTGGAGGAATTTACATCCGCTGGATAAAGATTACACACATCACTCTTTAGTACATGATACCTATTCAAGGATAGACCGCTTCTTAATCCCTACCTTGCAAACTCCACTAATAGCCAAAGCAGAAATAGGCATTATCAAGTGGTCCGACCACGTTCCAATAACATTGTCCATAACCACACAATACCCTACTACCGGGAATCGAACATGGCGTCTCAATGACTCTTTACTTACAGACCACACATTGGTATCTCAGATCACTGAAGAGCTAGAAAGATATTTTTCTATAAATAACACCACCGAAACGACAATAGACACACTGTGGCAAGCCCACAAAGCGGTCATCCGAGGTCAACTTATCAAACACGCCAGCTTTAATAAAAAACAACGCACAAAAGCTTATCTAGACATACACTCAGAACTCACGAAGCTCTCCCATATAAACAAACAATCACCTTCACATGACATCACGAAACAAATACTTAAACTACAAGCTCAACTGAAAGACATTGATCAAGCTAAAACCACATACCTACTAACGAAAGTGAAACATAAATTTTTTAAAGAAGGGAACAAAGCGGGAAAGATATTAGCAGCTCAACTTAAGTCGAAGGCCATGTCCTCCAAGATAGCATTCATCCATAACACAAACGGAGACAAGCTTACTAACCCGATAGATGTGGTAGAAGAGTTCGGCAGATATTATGGCAGCCTCTATAATTTAGCTACCGATACAAATAACCATACCCCTACACAGGCAGAGGTGGACTCCTTTCTACAGGGGATGCACCTATCATCCATTACTACGGATGATTGCCACAAATTAACTAGACCATTTACCGCGCAAGAAATATTAAACACCATAAACAAATTACCAAAACACAAATCACCTGGACCGGATGGGTTCACAAACCTATATTACTATACCTTCAAAGAGGTATTAGTGCCCCATTTGACTTCTCTTTTTAACACCTGTCTACAAACGGGACATATGCCCGCAGACATGCTCCAAGCCCATATTACAACATTGCCAAAACCAGGAAAACCCCCAACCCAATGTTCCAATTTCAGGCCGATTTCACTCTTAAATTGCGACACCAAACTATATGCCAAATTACTAGCCAATAGGATAAACCCCATTTTGCCAAAAATAGTACATAACGACCAATCAGGCTTTATCAGAGGCAGACAAGGCTCCGATAACACCAGGAAAATCATTAATATACTTTCCCACATCGAATCGACAGGGACTGAAAGCCTTCTGCTGGCCTTAGATGCTGAAAAAGCCTTTGATAGGCTCAATTGGACATACATGACGTCAGTACTAATTAAATTTGGCTTCCCACAACAACTCATACAAGGTATCATGGCGCTATATAAAAACCCCACTGCTCGAGTATATCAATCAGGATTCAGGTCGACCCCGTTTACACTAACGAATGGTACCAGGCAAGGATGCCCTCTGTCCCCTTTACTTTTTATACTAGCGTTAGAGCCCTTAGCGCACAAAATCCGGCAGGATCCGCTCATCACAGGCATACATATCAACACAAATGAATACAAGCTATCTATGTTTGCCGATGATATCCTACTGTCCCTTAGTTTGCCAGAGATATCTTTACCTCGAATTATGGAAACATTACAAGAATATGGTCGTATATCATACTATAAACTTAATAGTACTAAGACACAAGCCCTACCATTACACATATCTTCGTCACAAACGAACGTGCTACGCCAAAACTTCACCTTTGACTGGAGACATAAATACATCACGTACCTAGGCGTGAAATTAGCGTTACATGTCCCACAAATGGTGTCCCTCAACTACGGTACGTTGCACCTCATATGTACCTCACACTTTCAATTATGGAAACATGTCCACTTATCGTGGCTAGGCAGAGTGAACTCTATTAAAATGGTTCTATTGCCAAAAATATTATACTTGTTCAGAATGCTGCCACTGTACATACCACCATCTATATTGAAACACCTCCAATCGATCCTAACCAAGTATATTTGGAACAAAACAAAACCTAGATTACCTCTATCCCTACTGCAACTTACACAACGAGACGGGGGACTAGGTTTTCCAAAACTAATTGCATATTACGAAGCTGCCCTCCTAGAAGCCGCCATACGCCTTCACACCCCTAAATATACCCTACAGTGGGTTGATATGGAACACGACAAAACACTTCCGTACAAACTCTTACACACTCTGTGGTCTCCATCACCATATAGAAAACAGAAGGGAGGGCTATACCCTACTACTAAACTGTCTATGAAAGTCTGGGACAAGGTCCTAAATATAATGTCTGACAAAGGGAAATTCTGTACATATGCCCCGTTGGGGGCGCTAGAAGGAGTTACTCCAGGCCTATCATTCAGACCGTGGACTGCCCACGGTATCACCCATATCAGAGATCTCTGCTCCCAAGGGAAAATACTACCCTTCCCTGACCTACAGACGAAATACAACATACCAGCATCATATATATTTAAATACCTACAACTGAAGAGTGTGATAAACAGCAAAGTAGCGGTGAAAAATTCATTACCAACACCCCGAGAAACCCAAGCTATGATTATTTTCAATAGATGCATTTCCTCACCGACCAAACCCAAAGCCTTATCCATATGTTACAAAACTCTATTAGGAGACCACCGCACTCTTTCACATATGTATCCCAATGGGAAAAAGAGGGAATACCTCATATCTCGAATGACCAATGGCTCCAATCATTAAACGCCCTCAAAGGGATCACATCTTGTTTCTCTCATGTTGAAGCTCACAAAAAGGTAATTTATAGATGGTACCTGACACCACAGAGACTACACCATATTTACCCCGAGACAAATCCGCTTTGCTGGAGATGCGGAGTAGACAAAGGTAGTATGACCCACATATGGTGGGAATGAAACTTGATTCAACCACTTTGGTTACAGGCTCAATTCATCTTACGAAGCACACTGGGTTCTCCTACACTCCTTACACCGCTGATAGCTCTTATGATGCTCTTCCCACCACTGTGGAATAAAGCGGCTAAGACACTAGCCTCTCACGTCATATTAGCAACCAGAACACTTATAGCCCAACAATGGAAAACCACGTATTGTCCATCGCGTAAGGAACTGTTGGACAAACTACACCAATAATATAGATATGAATTGCTCTCCGCTGAATGCCACACGAAGGCGAAACACATAGAACAGTCATGGAGCCCGTGGCTAGCAATCCTATACCCACCAAAAGCGTAGTCAATGATAATAGAGATCACTACCATAAGCCGCTACCTTAGAGTGATACAAACCATTACCTAGAACTCTACATACTTAAGCAGACCCAAGTCAAGAAATGGAGTAACACAATGTGACAAGATACGAGAAATAATGAGCCAAACACGTAACGCACTTATAATGTTGAAATGTTGACATGTAATGACAATTTACCTAGATAAAGACAAAATATTGAATGTATTTGTGATACCCCATACTGTAAACCGCTAGGTACTGTAAATTGCTATGTATTATATTGCACATCGTTATGTTGTATACTGAATTGACTTGATGTACTCATTGTGTAACACCCCATCCCCTTCCTCTCTTCTTTCTGTACCCCATTTTACTTGTTATCATTACAAAATAAAAATTTCAAATTAAAAAAAAAAAAAAAAAAAAAGAAAAGATAAAAATGAGAACAAAACAAAATACTGGATCATTAGGTTTCTGAAATATGAACTTAAAGAAAAGTTTCAAAAGTTCCTTAAGGACACAGTATCAGGAGCTTATTAGAGCAGGGGAAGGGAATAAAGGGTATCTGCAAATGAGTCCATGGAGAAATAAGGCCGTCTTTGAGACTGAGTGACATTTTGTTTTAATATATAGTTTTTATTGATGTTTTCAATCACAGTGAAAATCAAATGCATTACACCATGTTAACATGTAGGCTTCTAAAACAATGGTCGTACAATGAAGTATAAAATGAGGATGCTTTAAGACAGAGTGGTCATACATTATGAGTATGGAGCCTGGTATAATATCACAGTTACTTCAGATCAGGTAGTTCTGATTTGAAAAGTAAAGGATGTTACACAGCGTATAATGCATTGCCATCTCGTCCCATGGGCACATCATTGACCGGGGTGCGCACGTACTCCATTCAATAATGCAAAAAGCCAGATCTGCCTCCCATGATTCCATATATAGTAACTTGTCCCTTGCTTGTTCCTCAGTTAACGCTGTGTAACAGAGAGACAATGGTTTGGCGGTTTTTGGGAGCATAATATAGAATTTGCCAAATAGAGGGAGCTTGGAGATATCTACATGGAGTCATTGCTTAGTCAGCAGGATATTTTTAATATGTAAGTACATAAACAATTCCTTGGGCGGGAGGTGAAATTCCTCATGTAGTTGTGGGAATCATTTAACCCTGGTATCGGTACACAAATCATTAACTGAGGCAACACCTCTCTGATGCCAAGCCTCTAGATGGCGATCACATGACAGTGAAGCTTAAGTTAAGATTGGGGCCACCGCCAATAACCTTTTAGGTTCAATGAGTTTTTGGGTCCATACTTCCCAACTTTTTAATAGGAAACAGGAAGTAGTCAGTTTACAGCTTGGGACAGAGGAAGGCGGTATCAAGGCCCATAGTAAATGTTCCAAACCTTGTGAGTAAAGACAAGCGTTTTCGAATGAAAGCTATATAGGTTTTGCTCCGCCTGACAGAATGCGCAGGCCAAGTGATAGAATGGTTGAATGTAGTATGTGCGAATATTGGGGATTCCCAGTCCTCCTTTTATATGTGGTAAGCCCATGAGGCAGTATCGGACCCTTGGTGTTTTTTTTTTCTGATATGTGCATTTATGATAGATTACATTTTTTTTAATGAGTTTGGTAATGCAATGGGCAGTGTTCGAAAGAGATATATGTGGAAGCACCGTCTTCTTTATTGAATTTACTCAGCCTTGCCACGACACCTCTAGCCCTTCCCATTTGTCCATCTATAACTGTAATTTATGCAATAATGGGTAATGGTTTTCCTGTGTAAGAATATGAGTGGATTTTGTGAGTTTTATGCCTAGATATGAGATAGAATTTTTGCGCCAGTCATATGAGTGAAAACGTTCCATAATCAATTTATCCGTACAGGAAATTCCTATAGTCAGTGCCTGAGTTTTGGACATATTTTTATAAAAAGAAATGTCACCATATCTCACCAAAAGCAAAAGGTCATTCATACGAGGTGTGGAGGTTATTGGATACGTAAGAAAGAGTAAAAGGGCCTTTGATGTCTATGGAATTTTTTATATTTTTTTATACATTTTTTATTTATATCATTTTGTCAGAGTTTGATAAACAGGGCAGTGGTTACAGAAGAAAGAATAAATGTTACGTGTTTCAGTCACATTTTGTACAAATGGGTTGTCATATAGTACAACAATAATCATTGATACACATCCATATCACGTTGTTTTCTTGTGCCTGTATTCTATGTAGTGTGGAAGAGATCATTGATTTTGCATAATGCAAGGGGTGCAATATTCACTGTGTTATGTACACTGAAGCTGTTTGGGTCCAGGCATGATGTATAACTCTTAGGGTGAAAAGCTTTGGTAATGTGGCGTGGAACCCATAAATGTGAGTGGAGTGACCAGAGGGTGCCTGCCCCTCTCGCCTTGATTGACAGGGATGGGGGAAGAGCGAGAAAGCCAGAATGGAGCCAAGAAATTAAGGGTGCTGTGCAGAGGGTAATGGGGGGGTGTTTAGGAAGGGGCATTAACGGGGGGCATATGGGATGGGAAGTCTGGGGGGTTGGGGCGAGATTCTCATCCGGGGTACCCAGAGAGAACAATTTAGGGTTCTAAAGGGAATTCAAATAGCCAAGGATACCAAATCTTATTATAATGCTTTGTAGAGTCATGTATAAGTGCAGAAAGATTGTCTATCTTTCTGGTATCGTTTATTTTATGTTTGATTGTGTGCAGATTTGGTATGTCTGTGCTGCTCCACTTTTCGGCTATTGCTTGCTTTGTGGCTAGAGCTATTTTGGCAATGAGTTTGGACCCGCGGGGTATTCTGGAGAGGCTTTGACAAAAGCCAGCTCCATGGGTCAAATGGAATGTCGGAGTGCAAAACTTGAGAAGTCATTTGTGATACTTGATGCCAGATTTGTGCGATGTGTTCGCATTCCCACCAGAGGTTTATATAGGTACCTTTGTTCCCACACCCTTTCCAGCATTTATCTGAATCTGCCCTTCCAATTTGTTTTAACCACAGGGGGGTGACATACCACCTCATTAGCGTCTTGTATACCTGTTCCTTGTGATTCATGCAAACAGTAACCTTAGCAGTGGCTTCCCAAATGGCTAGACAGTCATTTGGCTCCCCAATAGGTCCCAGATTCCTCTCCCAAGCCGACATGTAGGATAGGGACTATCTTGTGAGTTGTGAGTTATAAGGGTATAGAGTATTGATATTTGACCTTTTTGGGTGAGGTGGTGCATAGGGGTGGGTCTTGCTATTTTATTGCTTGCTATTTTATTTTTAGGGGTGCTGAGGAAGCTCTTAATTTGAATGTGGCGAAACAAGTCAAAAGTTGTCAGTGGTCTGGGTCGGCGGAGGTCAGGAAAGGGGATTAGTTGGTGGTTGGCAAAAAAAATTGTAGAATCTTTGTTGTAGAAAGATTGTTGTCTTCAAAGTGCACAACATCTTTAGGGTCCATGCCCGGGGCGAATTGTGTGTTCCCTAGGATTGGCGTGAGTGGTGAAAGATTGGATGTTAGTTTGCATTTAACTGCTATTTTATCCCATAGCCTTATTGATATGAGAATCACCGGGGATGTGGGGGGGAAGTGGTGGTCGGGAGCCAGATATATAAGGATGGGAAGTCCCTGCCAAAGATGTTATGTTCTAGGTCTACTCATCTCTTGAGGCCAAAAGGGACATGGAGCTTCTGGATTTGAGCTAGTTGCGCAGCGTGGTAGTAATGGGTCAAGTGTGGTAGTACAAAATCACCTGCTTTAGTAGGGACATAGAGTGTTTGGCGTTTGATTCTTGCCCTTTTGTTGGCCCAAATTAATTTGTCAATGTTCGTCTGTAACTTTTTGAAGTCAGGCGCGGCTATGGGGATTGGTAGGGCTTGGAAGAGATATAAGAATTTCGGTAGTAAGTTCATTTTTAAAGAGGCTAGGTGGCCTAGCCATGAAATTGGCACAGTGTTCTAGTTCTGTAAATTTTGGAGGGCTTTATGTATTAGGGTGGTATAATTAAGGTCATATGTTTGAGTGAGATCTGCGGAGAGAGAGGTGCCCAGGTATTTGATTGTGGTATTTTGGAGGTTAAATGAACATTGTGCCTGGAGGGCAGTTATCATTGCCGGGTCTAACTGGATCAGCAAGGCCTCTGTCTTATCAATGTTTAGTGTGTAACCGAGACTGCTGCGTAATCTCCGAGTGCGGTATGAAGCAGAGACAGAGTGCGTGGGGTCGGTTATGGTGAGTAGCAGATCATCAGGATAAGCTGCAGTTTTGCATTCTTCTCCCCTAATGTTAATGCCTTTGATGTCTGTGTTTGCCTTCAGGGACTGGAGTAGAGGTTCAAGAGATATGGCAAACAAGATCGGAGAGAGAGGGCAGCCTTGTCGGGTCCCATTAAATATTCGAATGGAGGGCTAAAGTGAGTGCGAAAGGAGCAAGTTCGCTGAAGGAGAGGAGTACAGTGATTGTAGCGTGTCTATAAAGGATCGGGGGAATCAGCGTCGAGGGCTAGAACTAAGGTGGGGATCCATCTGTAGTCTGTGTACCAAATTAAGTTGAATGTCCATCTGGTGTTTTCACCGACTTGTCTGGAGGGAATAAATCCCACCTGATCTGAGTGTATGAATTTGGGTAAGAGGGGATTGAGTCTTTCTGCCATAAGTTTTGTGAATAGTTTCATATCTACGTTAAGCAAAGAGATGGACCGAAAGTGGTCAGGTTCCAAGTGAGATTTGTCTGGTTTGGGTAGGAAGCATTTATTTGCCTGTAACACATCAGATGGTAATGCTTCTCCGTCTAGTATTGAGTTGAAAAGTTCGCAGAGATGGGGGGTAAGAACTCGGGCATAAGTTTTATAGTAAAGTCCGGAGAACCTGTCTGGTCCCGGACATTGATTGGGTTTAATGGTTTAAAGTGTGTTAGCCAGTTCTTCAGGTGTTATCGGTGTGATCAGTTTGTTAGCTTCTTCTGAGGTTAATGAGGGCAGGTTGACTGAGGTGAGGTATCGTTCGATCTGCGTGTTTAGCAGACTGGAGTTTTGGCAAGTCTGTGGGCTGTGGTCGTTTAGGGAGGAGAAGAGTTCTTGGAACACCTCCACTATACGTTGTGGTGTTTATTGTGTTTGTCCATCTGAGAATTTTATTTTGTCTATACATTTGTGAGCGGCCCTACGCTTGAGATTCCGAAGAGAGGCGTATCTGCTTTATTATATTTTTCATAATAGAGTTGGCTGGTCCATTGTATGCCCCTAGCAGAGTCTGCCGCCATGAATTCTTTTCTAGTTTTTTGACATTGTGAAATCTGCGTGTTTAGTTCTGGGGAGGGGTTTTGTTTGAGTTTGGATTCTAAAGAGCGTAATTCAGTCAGTGCGTGTAATGTCTAGAGAATTTATCATTTGTCTTACTAATAGTTCTAGGAAAAGTATAAAAATAAGAGAAAGTGGGTAGCCTTGGCAAGTGCCATTTGTGATAGGGAATGCTGATGAATTAAAGCCCAAATTAAAGGGCTTGGATATTATAAACAAAGGTCATGTAAAAGCCCAGTTTGGATAGGGTCGATGTCATGTAAGACCAATTTAGGCGGTCAAACGCTTTTTCAGTGTCAAGCGCAAGAACTATCCCTTTCTGCGCACTGTGTTTGGCCCATTCTTTTAGGTCAATGAAGTAGCGTGTATTGTCACCCCCTTGCTTGCCCGGAACAAAGCCTGCTTACTCCAGGGAACTTAGGTGAAGTAGCATTGGTTTGATATGAGTAGCAAATAATTTTGCATATATCTTAATGTCCACATTCAATAGCGATATTGGTCTCAGGTTTGAGCAGCTAGTGGGGGGTTTGTTTGGTTTGGAGAGGGTGACTATGTTAGCTTCTAACATTTCCTGTTGGGCCATTCCTGAGGATTTAATGTGGTTAAACAGTGTTTAACGCTGGCAGTAAAAAGCTTTGCAGTTTAATGTAGTAATAGTTTGTAAGCCCGTCAGGCCTCGTGCTTTGCGCTTAGGAAGGGATCTGATCTGAACCCCACAAACTTCTTATTCTGTAAAGGGGCTGTCCAGTAGACTACTCTGGTAAGTAAGTCAGTTTCAGCAGTGAGATTTGGTCGAGAAAGGAGTCTAGGGAGGGCTGATGTAGCGTTGTGTCTAGACTCAAATTGTAAAGAGTGGTGTAATATTTTTATCCTTAAAATAGTTAATGATGGCTAATCCTAGCCTTGTTATGTTCTCTGGTGATTCCAAACAAGACTCATTGAGTCTCTATCTACCTCTGCCACAAGCAGGGTTAGGAGTTTTCATTTCTACAGTAATAGGGGTGTGGTCAGACCACATCCGTGTCCCCACTGATGCGCTTGTTACATTGGGCATCATTGCCTTGTCCAGTAGACACATATCGATACATAACGAGTGTAGGTCATGTGAACTGGGGAGAAGAACGAAAAATGAGCTCACAGTAGAGTTTGTTGGTGTTGGCTGAGAATTTGAGATTGTGGATGAGGTGGTTTATGGTTATGTCTCTGGATGTCCAGAGTGGGATCAAAAATGCAATTAAAATCCCAACATATTATCGTGTGAGCTTTTTTTTTATATAGTTTTGCGATTTTTTAAAAGCTCTGGTGAGAAACGGTCTCTGTGAATCATTTGGAGTATACAAAGTCGTTATCGTGATTATAATGCAGTTTATTTAAAGTTCCTTGCAGTATAAGCAGTCTCTCTCTTCAGGGTCCACATACTGGTTTTCTAACTGGAACATTAATATCCTTAAGGGCCAGCCTGCACTTGCATGGGCTATTAAGTCCCTCAACATTAAGAGAGAAAATCTTTAGGGACATCATGGGTACAAAATCCCACATTATTTACTTATCTTGGAAGGAAGCTTTGCACATTTGACTCCGACCTCTTGAACCACTGGAGCACCACACTGGGCATGCACATTCATTACTTCCAGGCTATCGATCATGTAAAAATGGGAATAAGTACTGGGTAAGTCAGCCATTGAGAGTCAACCACATGACAACTCAGGCGACCAGTAACGCGAGTTATGCAGAGAAAAAAACAATACAAAATATGAATAACATAAACCAAATAAAGTATATACATAAAACCCTTGAGAGCAAGGGAGAACCTTGAGGCCAGTGTGGAGGCTGGTGTTGCCAACACCCACATCCACCCATCTGGCTGAGGGGTGTGAGAGGAGGAGTGTCTGACTCATATAATACGGTAATTGCAAAATATGTTTAGCCGTAGGAATTTGTTACAGGGTAGGGGCACCTGTTACCACTATAAAGTCATTGATATGTGTTATGATAGGAACGTGAGGCTCGGAGAGCCACGAACAAGTACTTCAACTTCTTTTCCCTTCTTTTTCTTTTTTTCTTCCTGTCCCCCCCCCCCCCTTTTCATTATCTACTGATAGTGTCTTTACTTTAGCATCTGTGTTGTGGTCCATAACCACAGTTAACTTGACTCCCAGGTTGACCCGGGTCATCCCATTGCAGTAGCTAACCATCGTACAGTTGTGTATAAATAACTTCCTGGCTCACTTAATATGTGGGTTGCTGACTTAGTAAGTTTAGCATCCACATAGTGGATTATTACTCATGGGAGGTCCTTTGAAGCCTCTTAGCAGGTCAGGCAGGGCATATTAATGACCTGACCTGATGTAGGCTCCTATGTTCCAATATATGATGTGTGGTTGCGCTATCGCATGCAGGTATTCAGCACTAACCCCCCAGAAGCTTAAGATGAGGTCTCCCACACAGAGTAGTTGTTCACAGACACAGGCATAAGTAGCAACCATCATCAGCAATTCAGTTAAAGTTAAACATAAAGAAAAGAAAACAACTCAATTAGAAACACAAAGTGAAAGGATATCAAGCTTGGTGGTAGACATAGTCCCCCTGTTGTCACCATCTAGCTGCTAGCGGATGGTGAGGACAACTTATTCTTAGCAGGAAACCTAGCCATCTGCCACTCTCCCAGCACTTTAGTAGGGGATTTGTGGGATTGGACCAAAGAGTCAGTTGATTGCAGAATGCCCCAATCTGCCAGCAATTTCGTTCCATCTTCCGATTCAGGAATCACATGTGTCTTGCCATGTCTCCATATAATGATCTTTGTAGGATATTCCTATTGATAGGGTGTTTTATGGTTTCAGAGCATTTTGGTGACATTCACAAACTCCCTCCGTCTCGCCATTGCCGCTGCCGAGAGATCAGCATATAAGTTGACATGTTGGTAGGGATCCGGCAGGGTAGTAATCTTCCTTGCTGCTGCCAGTAGCAGGTCTTTGGTCTTATAACAGTGGAAACGTACCACAGTGTCCGTTGGTGTGTCTGCAGTGAAGCGTGATGGCTGAGGCAGATGGTGAACCCGGTCCATCAGCCATTGTTCGCCCTCCAGGCCTTACAGAGAGTTGTGATGTAATCCGTCAGGGTCTCGTTTGTTATACTGTCGGCAATGCCGAGAAACCGCACATTATTCCACCGGGCTCTGTCCTCCATATCGGCCATCTTCCTTTTAAGCATTGTATGCTCTTTAGTTAGTTTCCAAACGGGCCATTTAGAGTTCTTCTGTTCGATTTTCTAGGTGATCCGTCCAGACACCAATGTCCGCAATTTCCTTTCTGAGGCCTGTGTAGACATTTTTAAAATCTTCCTGTGTGTTTGAGTTCTTGGAGCATTATGTGCAATCTCCTTTCTGTTACTGGTATGTCAGGATAGTTCTGCACAAAGCCCTCTGTTTCTGTCAGCAGCACTGATGCGGGGGAGGAGGCCGCGTGATCGTCACCACCTTGAGGCGGCTTGTGGCAGTCTCTCAGTGTGCCATATTGCATTAGTGAGTTTCAGCTGTTTTGAGGGGGCCATAGTGGGGTCCCTGGCTGTAGTGTCTAGTACATACCTCCCAACTTCCGCATCCTGAAAATCAGAACGAGGGAGGGATATAAAGGGGCAGGGCCAGTGACTAGCCCTGTCCCCAAAGTAGTGGGTCTGTCTGTGTTAATGGCAGAATAGCCTAGTGCCCTATAAATAACACAAACGTATCTAATGATGTTAGGAACAGTTCCCTCATGTCCCCATAATCGGGATAGCAGGAAACAGTGGGACAGGAACCGAAAATCAGGTCTGCACCATCAAACAGGATTTTGGGAGGCATAAGTATATGCATGAGATTTTAAGGAACTTCAGTATCAGAAACCCTTCAGAATATGGGATTGTTTCCAAAATGAATGTGGTTTCTGAACATATTATTGTCATCCGGTCCATATTTTCTGTGCATAATGGTTTAGAACTGGCAGATTAAGTGTCCATCATGTTGCACAGCCAGCAACTCCCCCATTCTACGTATTCATTTTTGAGGTTTTCAGCAGTATCTGAAGGCTAATCATGACGTGCGTTTAAAAGACTTACCCTGACCTACAAGACATAATTTTTTATCCAAATGTCTTTCAGACTTGCATGCTATTAAAATGTTACTTTAGAAAATGCAACAACATGCTAATTCAGTTTCTTAAAGGAATACTTTAATAATAATTATATAATAGAAAAACTATTAAAATGCCATTTTACTACATGGTTGTAAACAAGAAAACTAGATTTAATCAGCTGTAGCTTTTACCACTTAGTAATGTGAAATGAATGAAAGTCATGAAATTATAACCACTATTTTTTTAGTAGGAGCAGCAATTAACAAACCCATACAAAGCATTTAAATGCACATATTAAACAGTGTTTAATTGTATTCTTCTTCCTGTTATTATTATTATTTTGAAAATGGCTGTATCAAAATAGGACGAAAAAATATATATCTAAAAAAAACAAACAAAAAAAAAACCTATTATGGTTCCTCCATTCCTCGCTCCTTCCACTCATGCAGACTAACACACACGCTGACTGAAGTAGACACATGCACTGACCCATGCAGACTGATGCACACTGGCCCATATACACAAACTGATCCATGCAGACACACACATACAGACACACTGACCCATGCAGACACACACATATAGACAGGAACTGACACATGCAGACACAGAGTGGCCCTTGTTGACATACACAGTGACCCATGCAGACACACACACACTGACCCACACAATGATCCATACAAGTACCCTCTAGCGTCCAGTAACATGGGCGGCAGCACGCTAGAAATAATAGAGGCGTGGCCAAAGCACCAACGTTAATAAAGCCAGTGACACAGTTCCCCCCCCCCCTCCCGCTTCAAGCAGCGCCCTAGGTGGCCTATTTGTTTGCTCTAAGCCTGGTAGCAGTGGGAACGAGTGGTGAGGTGGACAAGGAAGAGAGGAAAGGGAATATTTAAAAAAATTCATTACAAAATAAATTGCTGTAAATGCAGGTGGGGAGGGAGCACATCAAGGGAGGGAGGAAGAGAAGATCTACACTACCCCTTGCAGGTGCTCTCCCGACAGAACTGGGCTTCCTCGTCCCTGCCCAAAACTTCAAGCAGAAATAGAAAGCAGTATCCCTTTATAGTGTATATAAAAAACACATATTGGCATGAATGACTCACATACCCCTTCCAGCAGTCACACTACATTTTGACCTTTCAGCATGCTGCTTATAAATTGTGAATGGAAAAATCCCAGACAGACATGGAAGCTCAAGCAAAGCTAGTCAAATTACGTTAGGTGAGTAACAACTCTAAACTGAACAAACAGTTTAATCAGAAGATAATCTGATTATCTATACTATTAAGGATATCCTACAATTATATGAAAATCCTGTGAGATTAAAATAACTATCTTACCTATTTAATCACCTTGCTAAATAAGTCTTATGTTAGTGCCCTTGCATAATTGTGATTGATGATTATAAAACCTCTACAGCATAGAACACCAGTTTGATAAACACTTGGCTGCAGCTGTATTTAAAGAGAGCATATTTCTTGCTTGCTTAGATTACTTTTGATATACTAACTATATTGATGTATTCCTAAACTGGGAATGGATTTCTTTTAAATGGGATATATTTAATCATTGCATTATATCTTCAATGTTTCTAATGTAGGCAATGGGAGAACTGGAGTTCTATTACCAGTCATTTGTTTTCTGATAATAGAATTCAGCTCTCGGCTGAAAGGTGAACTTGATGTTTCAAGAGATCTTCTGCATTGTAACAATATTAGAAGCAACATGTTCACATTTGCTTTAGAGATATAGGAGAATATTTATTTAAAATGTATATCAGGGGTTTGGGTTGATGGCCCTATGAAGGCAAGATCTGGATGAGAGCTTCAAAAGCATGGTTGAAGAGCAGATTTCTTGAAAGAGCAACAGCTAAGTTCACTGCAAACAAGAGAAGTCAGATGATGGACTACAATATAAGGATAGACAATCTTAGAAATTAAAGCAGCCGGGACAAATATAAAATATAGGTAGAACGGATTCATTGAAAAAAGTCTATCTGAATAGCCCATTCTATCTGAATAGTCCTATAGCCCATTTAAAAAAATGCTTAAAATAATATAGCTGCATCCTAAAGTTAACTATGTACTGTAAACATTATAACTACTACAGTTCTTTGTCATGTTGCAAAAGTACAGTCTCTTTTGTATTCAATGGTTTCCAGTAGGTGGATGGTAGGAGATTTGTTAAATAATTATGTTTTACAATTTGGATGTTAGTAAGTACAAAATTTAAGATGGTATAAAAAGGATTTTACGACATTGTGCTAGGATACTTACATGGACTGAGCATCAAAGGGACACGCCAGACCCATAAAGCACTTTAGCTTGCTGAAAAGCATTGTGTATGAATAGTGTCTCCTCTTTTTATCATTTTGGAAAAAGTGCAGATTTCAATAGATCTACACTTTTAAAAATTAACCTGGTCACACCCCCTTGGCTTTTCAAGAGGCATCAATTACCCAGAGCACCTGCCTTGCAAAGACTTCTCATTGAGCTGCATTGAGAAGTCTGTGATAGACAGAGACATTCTGGGCAGGGTAAGAAGAGGAGGGTTTGCAAAGACAGCAGATAAGAGAACTGCAGGTTTTACAAGCGGTTTTTAAATATACCGCCAATAGAAAAAGGCATCATTAAGTGCAGGCAAGCTTTCATTTGGGTTACATCTACTAAAAATATATTTATATTTTGCATTTGGGAAGTGGAGTGTTCCTTTAATATCTCTTAAAGATATAGAGAGAATAGAGGCAAACTCTGGATTATACAGTGCTGGAAACTATATTGCTCTAAATTAGGTATTTATAAATCTAAACAATAGTGGTAAAATGATTAGTTTATATTTCTAATCACACTGTATAACCTATTTGCTCACTCATTGTCAGGGTACCTGAGGCCTCTACCTCTAAGGGAGGTAGAGACTTGGTGGTGTATCCGTCCAGGCGAGCGGTTTCCTCCGTTCCTCGCGGTTCATCCAGTCACTTAAACACCGGCCGCGAGGAATCCACGTCCTTTTCTAGCAGGACGCTCAATACGTGACGTCATGACGCTATCACGAGCGATCTGTCACTCAAGTGTCCGATATCCAATCGGTACTTGTCAGAGGCGTGATTTCCATCCAGAGCCAGGGTATTTAAGCTTACTCCTTACTTCAGCTCATTGCCCTGTCGTGGTTCTAGCTTGTCTAGTCACTCAGTGCTCTGATATTCTAGTTTGCTCTATTGGTTTTGACTCGGCTCGTTGTACTACCCTGCTTCTCTGTTATCCCTTGACCCGGCTTGTCTCTCGCTTATCTGTCTTCTCCTTCCCTCGACCTCGGCTTGTCTCTGACTATTCTTTACTCTCGGTACGTTAGTCCGGCCATTCTAAGGCCCGGTATACGTACCTTTCCACTCTTTGTACGCTGCGTGTTGGATCCCTGTCCCGATCCTGACATTACGACAGGGCCAATGGATCCTGCAGGTACAAACAGTCAGCTTGGTTCTTCGGATCCCAGGTTTGACGCCATGGAACATAGGATGGATCAGATGGCTTTGGCACTACAGGCACTTTTGTCTCGTGCTAGTAATCCACCTGAGGAGACACGTACTCCTTCTATCTCTCCTGCAGTCTCAGGTCTAGAGGTAGCCACTGTAGGTGCTTCTTCCCGTATTACCCCACCAGTACGTTATGGCGGGTCACCGGAGAAGTGTCGTGGCTTTCTAAACCAGATTAGCATCCATTTCGAATTACAACCCCGCTCTTATCCTACAGATATAGCAAAGGTTGGATTTATTATTACTCTGCTCATTGAAAAAGCTTTGAGATGGGCCAATCCGTTATGGGAGAATGATAATCCACTAGTCTATAATTATAATGCCTTTGTAGCTGCGTTTAGAAGAACTTTTGACCCTCCTGGCAGAAAGGTCAATGCAGCTAGATTAATGTTGCGCCTTAAACAGGACAATCGAACACTTGTGGATTATGCACTAGAGTTCAGATCCTTGGCGGCAGAAGTTAAGTGGAACGAACAGGCTTATATAGATGTGTTTCTGAATGGGTTATCAGATGTAATTCTTGACGAGGTCGCTACTAGAGAACTCCCTGAAAATTTGGAGGATTTAATTTCTTTTATATCTCGTATTGATGAACGCTTAAGAGAGAGGCAGAACACTCGAGATAGGACCCGTAGACCCTCCTTTAAACTAGCGCCTACCTTTCAAATCTCTGAGTTCGAAGACTTACGTATTCCTGAACCTATGCAGATAGGCAGTACTCATCTCACTGAAAGGGAGAGACAGTACAGGAGAAGGGAGGGTTTATGTATGTATTGTGGAGTCAGGGGTCATTTACGCCTAAATTGTCCCAATCGTTCGGGAAACGCTCGCACCTAAGTTCCTCTAGAGGACAGGCCTTGGGTGTTTCTACTTTGTCCTCTATTCACAACTACAAGGAGCTCAGGCTTGTGTTACCCGTTTCTTTAAAGTGGGAGAAGGGAGTAGTTAAGACTATGGCACTAATCGATTCTGGAGCTGCTGAGAGCTTTATAGATCAGGGTTTTGCTGCCAAGCATACTATTCCATCCCAGTTAAAAGAGACACCTCTGGCTGTCGAGGCCATCGATGGTAGACCATTACTTGAGCCTGTTATTTTCCATGAGACCATACCGATTAACTTGACTGTTGGCATCCTGCATAAAGAGGATATATCCTTAATGCTCATCTCTTCTCCGTCTATTCCCATAGTCCTGGGGTACTCCTGGCTGAGGAGACACAACCCTATTATTAATTGGGAATCAGGGGAGATAGTTTCGTGGGGAGAGAATTGTCAAGAAAAATGCTTGCGGAAGGTCTTACCTCTTGGATTAACTAATACATCAAATACCTCTGACAATCCTACAGAGACACAAATTCCGCCTCAGTATCTAGATTTAAAGGCAGTATTTGACAAAAAGAAAGCCGATACCTTACCCCCACACAGGTCCTTTGATTGCAAAATTAACCTACTCCCTGGTACCATGCCTCCCAGAGGTCATGTATACCCATTATCTATAAAGGAGAACTCAGTCCTAGAGGAATATATTCACGAGAATTTAGACAAGGGATTCATCAGGAGGTCCTCCTCCCCTGCCGGGGCTGGATTTTTTTTTGTTAAAAAGAAAGATGGTTCTTTGAGACCTTGTATTGATTATCGAGGCTTGAATAAGATAACCATTAAAAATGCCTACCCGATTCCCTTGATCACCGAACTCTTCGATCGTTTGAAGGGCTCTACAATTTTCACCAAGTTAGACCTCAGAGGGGCATATAACTTGGTGAGAATCCAGCAGGGACATGAGTGGATGACGGCATTCAATACTCGATATGGTCACTATGAATATACTGTTATGCCTTTTGGGTTATGCAATGCGCCAGCGGTATTCCAAGATCTGATAAACGAGGTTCTTAGGGAATTTCAGCAAGAGTGCGTCATTGTATACCTAGATGATATACTCATTCATTCTAGTGAGATTGAGATTCATCACAAGCAAGTCAGGAGGGTTTTGCACAAGCTTCTCCAGCATGGCTTGTACTGCAAGTTGGAGAAATGTAGCTTTGATCAAACCCAGGTAACCTTTCTCGGCTATGTGATCTCTGGGGAGGGATTTAAGATGGATCCGGATAAGCTCCAATCCATTCTAGAGTGGCCTTTACCCACAGGTCTTAAAGCCATACAGAGATTTATTGGCTTTTCCAATTATTATAGGCGCTTTATTAAGGGCTATTCTTCCATTATTGCACCTATCACGAACATGACCAAACAGGGGGCTGATACTAAGAATTGGACTACTGAAGCTCTCCTTGCGTTCAAGACTCTCAAGGAGCTTTTCGCTTCCGCTCCAATTTTGGTTCACCCTGACACTTCTCTGCCTTTTTTGCTCGAGGTAGACGCATCAGAGACTGGTTTAGGTGCTGTTCTATCTCAAAGGTTGGGTGTTGATAAACCATTACATCCATGTGGATTTTTCTCTAAAAAATTGACCGGTACTGAAAGCAGGTATGACATTGGTGACAGAGAATTACTAGCGGTTATCAAGGCTTTGAAAGAATGGAGACATTTATTGGAAGGTACATTACATCCTGTTACCATTCTGACAGACCACAAAAACTTGTCCTATATCGGAGAGGCCAAGCGCCTGTCCTCCAGGCAGGCTCGTTGGTCGTTGTTTCTTACCCATTTCAATTACGTTCTGACTTACAGACCTGGGTCAAAGAATTCTAAAGCCGATGCGCTATCTCGCCAATATGAACCCTCTGCTTCAGTTGAACCAATTTTGTCTTCCATTGTACCCAAATGCAATATTATTGCTAATACCAGTCTCAAAATTCATTCTCCGCTACTTGACCAGATCTTGAAGTCACAACATCTAGCTCCCGGAAACACTCCTGAGGGAAGAAACTTTGTTCCTCCTGAACTTCAACTGGAGCTCTTACAATGTTTTCATGAAAGTAAAATAGCTGGTCATCCTGGTATTCGCAAGACATACTCTCTGATATCCAAGGATTTCTGGTGGCCTTCACTTCGAAAAGATATTGAGGAGTTCGTCGCAGCTTGTGAGACTTGTGCCAAGACTAAACTACCTCATGCATCCCCATGTGGCCTGTTACACCCCTTGGACATTCCTGAGAAACCTTGGTCCTGTTTGTCCATAGACTTTATCGTTGATTTGCCTGCTTCCAAAAGACAGACTGTTATTCTCACGGTGGTGGATAGATTTACTAAGATGGCCCATTTCGTGCCATTACCTAAACTTCCGACTTCTCCTGAATTGGCGGAGATTTTTGCGAGAGAAGTTTTTCGCCTACATGGGATTCCTTCAGAGATTGTTTCTGATAGAGGTTCTCAATTTGTCTCACGTTTCTGGAGATCCTTTTGTTCTCAAATGGGCATCAAATTGAACTTCTCCTCTGCCTATCACCCTCAGTCTAACGGAGCTGCTGAACGTACTAATCAAAAGATCGAACAGTATCTGCGTTGCTTTGTTTCCGAACACCAGGACGATTGGGTCGGTCTGATTCCTTGGGCGGAGTTCGCACACAATAACCTTGTTTGCGATTCAACTCGCTCTAGCCCTTTCTTCATGAACTATGGCTTTCATCCTTCGATTTTTCCTTCGGTTTCCTCTTCTCAGGGGATACCGTCGGTTGATGATCATGTCGCCAACCTGAAGAAATTATGGGATCAGACTCGGCAAATTCTATTACATAGTTCCTCGCTGTTCAAGAAACACGCTGACAAACATAGAAGAGCGGCTCCTGTTTTTGTTCCTGGGGATAGGGTATGGTTGAGTACTAAGAATATTCGCCTAAAAGTTCCATCCATGAAATTTGCTCCTCGCTACATAGGCCCTTACAGGGTTCTCACTCGTATCAATCCGGTTGCGTATCGCCTTGCTCTGCCACCTGCCTTGCGCATTCCTAACTCTTTTCATGTCTCCTTGTTGAAACCCCTCATTTGCAACAAATTCTCCTCTAAGGTCCCCTCGCCTCGTCCTGTTCAGGTGGAGGGTCGGGAGGAGTACGAGGTCAGCTCCATCATTGACTCCAGAATTTCAAGGGGAAAATTGCAATATCTGGTCGACTGGAGGGGATATGGTCCTGAGGAGAGGAGTTGGGTACCTCAGGAGGACGTCCATGCTTCTCGCCTTCGCAGAGCATTTCACCTCCGCTTCCCATCTCGCCCCGGTTCATTCCGCCCGGTGGGCGTATCTGAGAGGGGGGGTACTGTCAGGGTACCTGAGGCCTCTACCTCTAAGGGAGGTAGAGACTTGGTGGTGTATCCGTCCAGGCGAGCGGTTTCCTCCGTTCCTCGCGGTTCATCCAGTCACTTAAACACCGGCCGCGAGGAATCCACGTCCTTTTCTAGCAGGACGCTCAATACGTGACGTCATGACGCTATCACGAGCGATCTGTCACTCAAGTGTCCGATATCCAATCGGTACTTGTCAGAGGCGTGATTTCCATCCAGAGCCAGGGTATTTAAGCTTACTCCTTACTTCAGCTCATTGCCCTGTCGTGGTTCTAGCTTGTCTAGTCACTCAGTGCTCTGATATTCTAGTTTGCTCTATTGGTTTTGACTCGGCTCGTTGTACTACCCTGCTTCTCTGTTATCCCTTGACCCGGCTTGTCTCTCGCTTATCTGTCTTCTCCTTCCCTCGACCTCGGCTTGTCTCTGACTATTCTTTACTCTCGGTACGTTAGTCCGGCCATTCTAAGGCCCGGTATACGTACCTTTCCACTCTTTGTACGCTGCGTGTTGGATCCCTGTCCCGATCCTGACACTCATGCCTATATAATCAAAAAATTATGTTCATGTGTTAACTCTATGTATCTATGTATTTCCACATGGAGTGTATTAATTTTCAAACAACGTTGCAAAAATCAGAAAGCAAAAATCCTAGCTTAGAAAAAGTGTCACGAATAAACACATGAGTACGGGGAAAGCAGTTCATAGATAAAGCAAAATAATTAACAATGCAGCACAGTATTTTAATTTAAAAGCACTTTGCCAGTTGTTGATGCAATCCGGTCCACTGGCAATTAAAACACAGCTGTGAGGTAATAAACTATTTCCTATGATTTTATTTGAAAAGTACATTTTAAGAATAATTGCATATTTTAGAAGAAAAACACTTATGTAAAAGCTATTACAAATTGTTAATTGTTAAACAGCAGTAAAAATGAGTGCTAGCTATAAAATATCACAGTTTAAAATGCTAGTCAATATTTAAAGGGATTCTCAAGTGCCAGGAAACCAAACCCGTTTTCCTGGCACTAGAGAATCCTGGAGTGCCCCCATCCCTCCCACCCCCCCATCTCATGTCGTTGAAGGGCTTAAAACCCCTTCGGACACTTACCTGAATCCAGCGCTGAGGATTCCGCCTTAGCTATGCAGAGTTTAAAATAAATGTAGATATCAGATGCAGTTCTTCCTCATCCAAGATGGCTGCCTGGAATTGTCAGAGAACTCAATACCACACTTACTAGCAGATTTGTTGGATGATGCCATGTCACAAAGGAATTAGTATGACTGCCATGGGCGTCCGCAGGGAGGGCCCCCCTCCCCTGGATTTTTCAGCTTGTTCTGCTATTTTTCGTGTGAGATTTAAAATGAACTGCAATACCGGCGCCGGCCAGTAGGTGGCGCTGTGTAATGAGAGAGACAGGGACAGGAAGCTGCATCTATCCCTGCTTCTCTCTGCTGATTGAAACCGCAGGGGAGCAACAAATGCAGCCAGAGACAGTCTACAGACCAGGTAAGTGAGGGATGGGGTGGGGGTTAAAATAGCCTATAGATTAGGGGAGTGAGGGATGGGGGGGGGCAGCCTATGTATTAGGGGAGTTAGGGATGGGGGGCAGCCTATATATTAGGGGAGTGAGGGATGGGGGGGCAGTCTATATATTATGGGAGTGAGGGATGGGGGTCAGCCTATAGATTAGGGGAGTGAGGGATGGGGGGCAGCCTATATATTAGGGGAGTGAGGGATGGGGGGCAGCCTATATATTAGGGGAGTAAGGCATGGGGGCAGGCTATATATTAAGGGAGTGAGGGATGGGGGGGCAGCCTATATATTAGGGGAATGAGGGATGGGGGGCAGCCTATATATTAGGGGAGTGAGGGATGGGGGGTCAGCCTATATATTAGGGGAGTGAGGGATAGGGGGGTAGCCTATATATTAGGGGAGTGAGGGATGGGGGGGCTATATATTAGGGGAGTGAGGGATGGGGGGCAGCCTATATATTAGGGGAGTGAGTGATGGGGGGTAGCCTATATATTAGGGGAGTGAGGGATGGGGGCAGCCTATATATTAGGGGAGTAAGGCACGGGGGCAGCCTATATATTAGGGGAGTAAGGCATGGGGGAGCAGCCTATATATTAGAGTAGTAAGGCATGGGGGGCAGCCTATATATTAGGGGAGTAAGGCATGGGGGGCAGCCTATAGATTAGGGGAGTAACGCATGGGGGGCAGCCTATATATTAGGGGAGTAAGGCATGGGGGGCAGCCTATAGATTAGGGGAGTGAGGCATGAGGGGCAGCCTATAGATTAGGCAAGTGAGGCATGGGGGGCAGCCTAAAGATTAGGCAAGTGAGGCATGAAGAGCCAGCAAGGAGCAGGGGCAGCAAGGAGCAGGAAGGGTCTGCAAGGAGCAGGGGCAGCAAGGAGCAGGGACAGCAAGGAGCAGGAAGGGTATGCAAGGAGCAGGGGCAGCAAGGGGCAGGAAGGGTCTGCAAGGAGCAGAAAGGAATCAGAATGAGAAAGGAGCAGAAGGGCGCAACATAAGCAGAAAGGAGCAAAAGGAGCCAAATATAGAAGACAGTGTCAGAAGAAAAAGAAGACTGTCAAATGAAGGAGAAGAAAAGGAGATTGGAGCAGGAAGGACAAATGAAGTGAACCCTCCACTTTATTCTGGACACCACATCATAAGGCTTTGGTATCTGGTCCTGGCAGGGAAACTCTGGACCTTCTCATCTCCCCAGGTAAAACAAATATCAGTGTTAATGTGTTCACTTTTATTTACTGAGTGTCAGGAAGCACAGAGTGCCGCTGGGTAGGGGTGTTGCTGATTGGCTAGAGCGGTCAGCTGGCACTCTAAGCCAATCAGTAGCTCCCCATTCATAAAAAAAGTAAAAAAAAAATTATGAACCGGGAACTAGCGATTGGCTTAGAGCGTCAACTGTCAACTCTAGCCAATCAGCGGCACCCATGCCTGACGTCAATCTGCACTTCCTGACACTCCATTTCAGATGCCATTTCAGATACCACTGAGGGACCTGGAGCTGGAGGAAGCCTTTGGGGTTAAACCATTTGAGAGCGGTTTAACCCCTTAAAGGAAAGAGCACCCAGGGGCTTCCTGGCATCATAGCATTTTCCTTTAGATGAAGTTGTGATGGTGACCAGAATGTTCCTGTAATTTGCTTAAAGGAACACTATAGTGTCAGGAATACAAACATGTATTCCTGACACCATAGTTGTGAAAACGCTATTCACCCTGGCTTTATGTGATAATCACTATGCTCCTCCCCTTCATGACACTGTCAAAAAGGGGCCAAGCATAGAGGTCATTACAATTATGCCCCCCCCTGGAAAAATTCCTGCGGACTCCCATGATGACTGCACATGCATCCGACTTTCTATATGTCTACTTTACTATCAGTATAGCAGCAAAGATGCAATATATGAGATAGAGTTTTTAATGCAATTAAATTTACAATGACAAAGCTGAAACAATCAGAAGTTCAATGTTGTGAACTCCAAAAATAAGACAGATTTAATAATAACCTGGCAGAATAGGGCAGCAAGAACAGACAAGGAAATGTGCTAATGAGTCAGCTAGTAAAAGATTATCAACTAATCCACATCAGAAATGAACAAATAGCAAAGGTAAGTGATATCATTATAGTAACTACAGGCAGAGGAGTACCAAGGCTACTTGGCACCCTGGGCAGATTTATTTATTTGTTCTACTTTTGTTTTATTTTTCATATTTTACGGTTTGTGTATTTATTTGTGTTCTCATCGAGCCCGTTGGTTTCTCCTGTCCTTTTTCCTTCCCATTTTGTCACCCCTATAAATTCCATTATTTATCTTTATATGTATGTATGGCAAAAATGGTAATCTTACACTACACATACCAAAATGCTTTGTTTATTCGGAATCACGTGATTATAAGCATTTTTAATGTTTGTAGCCATTAATTACTATATTTCTCATTCTGTATTTTACACAGAGTGAACTATATGGGTTTATTTTCTCTTGCATATATGGTGAAAACATCAGCATCTGGAAGAAAAGCGTAGAGTGGAGATTGTATTACCTTAGCACATCACAGTGTGAAAAGGCTCATTGACATGTGAGTGTATACTTATTTTATATTGGCACTTACTTACTAAGAACTTACTCAAGTATAGATAATCTGTCACTCTCTCTTTGTTTTGTTATTCCATAGCATGTTGATGATTTACACCACAGTAATTCAAGCTCAATTATATCCACAAGCGGGGATTGTACCACCCAAGGATTTTAATTAGAAGTAAATCTTAGCTCTGGAGAATGTATGTGCATTGGCTTATTTTTTTTTTTTTCTCTTTTTTTTTTTTTTTCACTTATTCAAATATTAGAACATACTGCACTATTGGATCATTGTCTACTTTGTTTTATTCATATTTCCTCTGATCTGTTCAGGTGCAACCCCTTTCTTCTCATTAACCTATCTAGAAAGTAGTAGCTGGCCAGTCATAAGTAGTAGCAAGAATGTAAATGATCCCACAGTGTCTGCATACATGCTCTTAAAGATTGATTGCAACAATAATTTACACTCAAAAATGTGTAAGACAAATTAATTGATAAATATAACAAAATAAATTAAAATATGTGTTTACAAAGAAATGAGAAATCAGAGAAAATGTTAAAGTTTTCACTAAGGGGATATTTATGATTATTACACATAGAAAGCTAAATAATTGAGATACTTGCAATGTTCATAAAAATGTTAATAAAATAATGAGCTAAAGTAACCACAAATACAATTACATACCTTTTCATACTTAAAAAAAAAAAAATGTATGCATACTCAGCATCAAAATATCAACAGGGAAGAAAAAAAGAGCATACCATAAAACAGTTAGGCATATATTTATCATCTGAGCAGAGTATGGATTTTTTTTAAAATGGTATGGAAAAGTAAGCCCTTGATTAAAAAAAATAAATAAAAAAGTTTAGTCTATAGGGGCACAATACACCAACATATTTAGCTATACAGGTACTCCTCACTTACTGACCGGGCTCCGTTCCTACGACCCGGTAGGTAAGTGAGGAGTTAAGGTATTCCCTGCTCTGCTGCGTTCTTCCATGTTCGGGGAAATGTCCCTGAACACAGACGAACGCAACAGAGCAAGGAATCCCTCTAATCAATGTTTGGGGAAATTTCCCCGAATATAGATTAGAGGGATTCCCTGCTTTGTTGCGTTTGTCTATGTTTGGGGAAATATAAGTGCAAGCCATTGTAAAATAGGTAGGTTGCAACGCGAGGACCACCTGTATAACAGAGATTAATCTGGGGGGAGGGCAGAGCTGGCAGCCATACTGACTAGACACATGTTGCATGAGCTCCGAGTGGAAATAACCCAAAATTGCAAAGAACCTGGGAAAAACCTTCCCCAATGGGCACATTCTGAGCCCCAACCATACCTGTAGACATGAGGCATGAGGCATCGGAGAAAGAAGTACAGGCCCAATCGGCCCCCATGAATGGCATATATTGGCAACCTACTGTGGAGGGCGCAAAACTAATCTAGGCCTGAAATGACGGCGTTGTCAGATGGACCCTTGTGCACATCTAGTGAGGAGGCCCTCATGGATGAAGTAACCCTTTCAGGCAAGATAGGCAAACAGAGCCATCTACTCACCACCATTGGAAAAAACCCCGGTAACAAAGGACACCCTGCAGAGCTTACTAGATGTCACGGCGGACATTGGGCAGTTCCGTGAGGAAATCAATGGTGTTATGGTGAATCTCCACTACTCGAAGGTAACTGCGGCCCATGAGACCTGCACCGCTGCCCAGTCCTCATAGCTAATAATATACTAAAAGGGGTCTTCCGCCTCTATAGCCCTCATAGATGTACCAACTCCTACCATCTTATGACTATACCCAGAGGCATAAGTGGCCCATTATCTATTATTATCTTACATCCCCCCTTAGGACATGAGCCGCACACTGCTTAACCCTTTAAACCTTGTTCAGTTAACTTCATTAAACGCTTCCGTGCCACTACCTTATGTTTCCTATCACTATGTGGAATGTTGCAATATCATTATTGGTTATTTCTTCATATTATACCTGCAGTATTGTATACCATTTTTATCTACCACTTTTACTAACCCCAAAAATGTGTGCACAAACTCGTAGCCATATATGTGTAACCTATGTTGATTATTCTGTGCTTGCCAACATTATTGTGGCCTCACAAGCTGTTATGTTATAATGTTAATAAAGATTTTCAATGTTATAATGAAAATAAAGATTTTCAAAATAAAAAGGAGATTAATCTCAAAAACTGGAGCACCATCACTTTAAATGATAGCTCCATGAAGATCATAATAACTTCTATATCAAAGGAATGGATGTGGTTGGAGTGTAGGAACTCAGAAGGAATGTAGTATATCAAATTAAACACAAGAGGAAGGGAATCTGGTATAGGTGTTGGAGAATAGATAGTGTCCGCAGCACATCTGAATTTTGCTACATTCTTGTAATGTTGTACCATAAGGAAAGAGAAAGTGCCCATTGGTAAGGCTCTTTTTAGTACTGTGTGAGAGAATATATATATTTTATATTCTTTAATTTTGTTGTGCGTGATAATACAGATGCAACCTGTATGGACACAACAGCCACACAGAAGTAGAGATTGACATAGAACATAGAATTGCACATAGATTGAAGATATATACATATAGTAGAGTTACGTAATGTGGCATTGGTGTGAGAAATAGTTTATATTACATAGTTATATAGTGTCACGGTATGTGTAATGGAACCCAAAAACATAGACCCTAATCTATAACAAACTATAAAGTAGCTTAGAATTTGAATAGTCAGAGGAATTGTGAAGGTCAACGGTAGGAGAAAAAAATAATTATTAACAAATGCACTTATTGGGCCATACAACACAACAACAGGGTGATTGGGACGAGAAATACTGGTTTAAATAGCCTTAGCTTTAATTTGATAGGGTAACATCATATCTAAGCAGGGCCGGCGCTACCATTAAGGCGGACTAGGCAGCCGCCTAGGGCGCCCCTTGAGAAGGGGCGCCGCCAGGAGCGCCGGCCCCCCTAATGCTGCAGCCGCCCGAGCGCTCTGTAGAGCGCCTCAGGCGGCTGCAGCTTCGCCCGGGCTGGTGCGTCCATGAGGGCGCACCGCCCGGGCGCAGCCAGAGGAGAGGAGCTGACAGAAGGTAAGCGCTCAGCGCTCCCTCCTGTCACTCCCTCAATGTAGCGTGGCCGAGCGCGGTATGATCTGCCGGTACAGGGAGCATTTGTCTCCTGTACCCGGACGGACTAACAGGAAGTGAACACTGAGTGTTCACTTCCTTTTAGTCCGACCGGGTACAGGAAACAAAAGCTCCCTGTACCCGCGGACAGTACAGAGCTCGGCCACGCTACAACATAGGTAGGGGAGGGTGGGTGGAATAAAGGGAGGGTGGGGGAGAAATAAATGGAGAGGGAGGGGGGGGAGAAATAAATGGAGAGGGAGGGAGGGGGGGAGAAATAAATGGAGAGGGAGGGAGGGGGGGAGAAATAAATGGAGAGGGAGGGAGGGGGGGAGAAATAAATGGAGAGGGGGGGAGAAATAAATGGAGAGGGAGGGAGGGGGGGGAGAAATAAATGGAGAGGGGGGAGAAATAAATGGAGAGGGAGGGAGGGGTGGAAATAAATGGAGAGGGAGGGGGAGAAATAAATGGAGAGGGAGGGAGGGGGGAGGAGAAATAAATGGAGATGGAGGAGGGGAGAAATAAATGGAGAGGGGGGGGAGAAATAAATGGAGAGGGAGGGGGGAGAAATAAATGGAGAGGGAGGGAGGGGGGAGAAATACATGGAGAGGGAGGGAGGGGGGAGGAGAAATAAATGAGAGGGAGGGAGGGGGGAGGAGAAATAAATGGAGAGGGAGGGGGGGAGAAATAAATGGAGAGGGAGGGGGGGAGAAATAAATGGAGAGGGAGGGGGGGAGAAATAAATGGAGAGGGAGGGGGGGGAGAAATAAATGGAGAGGGAGGGAGGGGGGAGAAATAAATGGAGAGGGAGGGAGGGAGGGGGGGAGAAATAAATGGAGAGGGAGGGAGGAGGGGAGGAGAAATAAATGGAGAGGGAGGGGGGAGAAATAAATGGAGAGGGAGGGAGGGGGGAATAAATGGAGAGGGAGGGAGGGGGGAATAAATGGAGAGGGAGGGAGGGGGGGAGAAATAAATGGAGGGGGGGGAAATAAATGGAGAGGGAGGGGGGCAGGAGAAATAAATGGAGAGGGAGGGGGGAGGAGAAATAAATGGAGAGGGAGGGGGGAGGAGAAATAAATGGAGAGAGAGGGGGAGGAGAAATAAATGGAAAGGGGGGAGAAATAAATGGAGAGGCATGGGGGGGAGAAATAAATGGAGAGGGATGGGGGGAGAAGTAAATGGACAGGGGGGGGGAATAAATGGACAGGGGGGGAATAAATGGACAGGGAGGGGGGGAATAAGTGGACAGGGAGGGGGGATAAATGGACAGGGAGGGGGGATAAATGGACAGGGAGGATGGGGGAGAATAAATTGAAAGGGGGGGGAATAAATTGGCAAGGTGGGGGGGAAGTAATTGACAGGGAGTGGAATTGATGGGGTTAGGAGGGGGAATGAGAGTGGGGAGGGGAGAAGAGAGTGACAAGGGAGGGGGGAGAAGAGAGGGACACGCAGGAGAGAATAGAGTGACAAGAGAGGGGGGAGAAGAGAGGGACAAGAGGGGGGAGAATAGAGGGACAAGGGGGGGAGAAGAGAGGGACAAGGGGGGAGAAGAGAGGGACAAGGGGGGGAGAGAAGAGAGGGACAAGGGGGGGAGAGAAGAGAGTGACGAGGGGGGGAGAGGTGGAGAAGAGAGTGACAAGGGAGGAGGGAGAGATTGACATCCATCACACACACACAATGCACCCCTTGCACACAGAAAAACACACAATGCATTACACACACAGACACACACACACACACAAGCAATTCAACCCTTACATACAATGCATCCCTTACACACACAGAAACACACAATGCATTCCTTACACACACTCAGTGCACCCCTTACACACACTCAATGCACCCCTTACAGACGCACACACTGCATCCCGTACATACACAGAAACACACATTGCAGCCCTTACACATACAAACACAGATTCACACAATGCATTCCTTACACACATATCAGGACATCCCCTACTCCTGGGAACAAACTATTTGGTGGAACATGAAGTTGGACCCTGGGGCCCAGACCATGAGCTGTGTAAAGGGCCTTTAAAAAAAATGGAGCTGCTTTCCGTTCTCCCAGAACACAAACAGCCTCTACACCAGACGAGTGGAGCCAGACTGCAGCTAGAGCCCATCACCATCCTCATCTGGTTGTAAGTAGGCAATCTAGTATATTATTCGTGGCACTAATCTCTAATTTACTTCACATTAAAGGGGGGACACTTTAGTCCCCAGAACCACTGCAGCTTAATGTAGTGGTTCTGGTGTCTATAGCCTGTCCCTGCAGGCCTTTTAATGTAAACACGGCGGCACTGCAGCACTTGCGTTAGTTAACATGGGGCATTGTGATGTCATATGGGGGGGCGGCAAACTTTACTTTTGCCTAGGGCGGCAAAAATCCTTGCACCGGCCCTGTATCTAAGCACCAGAAGACGCAAATTTGACAAATTTCTGAATTCAAGTCTTTCGTAATTTAGTTTGTGCCCACTGAATCGGCGATCTGAGTCATGCCATTTGGATGTAAGCATGAATGAGTATAAACAGACATGCACAAGCAGTATTTATCTGTGGCACAGATGATTGCAGCACTAAAACCCATATTGACTAAAAACTTGCAAGTGTAATGCAAAATATATGACTAAATTCGCCAAGTGGTCAATGATTTTGTTAATGTGTTAAGAACTCTTCTTCCTAAGGATTGCAGTTTGTATTATTATTTTTAGTAGTCACAATGTAGAAGGATTGTATTCTCAAGTATTAGGGAATTGTGGCATCAAGTATAACAGTATAGCTTAGACTGGAAATACATTTTTTTAAATAGTATTTTAAATTACTGCTGCATATCTGTTGAGAGGCCAATTGTGTTTCATCGCCCTTGTTTGTACATGGTACAGTGACAGTAAAGTTGAATTTTAATCTGAATTATTATTTATACCGCACCAACAAATTCCACAGCGCTGTACAATTGGTTGATACTAGAGTGTTTAATGTAAGGTATGGCGCTCTTTTACATCAACCAGATAATGGCAAAAGTGTTGTGAAAAAGAGTCAGAATGGGAGGGATTGTCATCAACTCAACATCTGTCACAATTTATTTTAATCAGTTAACATGTCAATAATTATCAAATTAGAGTGTGGCTTTTAGTTGTTTATACAGATGTTGACCGGTACCCTCAAATCTAATTGATAGATTACAGAAGATCAGAAGATGGCAGAGAATGATACATGCATACAAACAGATAGATGGACAGACACAGATTTACAGACACACAAAATCACTTTATTTTGCATGTATATAAACATACCTATAATGTGAATTAGTTAGACAGACAAACAAGCAAGCAAACAGACATTAAATAAAAACAACAAATCTGTATATCTAAGATCACTACATCAGCACAGGCAGTTATTTTTCTTGTGATGCATGACAGTTTTACTAAACCATTATTACTTCTGTCACATTTATAGAAATTATATGTTTGCAGGACTTCAAGGTACTAGAAACAGCCAGGGTCCAGAGATACTTGCATTTATACAGAGACAAAAACATAATCACCTTTCAAGAGCTCAAAACTGCCACAAACCTTGGCAACAGAGACTGTTAGATATTTACAAATTCGGGAAAGCAGCTGCAGTGACTCCCCTCACACTGTTTCAAAACTTATGCTTAACTGAAGCACTTGCAAAAGAAAAAGTGATCCTAGGGCAGAAATGTCCAGGATACACGGATAGGATATATCAGAGTATCTGTTACTGATAAAAACCATACGTTTATTAATCATCATAAACAAAGACAAACAAAATAATAATAAAAAAAAACCACTATCAAGGATAGCCTTTGAGAAAGGCGCTCGTTTAAGCGCCGAAACGCGTTAGGCTTATGATGATTTTTTAAACTCACAGCACTTTTATTTTAGCACTGTTTGGGGTGTTAATTTAATTTATGGGGAGTAGACGTTGGATTTAAGCACTGTTTAGAAAGGGGCTTTGTCTCCTAATGACTCAGTAGCCTTCCTATACAAAGGATTAGTAATGGATAGCTTTTAGCACAAGATGTGCAACAGTTTAGTGTGGATAATCACTTGGAATTAGCTGTTCATTATTTCATATCAAGAGATTTGCTATATCTGGGTGAATAGGGCTAGAGTGTTTAGCTAAGTGTCTATTCAGTGCATCTTTACATTATCAGTTATAGGATTTGACAACTGATTGGCTTCACACTAGGGGGACTTGGAGATCAGCCCAGTCTCCATTATAGGCTCTATAGCTATTCATATCCCTTCTATAGGTGGCTTATATGCCATATAGGAGTATCTAACTTCTGGTATTGCCACTTCATTTGGCCTCCCCTTTCTAGCCTACTGAGCTTCATCATCTCCTCTTTATGTGTTTAATTTTGGGTTAGTGTTTTTTTATTATTATTTTGTTTGTCTGTTTATGATGACTAATAAACTTATGGTTTTTATCAGTAACAGATACTCTGATATATCCTATCCGTGTATCCTGGCCATTTCTTCCCTAGGATCCCTTTTTCTTTTGCAAGTCAATATTTAGGGTTACCCCCTGTCTGGATATTTTCAGGACACACTCCATAGTCCCTGCCTAAGGGAGGGATTATTTTCTGTTTTTTTCTTTTTAACTGAAGCACTACAGAAAGTGTTTATTATAACACTACAGTAATTTAGGCTGTATTTGTAAAGAAAGAGTTAAATTAAAATACACATGCGACAATGGAGGAAGGGGAGTGGTTGGATATCTGGGAGGCATGCTTGAAGACTTCTATTTGTGTGACAACCCAGGAGCAAACATACAAGATATTGCTCAGGTGGTACATGACACAGGTACAGCTATACCACGTGGGGAAGATGCCATCCGATGCTTGTGGCTGTGTGGCCACAGAGGTTCTTATGACTGCAGGTGGTGATATTGCCTCACGGTCACAGTTTTCTGGATGGGAACAGGTGAATTACTCTCCCAAGTGTTTAAAAGGCAATTAGCACTGGTCCCATGGTCCTTCTTATCAAACCAGGACGTTAAGGGGGTTAAAAAATGTCTAATTAACAAAATTACCTTAGCAGCCAGAACAGTCAAATGTGGTTACAAACAGAAGTCCCTACTGTAGACATAGTAATATCTAAATTAAAAGATATATATAATATATAAACTCAAGCCAAGATTGTATTCCGATGGGATCCTTTCAGAAAACGTGGGTGTGTGGGAGTCTTCAGTCAACCTTAGAGGGACTGGAAGGGGGCACTTAGGGCTTTAGCTACAAATCACAGCGCTATATTCTTCTTATTTCTTCTCTATATTCTGCTTCACTTCACCCTCCATCTTAAAGGGACACATCAACTCTCTTACTCTCTTCTCTAGCTTCTTCTCTTGTACTCCTATTTTGATGCTTCGCTTTCCCTCTTTTTCTTTACGAATATCACCACATTAAAGGGACAAGATAGTCACCAAAACAACTACAGCTTATTGAATTTGTTCTGGTGAGTAGAATCATTACCTTCAGGCTTTTTGCTGTAAGCACTGTCTTTTCAGAGAAAATGCAGTGTTTACATTACAGCCGAGTGATAACATCACTAGCCACTCCTCAGATGGCTGTTAGAGATCCTTCCTGGGTCATGGCTGCCTAAAATGCATCCAAACATTTAGTGTCTCCTCCCTCTGCATACCGACACTGAACTTTCCTCATAGAGATTCATTGATTCAATTCATCTCTTTGAGGAGATGCTGATTGGCCAGGGCTGTGTTTGAATCATGCTGGCTCTGCCCCTGATCTGCCTCTTTGTCAGTCTCAGCCAATCCTATGGGGAAGCATTGTGATTGGATCAGACTACCACTTCTGCTGATGTCAGCAGGCAGTGGGCAGGTCTAAAGGAAACAGGCACAAAGCATGGAGCTGCAAACTTGAATACAAGTAAGATTTACTATATTTAGGGAGGCATGAGGGGATCAGGGTGGCTAGATGGTGGTTTTAACCCTATAGGGTCAGGAATAGATGTTTGTGTTCCTGACCCTATAGTGATCCTTTAATACAGTGAGTGGTCGCTGTGGCGGACTCAAAAATGAAGCAAACTAAGTACTGATACATCTTGTTAAGTAACTATACATTGCTGGTGTGTGGGTGTGCATAGGAAGACCAAATTGTTTGCCTTAATTCATGCTATGTTTTGTCATCATCTTTTAGATCATTCTTATGCTTATGTTTTATTTAATAAACATTTTTTTTTTTTTTTTTTAAAGACTATCTCACAGCTCCTCCTGAGCGGGATACACCACTTCAAAGGCACAATCGCGTCCATAGTTTAAAGATCTTACTACTGACTGACTTCTTACTCACTGTGCTGGACGCAACAAAATTAGACTAGAATATCATGTGATATGAACATCACAATATGTATTTAATTAATGACTGCATAAAATAAACAATTTAAAGAAAAGACATTACACATTTGCAATTATATATTTTTTGAAATGCTGGATAAAACATTATGTCTCTTGTGTCCCAGAAAATCATGTAACTCACACGTATTTATTATTCTATTTGAGTAGTTATATTACCTGGCATTAAGGATGCAGAAGGAAATATATTTTCTTGCTTAATTTTACTTTCATTCAGTAATTCTTCAGCAGTAATAGGAAGGTCAAGAACATCACGGATAATTTGTGCTGCCGGTAAAGCTTTTTCTCCCATGACCATGGCTTTCACATCCCATGTGTATTCTTTTCCAAATCGGCCACAGATTTCTTTAAACACTACACTGTAAAGCCGTTCAGTATCTGTAAAAAAAAAAATAATGTAAAAAGCATTGAGAGGGATTACATTGATATATGTTGGCAAAGCAAGGTTTCAAAGAGAAATGTCAAGAAAACATGGTCAAGTAATTATAAAAGAAGATATTTTTATGCATTTTGAGTTTTTTTTATTTATTTTTTTATTTCTCAAAGTGGTGTTGTTTAAAGCACTCATGTGTTTTTCATTCTGATATACCATTATAAATATGCAGAACTCAGTACCGTTGTCACAAGAAATAAGCTTTTATTACGTCCAGACATCTATGACCTTAAAACCTAATGCTTTTCATACTTATCTTATATATAGGCATCTACACGTGATAGATCTTTGGTTTTCTGCATGATATTAATAATTTTTAAAACATAGTAACGCAGTTAGCTTAGTAACTTATTCAAATGACTGATGGCTACCAATTTCTACAATTCATACATTCTGTTGCTGTTTTCCAACTGTCCCTCAAAATTATTATTTTTTTTTTTAATCTTCAAAACCTCAGAATTAAATTCTCCATTGACTAACAAACCATTGTAAATGATGTGCATAACATCCATATTAAGTTATGAACCTGTATATCCTCATTATCACATGAAAGCAAATTAGCAGTAAAAAAAATAAAAAATAAAGTATGAAACTAACTTTTTTATTTTTTATTTTAGCAAGGGCATTTATTAATATTTTACTCTAAAATTGTACCCCTGAAAAAGAAACAAATCTTAATTACTCTTTAGGGCTTATCACCAAGTGCCAAACATACTTTTTATCACCATTTACCGACAAGTCAAAAGTTACTAAAACAGCTGTATGTAATGTTAGTGCTTACCAGCTGTTCCCATGTTACAAAGCATAACTGTTAATGACTGGTTATTAGTGGCTGCCAAAAGTGTTAACACCTCCCACTGAGATTAGCAGGATATTATAAACGCAAAGTTGAAACTGGGATGCATGCTAGATGGTAAATTACCACCTGTTGCTATCTGACTTGAAATCACACCTGTTTAATTGAGACGTAAAAAAGAAAATATAAGTTCACAACTGTATTTCCAATGGATTTACAACTGCAATAAAAACAAAAAAAACAGATAGATAGATGGACTTTTGTGCTTATATCTACTTGTGTTATATATATATATATATATATATATATATATATATATATATATATATATATATATATATGAAAGAAGATGAGTGCACTCTGGATACTGTGGTAATAAAGTAGAAATGCTTTTATTTAGCACAAATAAACATCAACTTCAGTCACATCAACTTTTCTCGAGATCTCTATACAGTATCTTACAAAAGTGAGTACACCCCTCACATTTTTGTACATATTTTATTATATCTTTTCATGTGACAACACTGAAGAAATGATACTCTGCTACAATGTAAAGTAGTAAGTGCACAGACTGTATACCAGTGTAAATTTCCTGTCCCCTCAAAATAACTGCACACACAGCCATTAAAGTCTAAACCGTTGGCAACAAAAGTGAGAACACCCCTAAGTGGAAATGTCCAAATTGGGCCCAATTAGCCATTTTCTCTCCCCAATGTCATGTGACCAAGGACATATTAGCCCAGAGGCAAACAAGGCATTTGCCTTGGGCGGCACTTTCCAGGGGGCGTCAAAAAAAGCCCAGGCAAATGTCTTGTTGTTGATGTCATATTCCAGCTCACGGCAACACTTTGCGGCGCGCGAGGGAGCTGAACAGGAGGATCAGAGCTCCCTCGCTGCCTGCAGTCACCTAGGGCAGCACAACACCAGTGCATGTGACTCATTAGTGTCACAAGGTCTCAGGTGTGAATGGGGAGCAGGTGTGTTATCGCTCTCACACTCTCTCATACTGGTCACTGGAAGTTCAACATGGCACCTTATGGCAAAGAACTCTCTGAAGACCTAAAAAAAAAAAGAATTGTTGCTCTACATAAAGATGGCCTAGGCTCAGGGCCTGTGCAAGGATTTTTGCTGACCGAGGCAAACAAATTTGCCGCCCCCCATATGTTCTGCTCACCATGTGACATCACAATGCCGCACCCATATGATCTGCCATTTGGGCCAACGCCAGTTCTGCACACAGTGTCTTTTATCTGAAAAGGCTGTGAATTTACATTAAAAAGCCTGCAGGGATAGGCTATAGACACCAGAACCACTACATTAAGCTGTAGTGGTTTTGGTGACTAAACTGGCCCTTTAATGTGAAGTAAATTAGAGATTAGTGCCACTAATCATGTACTGGATTGCCTACTTACCATCAGATGAGGACAAGAGGATGATGATGGGCTCAGGCTGCAGTCTGGCTCTACTGATCTGGTGTAGAAGAGGCTCTCTAGAGACTAACAGTGCTCACAAAAATCAATGAACAGGAAGCAGCTACATTTTTGGGGCCCCTTACACAGGTCAAGGTCTGGGCCCCCAGGGCCTGACCATGAGTATGCCTACAAGGTCCACCCATAAGTCCACCGTCCACCTACATGGCCCACCCATGAGTTCGCTCACAGGGAGTGGAGTGTATGTGTGTAGGGGATGTGTTATTATAGAGGATGTAATGTGTGTGTGTTCTTATAGAATGTAGTATATAGGCATACCAATTTGTGTAAGGGATGTAGCATGTGTCTAGGGGATGCAGAGTGTGTTTGAGTGTAAGGAATGCATTGCGTGTTTCTGGGTGTGTAAGGGATGCATTGTGTGAATCTGTGTTTGTATGTGTAAGGAATTCAAGGTGTGTTTCTGTGTATGTAATGTAATGTAGTGTGTGTCTGTAAGGGGTGCATTTAGTGTGTGTAAGAGATGCATTTTGTTTCTGTGTGTGTGTATAAAAGAAGCAGTGTGTGTGCGTAAGGGATGCATTGTGTGTTTCAGTGTGTCTGTGTGTGTGTAGGGATGCATTGTATGTTTCTGTGTGTGTGTGTGTAGGGATGCATTGTGTATGTGTGTAGTCTGAAAGAGAGGATTTGTGGGGTAGGATAGGGGTTCTTTATTTTTATTTTTTTTTATAGTTCTCTCACCTCCTGTCAATTAGTGATCTCCTCTAATGTCACTCAGTACTCTCCTCTCCCCTAGTACTCTCAAATTTCTCCCTTTCCCTTAGAAATATCGCCTCCCCTCCAGTCTATTAGTGCTCTCCCTACCAGTCCCTCAGAGCTCCCCCCTCCTGTACCTTAGTGTTCTCCCCTCCCCTCCATTAGTGATCTCCCCTGTTCCTTAGTGATCTCTCCTCCCCTCTGTCCCTTACACCCTGTTCCAAATTATGATGCAAATTATATTTTTCTCATTTACCTAAATAATTCATGTAAATAACAGTCAGCATAATGCTTATGTTATCAACTATTAAGAGTACAATTCAAATTTTATTGAAATTTTAACAAACCTCCTAATGATAACAGTATTTTTTTTAAACAAAAAACTTACAGTGCACTGTTCCAAATTATTACGCACAGTAAGTTTCAAAACACCTTATAGGTTGTAAACAACTGAAAATTGTCATTTGTTGTGTTTGCAGCATATTTACTGAAATCAAAAGCTATTTCAATCAAACTTATAACAACATTTTAACTTTTTAAACATTTTAACAGGTTACGTTACATTTTAACATAGGACCCCTTATTTGATAGCAGCTTCACAAGTCTTGCATCCATTGAACTTGTGAGTTTTTGGACAGTTTCTGCTTGAATTTGTTTGCACGATGTCAGAATAGCATCCCAGAGCTGCTGTTTGGATGTAAACTGCCTCCCACCCTCATAGATCTTTTGCTTGAGGATGCTCCAAAGGTTCTCAATAGGATTGAGGTCAGGGGAGGATAGAGACCACACCATGACTTTCTCTCCTTTTATCCCCATAGCAGCCATTGATGCAGAGGTATTCTTTTCAGCATGAGATGGTGCATTGTCATGCATGAAGATGATTTTATTACGGAAAGCATAGTTTTTCCTTCTGTACCAGGGAAGAAAGTCGTCAGTCAGAAACTCCACATACTTTGCATATGTCATCTTTTCACCTTCGGGGACACTAAAGGGGCCGACCAGCTCTCTTCCCATGATTCCGACCCAAAATATGACTCCACCACTGCCTTGCTGATGTCGCAGCCTTGTTGGAACAGGGTGGCCGTCCACCAACCATCCACTACTCCATCCATCCATCTGGACCATCCAGGGTTGCACGGCACTCATCAGTGAACAGGACGGTTTGAAAATTGTTCTTCATGTATTTTTCTGCCCAATGCAGCTGTTTCTGCTTGTGAGCATTGGTTAGTGGTGGCCGAATAGAAGGTTTATGCACAGTTGCAAGACTCTGGAGGACTCTACACCTTGATGTCCGTGGGACTCCAGAGGCACCAGCAGTTTCAAATATATGTTTCCTGCTATGTAAGGTATTTTAGCAGCTGCTCTCTTGATCCAATGCATGAATCTGGCAGAAATCTTCCTCAATGTGCCTTTATCTGCACGAACCCGCCTGTGCTCTGAATCAGCCACAAATCTCTTAAAAGTGTTCATACCTCGTCCAATGCATTGAACTATTTCACTCTTTTCGGCAGCAAAGAGATCCTTTTTCTTCCCCATAATGCATGAAAATGGTGCTCTGCTTAATAATGTGGAACACCCTCCTTTAGTAGTTTTTCCTTAAATTGGGCTCACCTGGCAATCTAATTATCACAGGGGTCCGAGATTGTTTTCAGTGATCAAAAGAGCCCTGAAACACAATGCCATCCATGAGTTAAACTGAAAAACAAAATATTTAATCTTTGTGACACTTAAATAGAATTTGCATAATAATTTGGAACAGGGTGTAGTGGTCTCTCCTCCCCTCCCTTAGAGGAGTCCCCTCCATCCTTAGAGCTCTCCCCTGTCCCTTAGTGGTTTCTTCCCTCTCTTCCCTTTCCCTCAGTGTTCCACTCTGCTCCCTGTCCCTTAGTGGTCTCCCACCTTCCCCTCCCCCCTATAACCCCTTAGTGGTCCTCCATCTCCCTAAATCCCTTAATTGTCCTCCCTCTCCTCCTCCCCCTACTCCTCTTAGTGGTCTTCCCTCTCCTCCTCCCCCGCTTTGGTGTGCCTCCCTCTGCCCCTGCTCTCCCCCCTTCCCTGTTGTGCCTCCTACCTAGCTTTGAAGTGTAGCCGGGCGGCGCGGACCGCATGTCAGGATCAACACAAGGATCCAATACGCAGAATGCAAAATATAGAAGAATGTACACCGGGCCTTAAATTGGCAGAGAATAGTCAGGTACAAGCCGAGGTCGAGGGAGCCAGAAAACAGGTAAGCGAATAAACAAGACGAGTCAAAGGGAAGGAGAACACAGAATAGTCAAAATCAAGAAACCAATCCAGAGTAAGCCCAATAAGAACAGACAAGCTAGAACCACGACAGGGCAATGATTCATTGCAAGTGGGTACTTTTTATAGGTACCCTTTAATTGATGACGATGCCCCCAAAACATCCTAATTTGAAAGTTTTGGCGTGGCGTGACGTCATGAAGTTGGCGCACATGCGCCGCTTCATAAAAAGGCGGCTTCTGAACGGCCAAGATGAGAGAAGGGAATGGAAGAAGTTGCCTCATCATGTGGGTATATTTACCCACAGGCTGGATTCCTGCCAGGGCAGTAATAACAGGTACCCTGACACTGCAGTACAGGAGCTTCTGTCTCCTGTACCCAGCCAGACTTACAGGAAGTGCTCACGGAGTACAGGAAACAGACAGCTCCTGTACCACGGTCCGTGCCGCCCGGCCACGCTACATTGAGTGACTGGCAGGACAGAGCGCTGTCCGCTTCCCTCCTGCCGGGTCACCCAAATCTGACCCCCCTCCCCCAGTCGATGCACCCTAGGTGACTGCCTAAGTCGCCTATAGGACACGCCGGCCCTGCCTAGGCTACAAGAAGATTGCAATGACCCTAAAACTGAGCTGCAGTATGTGGGCAAGACAATACAGCGGTTTCACAGGACAGGTTCCACTCAGAACAGGCTTTGGTTGACCAAAGAAGTTGAGTGCATGTGCTCAGCGTCATATCCAGAGGTTGTATTTGGGAAATAGACATATGAGTGCTGCCAGCATTGCTGCAGATGTTGAAGGGGTGGGGGGTCAGCCAGTCAGTGCTCAGACCCTACGCCGCACACTGCATCAAATTGGTCTGCATGGCTGTCGTCCCAGAAGGTAGCCTCTTCTAAAGATGATGCACAAGAAAGCCGGCAAACAGTTTGCTGAAGACAAGCATACTAAGGACATAGATTACTGGAACCATGTCTTATGGTCCTATGAGACCAAGATAAAGTTATTTGGTTCAGATGGTGTCAAGCATGTGTGGTGGCAACCAGGTAAGGAGTACAAAGACAAGTGGGTCTTGCCTACAGTCAAGCATGGTGGTGGGAGTGTCATGGTCTGGGCCTGCATGAGTGCTGCCGGCACTGGGGAGCTACAGTTCATTGAGGTAACACTGAATGCCAACATGTACTGTGACATACTGAAGCAGATCATGATCCCCTTCCGTCAGAGACTGGGCCGCAGGGCAGTATTCAAACACGATAACGACCCCAAAAACCCCTCCAACATGACCACTGCCTTGCTAAAGAAGCTGAAGGTAAAGGTGATGGACTGGCCAAGCACGTCTCCAGACCTAAACCCTATTGAGCATCTGTGGGGCATCCTCAAACGGAAGGTGGGGGAGCGCAAGATCTCTAACATCCACCAGCTCCGTGATGTCATCATGGAGGAGTGGAAGGGGACTCCAGTGGCAACCTGTAAAGCTCTCGTGAACTCCATGCCCATGAGGGTTAAGGCAGTGCTGGAAAATAATGGTGTCCACACAAAATATTGACACTTTGGGCCTAACTTGTATATTTCCACCTAGGGGTGAACTCTTGTTGCCAACGCTTCAGACATTAATGGCTGTGTGTGGAGTTATTTTGGGGGTACAGCAAATTTACACTGTTATACAGGCTCTACACAAACTACTTTACATTGTAGTAGAATGTAATTTCTTCAGTGTTGTCACATGAAAAGATATAATAAAATATTTACAAAAATGTGAGATGCTGTATATAATATATTTGTAGTCGGGGACAATAAGCAGAGTTATAGAAGTGGTGGTACAAGTCGGTTGTGGTGTGTCGAAACCGACGTTCAGGTAGGCCTGTAAAAGAGGGCCCACTAAGTGAATGCTTAATAAAGGGAGCGGTGGGTGGGCTGAACCAGAGGAAGGGGAGGCTTGTGAATTTATAGGGGGGGGGGGCAGTGGAATGTCCCCAAGTGGCAGACCTGGTTCATGCCATATTGAAGTGCGATTATAACATATTTAGGTAAGGGCCATGTATATGGCCGTATAACCATATAAAAGACATAATTAGGACAGACATAATTTTAAAGTATCCCGTGGCGAGACCAGAAAGGGCTCAAAACAATGTAAGTATTGACAGACAGTGAAATAAGACAGACTATTAACAGGCTGTACCATAAATGCCCCAGGGAGGGCTGTTTTTTTTTTTTTTTTACTCAAATGAGGTAAAATTAATACTTGCGTGGGCCACACTAGGCCAAGACCAGCTTGTTTGTTTGGAGTTCATGCAGTTTGTGTTGATGACCTTTGAACCGGTAGTAGATAGTTCTGTACCGAACCAGGAAGTCTCGGCCCAGAGGAAGGGGAGGCTTGTAAATTTATAGGCCGGACAAACCCCTCCCATAACTATAGGCTCCGCCTTTCCATACATATACACACACATATATATATCGATGTTTCGACCAATACACTGTCTTTTTCAAGATCAGAACAGTTCTGATCTTGAAAAAGACCGTGTATTGGTCGAAATGTCGATCCACTGAACTTCAATTTTTTTTTGCACAAATAAATTAAGCATTTTTCAAATCCAGGAGTGCACTTTACTATTTTTCCATATTTACATCGCTGGTTTGCACCCTGGTGCGAGTTCTAAGTATATACTTTATTTAGGTAGTGTGCCAAACTCATTTTTGAATTATATATATATATTCTGAAAAAACGGGATGCACTCACAGGACTTTCAAAAACGTGCAGGTGGTGTTTATTTAAATCATATAATGCATATAGATATCGATTTCTATATGGATTATATGATTTAAATAAACACCATCTGCACATTTTTGAAAGTCCTGTGAGTGCATCCCGTTTTTTCATATTATACATACCGGACGACTGTGGATCCAGCACCCAGGCAAGATTATTCTATTATAATAGCAAAGGAGAGTGCCAAGTTCCCATTATTACTATATATATATATATATATATATATATATATATATATATATATATATGTGTGTTTGTGTGTGTGTATATATATATATATATATATATATATATATACATACATACACACACACACAAACACATTACGCACATATATACATACATACATACACACACGCACACAAATATGTATATTTATAAGTAGATATAAGCACCAAAGTCTTTATCTATAAGAATGGCGTATCTCATTTTCAGTAAATATAAGTATAATCTGTCAAATCAGGTGTAGGTAAATTACTCACATGATCACAGGTGATATATGCCCTTTTTGCTCACTTTATAAAATGTTAAAGTGGCACGGTCATGCCAAACATACCTTTCCCCTATTGTTTCCTCTTCTATTCCTCGCTCAGAATCTGTTATTTTCTTTATTTCTGATCTAGTTTTCTTTAAAATATAAGATAAAGTAGGGACTACTTTATCTGATGTTTTTTCCTATTCTTGACTTTCTTTGACCAAAGTAGAAGCTTAATTTAGCTTCATTTCCTGTGTCAAAGAGAAGGATGAGTACTTTCTCTGACACAGGAAATGTAACGGTCTTAAACTGCTCCTTGTGTCAGAGATTGTCAGGCATTGGAAAAATACATAAGACACAGTAGTCCATACTTTGTTTTATGTTTTAAAGAAAACTAGATCAGAAATAAAGAAAAGAACAGATTCTGAGAGACGAAGAAAAGAGGAAACAATAGGAGAAAGGTAAGTTTGGCGTGGCCAAATCATAACTGGTTGTTGGCATCAGTAGAGGCAGACATGTGTATAGTACAGAACTTAAAAGCAGGACCATCAAAGCAAGCCTGACAGTATTTTTTATCAGAAAAAAATCTGTCAGCTATACATATTAACAAAGCTCAATGGATACTTTATGTATTTATTTTTTAACAACAATCATGGAAACAACAATTTAGTTATGAAGAATAATCAAATACATGTTAATTAGTTGATGCACTTCACTGGTATATTTTATTATATTCTATGAATACATTTAAGGGACACTATAGTCACCAGAACAACTACAGCTTATTGAATTTGTTCTGGTGAGTAGAATCATTACCTTCAGGCTTTTTGCTATAAACACTGTATTTTCAGAGAAAATGTAATGTTTACATTACAGCCTGGTGATAACTTCACTGGCCACTCCTAAGATGTCTCTAAGAGATCCTTCATACATTCAGTATCTCCTCCCTCTGCATGCAGACACTGAACTGTCCTCATACAGATGTATTGATTCAATTCATCTATATGAGGAGATGCTGATTGGCCAGGGCTGTGTTTAAATCATGCTGGCTCTGTGCCTGATCTGCCATTTGTCAGTCTCATCCAATCCTATGGGGAAGCATTGTGATTGGATCAGGCTACCATTTCTGATGATGTCAGAAGGCAGTGGGCAGGTCAAAAGGAAACAGTGACAAAGCCAGCAGCTTCAGGCTTGAATACAAGTAAGATTTACTATATTTAGGATGACATGAGGGGATCAGGGTGGCTAGATGGTGGTTTTAACCCTATAGGGTCAGGAATACATGTTTGTGTTCCTGACCATATAGTGCTCCTTTAAGGGCTTACTGATAACAGAAAGGTAGATTAAATGGTAAAACTGACATTATAGCTAATAACAGATTTTAGTCCCACATAATTATTCATTGCATTTTTGTGTGTAAGACAACGGTGTAGAAAAAGCAAAATGTTTTTTTTTTGTTTGTTTTTTTACCATGAACAAAGTGATTCACTAAAGTAAGAATTCAAAGTGATTTTCAATTTTAAGGCAAAAGTAGCCAAAATAAGCCATAACTAAGATTTTTTTCTAGTTTGGCTATTTTGACAATACATTTTAACTTTGCTTTGAATTTACACTTTAGTTTATAACCCTGTAAACTCAAGTTATATATCTAACAAGCAATTTGTGCATGTTAATTTCATATAAACACAATTGTAGTATTTTTTGTATGTGCAGACATCGTATATATGTATAAGTTGTAGAGAAACAAAACATACATTTCATAAATTGGGCTTTACTATTCAAAAGTTCCTTACTAAATAATAGCAGTATCATCCCAGCTCTAGTTATTCTTTTCCTTTACCAGTAATAACCTAAGGTGATATTTATTTACAAGTGTGACTTTGTTTTGATGAAACATGACTGTTCAATATAAAAACATAAATATGGTACTTACACAAGTATAACATAGTAATAAATTCTAAAATCCAGATGAAATTCAGTACAAGTCAACATAACATTGTGAAATTAATGTATTTCTACAAAGTATTGTGATTGGCTCAGAACAACACTTCTGATGATGTTAGCTGAGCAGGCAGATCAGGAGCAGAGCCAGCAGTAGCAGACTGGAGTAATGGTAGTATTTTGCTATATTTAGGGGGGCAAGTTGGGGTCGGGGGGTTTAGATAGTGGTTCTAACACTACAGGGTCAGGAAAACATGTTTATGTTCCTGACCATATAGTGTCCCTGTAATTAATCAGTAGATTAATTAGTAGAATTTTATTGGATATGTTTATTGAGCAAAACGCTTTTCTGTGGAAGCCTATTATCATTTGACCAATGGTTCTTGTATTATTGGAAATACAGACAGCTGACCACTAGAAGACAAGTTGAACTACAATATTTTCTAAAAAAGAAATGAAAGAATGGGCAGAATAGCCACCACATATAGAACTATATGAAGGTGGGAGACTGCTCACTCAATGGTCTATACCCCTTTAGTAATGGTACTTGTAGGGAAGAGGAGGGCGTAGGTTTGAAACAAAAAAAGGGGGGGGGGAGTTAGGGAGAAGACGTGGGTATTCAACCTTTAATGAAACAGCTTATACTAATAGTAGTGAAATATAAAACTGGCTCCACCTGTAGCCAGGGAGGGTGGAATTTCCCTAGTAGGGTAAATTCGTAAGTGAGGTAAGTGCTCACAAATACTGGTCGAAGCTCATGCAGTAAGTAAGTGCTAAGGACCAATAGGAGAAAGGTCCCTAATGATAATGCACATTAGTACGTCAAACTTAACATCGTAGTGTTGCCAGAGGACTGGCCAGCAGGGCTAGGGGCTAGAGTGTGTGGGGATAGTAAATAAACCTGGGTAGGTAAGGTACCCTTGGAGGGGGAACAGAATAGTTACTAAAACGGGCTAAAAAATACTGGTGTGAGGAGACGGGCAGAGGAAACAAATGGCCAGTTCGGACAGTGTATGCATGCCCCACAGAGCATGAAATTGTAGCTTACTGTCAAGTGGACCCAAAGGACATGTCCATCCCTCACCCTAAGAAGCCCTAAGATAATTGACTGTCTCCCTTAAGACCAGGGGACTAGGAAACACTACCTGCAAGGCAGCCTCAAGGTTATCCCTGTTACTGTGCCCCACTCGCCCAGATTGTTCTTAGAAGATCATGTAGTAAATTTCAAATGAGTTACAGCCAAAAGAAGGAACAAAAAGAAAAAAATAATAAATGAAAAAATAAATAAAATTAAATAGAACAGGAATGCATCGGCATTCTGTAATGCTCGACGTGCGTTTCGGCGTTTAGAACGCCTTTGTCAAGAGTAACCACTTCAGAGTCTGGGTAACTGGTTCCCTCCAGCACCCAATATTCTCTGTCTCCTCTTTTCTAATCTTTACAATATTTTCTAACTACTATTAATCCTTTATTTCTTTGCAAGGGAAAGTGGCACTACATTTCACTATCGAAATAAAATATTGAAAAATCAGCTCTAACTTTTATCAAAGGGACACTAAAGGGTCAGGAACATAAACATGTATTCCTGACCCTGTAGTGTTAAAACCACTATCTAGCCCCCACGACCTCTACTTGCGCCCCTAAATATAGCAAAATATTACCATTACTCCAGTCTGTTGCTGCTGGCTCTGCCCCTGATCTGCCTGTTTGGCTAACATCATCAGAAGTGTTGTTCTGAGCCAACCACAATACTTTCACATAGGATTGGCTGAAACTGTCAAGGAGGCAGATCGGGGCAGAGCCAGCACAAGCCAAACACAGCCCTGGCAAATCAGCATCTCCTCTTGACTCAATGCATCTCTATGAGGAAAATGGTGTCTCCATGCAGAGGGTAGAGACACTGAATGGCAATGATGCACAGTGTGCAGCACTGCCCCAGAAAGCATCTCTAGCAGCCATATGAGGAGTGGCCAATTGAGGTATCCCTAGGCTGTAATGTAAACACTGTATTCTCTCTGAAAACACAGTGTTTACTGCAAATTGCCTGAAGGAAATTATTCTACTCACCAGAACAAATGCAATAAGCTGTAGTTGTTCTGGTGACTATAGTGTCCCTTTAACCTTTTGTTTATAAGAAGAAAAAATTAAAATTTGTATTCAAGATTTAGCATACAATAGCACAATCCAGTTGAGATAAGGAACACCCAATGTAAACATTCTGAATGAGGAGAAAAAGAAACATTGTTTCATTTCTCCTCTTCCCTGAATACTTTCTCTATGCTGAATGCCCATGTGCAAATGAACGTGCTTATAATAATTGACAGCTAACTAAGATGGGGTTGCATATTTTAGGATTTTTTTACATTCAATTTTAGATTTGACACCTCACTAATGTACATATGCTAAATACAGTTCCTTTTTCACGATACACTCAAAGCACCATATCTGCTACAGCTTATTTTTTAATAAACCTTTGTCTTCTTACCTGGAGTCTGCTGTAGTGGTAATGGTGCTTGTAGTGTTCCTTTAAGTGTCATTTTATTTATTATACATACTGTGGCGAAACCGACCTCGCCACGTGTCCTTGGAGGGGGCTGATTGCCCGCCTCTTGCCTTTGGACTATGGACCAGACTTTATGGGAATGTGATACCCCAGATAGCCATACCATGGAGCCTATTCATATAATGAAAGACTATGGGAAAGACTTTAGCTCCATGGCAATTTTACTGTGTGAGTAGGATCTGCGCGCTATTCGGTAGTTTTGTGCGCGCAGATCCCAGCTATCTGGGGATAGGTGAAATGTCTGTGTGTTATGTATAAATGTGACTTTATGTATTTTAAAGTGTTTTATGTCGGTTTGCAACCATGTGGTTAATGGAGTCTGCCTCTAGTCCTGGATAATTGGATTACTTCTCCAATTAACTCCAGGGCAGAAGGGAGGAAACCAAGGTGCATTGTGGGGATGTTTTTCTGCCAGCCAGGAGGGACAAAAGATACTTTTAGTAACTTTTGAACCCCTGGTCGGATTCATGCCATTTTTTAATATGTTGTTCCCCTGAATGGATTGATTGTGGATATGTATTTTTATGTGAATGTGATGTATGGTTTTAAAGTTATGAAAGTTGTGTAAAAGTATATTTTACACTGTATGCATAATGGGATTATGTGTCACACTAAGGGGAGGGGATGTGTGGGAGGTAACATCTATGTCATTGGTTCTTTTATGCCTCCCCCTGGGTGTGGCCTGTATGTGTGAGTTGGAAATAAAAGCCAGGCTGGATGAGCCAGTCCAGAGTTCCTGTTTAACCCTCAAAATGAAGTGTCGTCTCGTTCTTGGGGGGAATTGGATTGTAAGCTGACTGCCAGGAGTGTAAGCGGATTGTATGCTTTTCTTGTTCAGCTGTTCCAGTTCGGAGTGTTATCTTGTATCCAGTTCGGGAGTTTGGTGTTCTGCAGTAGCTGTGCCTGTCTCTCAAAAAGGGGATTATCGCCTAAACAGATTTTATTCCCTTTTATGCTGAAACGGTCTGTTACAATTGGTGGCAAGCGGCGGGATCATTCCTACAACCAGCGGGACAGCTACAGACAACACCATTCCTGGATTACAAAGTGAGGGCAACGCCAGTACCCGTACAGCGACCCTATCTACGAAGGATTTTGGGAAAATGGGCAACATGCACACCTGGGCAACACACACACCTGAGGAAGAGAGTGAATTAGAATGGAGAGATAATGCCCGGATAGAATTATGGTATGATGCCCTGGAAGAAGTCCAGTATCAACGGCAGCAGCGCTTTCCTGGTGCCGAATACCAGTTGGAGGAACAAATGGCCTGGCGGATGCCGCTTCTGGGGGACCAACCCGGAGGGGAGCGGGTAAGACAACTTGAGTACCTCGTGGAAAGGGAACTGAGCCTGGACGTCTCATACCGGGCACTGTGGTGGTGCACTGTCCAGCCAGAGACGTGGAGGGCAGAGGGCATCCAGCCGGAGGGGGATCACTACACTAGCCCTGGCCTGTTGTGGAAGGCCCTAACAGAAGAGGTCGACTTCGGCAGTCCAGCAGAGTCACGGTACTGGGCTATCGTGCATTACCGGAGTGAGATGTTACAGGGCCCGAGATCTATTGTACTGGGACAAGACCTCCGCCGTTTCGCTGCCATGGAACAAGGGCTGGAGATGGACTATGTAGAACTATTAAATTCAGGCCAGCCGCAGAGCAGGGACGCAGACCGGGAAAACTGGGTGGCAGACCCAGACCTGCTAGCCTACAGCTGGGAAAACGGGGCCGAGGTACCTCCTGCTTCACTACCAGCTGCAGAAGTGGGGGACCTCATGGACTGGCCCTGGAGAGACCCACAGATGGCCTGGGGAGATGGGACCGAGATCTCTCTACCGGCCCTACAGGGATGCTGGGCAGTCGGCCCAGATCCCCAGCGGCAGTGTGTGTCCCAGGGAGCAGAAGGTGCAGTCCTTCCTCCCCAGCGGCAGTGTGTACCCCAGGGAGCTGATGGTGTCGTCCATCCTCCCCAGCAGCAGTGTGTGCCCCAGGGAGCAGAAGGTGCAGTCCTTCCTCCCCAGCGGCAGTGTGTACCCCAGGGAGCTGATGGTGTCGTCCATCCTCCCCAGCGGCAGTGTGTGTCCCAGGGAGCAGAAGGTGCCGTCCTTCCTCCCCAGCGGCAGTGTGTACCCCAGGGAGCTGATGGTGTCGTCCATCCTCCCCAGCGGCAGTGTGTGCCCCAGGGAGCAGAAGGTGCAGTCCTTCCTCCCCAGCGGCAGTGTGTACCCCAGGGAGCTGATGGTGTAGTCCATCCTCCCCAGCGGCAGTGTGTAACCCAGGGAGCGGATGGTGTCGTCCTCCCTCCCCAGCAGCAGGCTGAGTTACAGGGGGCAGAGGTTGTTGTTCCTGCCCCCCAGCAGCAAAGTGATATGCCAGGAAGGCAGTGTGAAGTGAAGGGAGAGGAGAGCAGCGTCCTCCCTCCCCAGCGGCAGTGGGTGTCCCAGGGAGCAGAAGGTGCCGTCCTTCCTCCCCAGCGGCCGTGTGTACCCCAGGGAGCTGATGGTGTCGTCCATCCTCCCCAGCGGCAGTGTGTACCCAAGGGAGCTGATGGTGTCGTCCATCCTCCCCAGCGGCAGTGTGTCCTGCAGGGAGCAGAGACAGTCAGTCTCGCACCCCAGCAGCAGGACAAGAGAAGGAAAGGGGAGACAGCTGGTCTCCCTTTCCACCAGCAGAGAGAATGGCAGGGAGAGGAGCCTACTAGCCTCTCTCCCCAGCGGCAGTTTACCGTCCAGAGAGAGGAGCTTGTTACACCCTCTCTCCAGCGGCAGCCTAACCCACCAAGGGGAGATGTTAAGCCCCGCATCCGTGCAGATGGGACCGTAGTCTCTGCACTTACAGCACCAGGGGTAGGGACGGTCGGTCCTGTCCCCCAGCCACAGAGCGATATATCCAAAGTGGAGACAGTCAATCTCCAGCAACCAGGCTCCGAACAGGCTACTCCCGGGGTAGTGCTGGCACCAGGACAGAGTACCGCTGGTCTCTGCACCCTCAGCAACCCACCAAGGCAGCCTATCAGTCCCCCACACAGCCGTGGTAAGGCACCTGGACATGGACAAGATTCTCCCTTACCCAGGTGTAGTAATGGTTTATTGTGGGTGGGCTGTACTGCTGTTTCTGTCTTGTGGGTGGGCTGCTGGACTAACAAGGGCACTGACCGGCAGGAGGTCAAGTACCCTGTTAGTCTGGGGGGTAAAGGGGAGAAGTGTGGCGAAACCGACCTCGCCACGTGTCCTTGGAGGGGGCTGATTGCCCGCCTCTTGCCTTTGGACTATGGACCAGACTTTATGGGAATGTGATACCCCAGATAGCCATACCATGGAGCCTATTCATATAATGAAAGACTATGGGAAAGACTTTTGCTCCATGGCAATTATACTGTGTGAGTAGGATCTGCGCGCTATTCGGTAGTTTTGTGCGCGCAGATCCCAGCTATCTGGGGATAGGTGAAATGTCTGTGTGTTATGTATAAATGTGACTTTATGTATTTTAAAGTGTTTTATGTCGTTTTGCAACCATGTGGTTAATGGAGTCTGCCTCTAGTCCTGGATAATTGGATTACTTCTCCAATTAACTCCAGGGCAGAAGGGAGGGAACCAGGGTGCATTGTGGGGATATTTTTCTTCCAGCCAGGAGGGACAAAAGATACTTTTAGTAACTTTTGAACCCCTGGTCGGATTCATGCCATTTTTTAATATGTTGTTCCCCTGAATGGATTGATTGTGGATATGTATTTCTATGTGAATGTGATGTATGGTTTTAAAGTTATGAAAGTTGTGTAAAAGTATATTTTACACTGTATGCATAATGGGATTATGTGTCACACTAAGGGGAGGGGATGTGTGGGAGGTAACATCTATGTCATTGGTTCTTTTATGCCTCCCCCTGGGTGTGGCCTGTATGTGTGAGTTGGAAATAAAAGCCAGGCTGGATGAGCCAGTCCAGAGTTCCTGTTTAACCCTCAAAATGAAGTGTCGTCTCGTTCTTGGGGGGAATTGGATTGTAAACTGACTGCCAGGAGTGTAAGCGGATTGTATGCTTTTCTTGTTCAGCTGTTCCAGTTCGGAGTGTTATCTTGTATCCAGTTCGGGAGTTTGGTGTTCTGCAGTAGCTGTGCCTGTCTCTAAGAAAGGGGATTATCGCCTAAACTGATTTTATTCCCTTTTATGCTGAAACGGTCCGTTACACATACTTATATGTGTAGCGGCGTATTGATTTTATTTTCTACTGCTCCATTTTGGATGACCATCCATCACATGTCTCTAGATGAATTAATATAACTGGATAGCAACCTAGTGGTGACTTGAAGGCAACTTAGAACCCACTTTTTTAAGTATAGATAATTAATGGTTAATTGAAATTATGCATTCTACTTAATAATAAATGGGCGTCTTTAAGCCAGTTCTAGTAGTTGGAAATATGTAAGCATAGCTGAGAAGTCCTTGGATCTGCTATCATTTCTATGCACTGCCAGACTGCTAATAGATTATGTTTGATCTTGCTTGTCATCAAATATGTAAATATTGCCCCTGTACAACACTACATAATATGTTGACGTTTTAAAAATTAAATAATCTTCATAAAACATTGCATAAGGCATGCAAAATAAATCTCTTCCTCGCAGGCCGTCAAAAAGTGTGACAAAATAAAATGCTATGCATAACATACATATGTTACATTGCTTTCCGTGATTGTACAGTTTGTAAGTGATCAAAAATGATGGCGCAAACAAGCCCCAAGTAACGGCTGATTGATTTACCTTTAGGATCCAACATACCAAATCATTCCTGTGTATGTTCAATACTTTTATAGCACTGTACAGATTGTACTACGGAAGAAGGATTGCTGAAATCTAGTTTTATATTAAACATATTTCACTCAACTTTCAACCAGATGCCAGAACATTATTTTCTATTTAAAACTTCAAGTATTTCACTTCTTAATAAATCAAATCGGAAATCTGGGGACTTTCCCAGATTTGTTCATTCCACATTAATGCCAGATAATTGCAGTTTAATTTAAGAAGTAAAGCGTATCTTACCTTTGCTGAACTCCTAATAAATTCCTCCTAAAAGCTCTACTCTAAGCAAACTCTACAATGTACAATGTGTATAAATTTTGACAAAATCAAAGAAATAAATATCATTGAATTCAACGAATAACAACTGTCTTAGGTGTAAAAATCCTTTAGTACACTTTAATGAAAAGGGAGAAAAAAAAATGAGAAAATAGGCGAACATAGCCCCAAAAGCCCACAGGAAATATATCACAATACTGCTTCAAATCAGCACAAATTTAACAGACTCAGCTCTGATAGCTTCAAGATTGATAGCCTAACTGAGAGAAAAAAGTGTACACTTGGCAGTACCAGGTGGTGTTCTCAGCAAGTGAAAGTTAAAGATAAATTGAAGGCATATGGCTTAAGCTGTTGCTGTCCTACAAACTAATTTATTACTGATGCAGTGGGAACTAAGAGACAAATAAAAAGGATAGACAACGATCTGAGGGCAATGAGGTACTCGTACATTTTTAAGATCAAGCCAGAATAATAAACTGCCTTTGGTGCCATAAAATAAATAGAGAACCAAAAGTACGGTGCATCACAAAGTCAATCGTTTCCAAGGCTTGCCATCAGATAAAACCTATTACATTGACAAGTTATGTTAATGTACATGGGTACAACAGTTATGCTTGTATTTATCAAAGTCCTATCTCCATCATTGGATTAAGTTCGTGTGATATCAGCACTGCATGCAAATTGATGGTAAGTGGGTAAATGTTCTACAGTAAAATGTAATAGGAAGTGTTATTGCTGTAATGATCATACAATCATCTATATAGCTCTCTCTCTCTCTCTATATATATATATATATATAAGGATATATATATATATATATATATATATATAAAAGGATATATATATATATAAAAGGATATATATATATATATATATATATATATATATATATATATATACATACACACACACACACACACACACACACAGACTCACACACTGTTTATGCAAAGAAAGTACAACTAATTATTTTTGTAATTTTGTCTTAAACAGTTCCTTGTTTATTTTGGTGTTATCCCATATCCTTAAAGTGACACTGTAGGCACCATAACTAATTATGTTACTTGCATAGGTTATACCACAAAGAGTGCTATGTTTCAATGTCCTTAACCCTTAAACTGTATGTAAACTAGACTTATGCAAGGTGAAATATTTTGATTCTTTTGAATCATTTTGGCAAGAAAAAAAATGGCGTGGGTGGAGTAGTCAGAAATTAGGTCATGCTGCTTTTCTTGCCGGTTAAATTTTGGTAAAGAAGGTGGGAATAGCTATGCAATTTCAGGTATTTTTCAATTTTGAGTTGAAAAAAATTAACTAATATATCTGTACTTAAAAAAACAAAGCAACACACTATTTAGTACATATATCCGCGATGAACACATGCATACTTTTAATTATGCATTTTTTTCATTGGAATTATATCTAAAAAAAGCTGGCCAAAGCTGTAGATCTCTTGTCCGAAGCCTTTGCAAGACAATTACACACTTCCTAATGCAGTTCAATGAGACAGGTACTATGAGCCATTGCCTGCCTTTTCAACTTTGCTCCTGTGAGCTAAACAACCAAGAAGTAAGAGGACTGGTTGTTTGACTGACTGCAAAGTGGTTGCAGCAAGGTCAATTTATATTGAAATCAGCACTTTTTAAAAATTAAAAAAGAAGACACACTCGTAACACATGAAGCTCTGATGCATTTCCTGGTGGCCATTCAGAAGAGGTGGGTGCAGACAAAAAGTTTCTCTCACTGTACCACAAGGGTTCAGGATTCTTCCTTCCCTTGCCCAAGGTAAGGCACAAGGAGGGATAATAACTTAATTTTTTTTATATTTTCCCACTACAGCCCCCTTACCTCTCACTACAAGCCTGGTCTTCTCACTAACTTAAGTTGATGATGGCCTGATATTGTATATGATTAGCTATTTTGTTGTGGAATAGGTGAAAGTAACACGTATATCCTTTTATGGTATTTTGACACTACAATTTGCATAAGGTCACTCTGTGTCTTGTCCAAGAATAAGCAATCACCTAGGTTATCAGATGGTTTAAAAAAAAAAAAAAAGCAATCTTCTAAGCTATAATAGATTTTGGATTGTTTAAAGTGATTGTCAATGCTATCAAGTCATTTTGGATGGATTTAATGTCATCTTGCATGAATGAGATGTGGGTGATTGAGTTGTCTGTAATCTTTGTGTCCGAGGGTACTGGAATTTCAATCTGATTTACATCTTCACCATTGAATTTCTAAAAGAACCGAATCATCTATGAGTCTTACTAATCGGGACAAGAACTATGTCTCAATCCAGCTTGATAATTCCATAATTTAAATTGTATCTGAACACATTCATACCTTTTGGTGTAATATAAATTATATGCAGCCTTACATTAAAAAGGAAACAATATTACAAATTGTTATGGATTCTGAATGCAGTTTATTCTAAGTGTTCCTCTTTCTCATTTTATGACTTTATTTAAATACTATAATGGTAACAAATGTATCAGATAGTAGAGAGTGTGTAGCGCTTTAGATGGTGTTACACTTACCCCTTAGGGGTTAAAAAATGACAACAATAATAGAGAGCCCAGTATGGATAGGCCCGGCGCTGGAAAAATAGGTAAATTTAACCTCTTCCACCCCCTAGAGCCCGGCGAGTATGTTTTCCTGGCACTATAGTGGTCCTTTAATAAACCAGTAAAAAAAATAGAGGACTCAATATACATATTGTAACAAAAAGCATTTTAGCTTTATAATATCGTAAAATGTCATATATAATACACCTCCCAAAGATATAATTAAGAAACGTGATGATCTTGTTCTTTTGGTACACAGATTTCATTTTCTCTATTCTAAAGGATAACAATACATACACACACACAAAGAAAAATTAAAAGCAAATCTCAGTGGATGAACCTGCATTTATATCCCTTTCTAAATGAAAACAATACTAGGATAGTATGAATAAAATCCTCTGGGGCAACGAGAGCGTTGTTACAACCATGTAGCCCTTCAAATGTATCAAATTATTCCATGGGCTAATAAAGTGACTATTCCTTTCATTTCCAAGATACAAATATAGTGATCCCTGGAGTAATGCCACAAGATAAAGAAAGGGATCGATAGCTAAAGTCAAAATTAATAAATGTTAGGAAAAGACATATTGTTAATGATTTCTGAAGATAGCCCTATGTTTGAATGAAATCATACACTTTAAAGACCTGCCATGTTGAATAAGATAGATTCATAGTAAGGAAAGCAATATATTTGATAACATGTGCTTGCAGTATAGTACTTTAAAGAGTGGGAGAATGTAAGGCTAATAGTATTGGTTTCCCAGCACAAACAGATTCATATTATTTTCAACATTTCTTTCCATAAAACCGTTTTAATCAATGATGGGAATTTGTATTATTTTCATGTATACAAGGTATAGTAAGTTTAACTAGATTTACTAGTTGAGGCTTTTTTTTTTTTTTTTTTTTTTTTTTATATTGCAGATGGCCATCTTGGAATTGCATTACAATCTTCTAACCATTACTGACAAATAAAAAAAAACATCGCTGCCTTTGCATGTTTGAGGAAACAGGAAATTGTATACTCTGAGCCTAAACTGCCCAATCTTAGCTTAATTTTTTTAACTGGGGTTAAAGGGACACTGTAGGCTCCTAGACCACTTCAGCTAATTGAAGTGGACTGGGTGCAATGTCCATTTTGCACCTAGTGCTGCAATGTCAAACATTGCAGTACCAGGGAAACTGCAATGTTTCAATTGTAGCTCTAAGTCTGCCCTCAGTGGCTCAGGGAGCTACAGTGCCAGGAATACAGCTTTGCACTATAGTATCCCTTTAACTATATTAAATATGCTATATGCTAATATATTTCAGATGAGATGCCAGAGTTTCTTTAAACAGCATTGATTGCATTATTTTGCCCTAAGACCTACGTATGCCTTTATGTAGATTTTGTAACATGATATTCTAGGCTAAGTTAGTGTCCGGATTGTAGTTTGACATAGTGCTTGGATTAGGATTAGAGTTAGAGGTAATCTGTTACGCTAGTGTAGAGGGATCAAGGGCAATGTTTATTTTTAGGGCAGTGCTGTGAGATTCAAGTCCATGTACTGGGAGTTAAAGTCCCAGGTGGCAGCTATTACAGCGGCCATCATTAAATCAGTTTGGAGTAGGGTGACACAGACCAATTCATAATAGATGAAATGAAAACCTCAGCACTAGGTGAAGCCGGTTTAATGTTGGTTTATTCAGTCATTACAAAAAGGCAAAATTTTTACATGCTAAGTGCCTTTCTCAAACCATGTGTCAAAATGTTGCCTTTCTGTGATGATTGATTAAACCATCATTATACCTGCTTCACTGACTGCTGAGGTTTTTGTTTCTTGTATTACCTATTTGTCGATTTAGACTTTACCCGAGGGACAGACAACCAATATTGGGAATATTTGCACACTCCATACATAGTTCTGCATATGTGACACTCAGGAGTGTCCCTTCTATTAAGCATGGGCTGGCTGGTCATGTATGTCCTTATCATGGTATTGCATGAGATTAGGGCGCCGGAACTGCTGGGAGGCTAACCATGCATTGTTCCCAGACATTATGTGGACCACAATTGCATGAATAACATCGCAGTTAATGAATTAAGGTATTCTAAAACATGGTCTACCCATTGAAATAAATGTTAAAAAAACAATTTAAGATATCTCAAGGTTTCTAACACTTGCAGAAGTGCATGAACCACGAGTACCATGTTACAAACGAGGACAAATAAAAAGGAATTGCACTCAAATTCAAAGAACTTTTTGTGTTCTGTAATCACAAGAATTATTTAACATAATTCAATAATTTTACGAAGAGCTAGAATGTATATTCAACTAAACAGATGCTTTGATGATGAGTAAGAATTCAAATTGTGATTTATTGATGATTAATGCAAGAGCGTGCCAGGGTCTATAGCAGCAGCAATATAATAGTTTTCAATTCTGTGCCAATCCGAATATTATGCAATTAATTCTAGATTTAAGAAAATGCTGAAATTATATTAAATAATGATCAGCATATATTATTTGTATTGCCATCTGAGCATTTTTTTACTACATTGTGTAGTATTGGGGAGGAGGTACAAATCTCTACTATAAAAAACCCCCCAAAAAAAAAAAAACCCTATATTTAAATAGGAACTCTAAACCACCACAGATTATTGTAGCATAATGTTGCAAACCATATTTCGGTGTTGCTTAAACCATTTTTAATGGATTGTAGCGGTTATAGTGCTTACAGTGTTATTTGATCTTAAAGCAATTGGCATCCACAATTTTTTTTTAATACATACAGTCATGGAGGTGAAGCCAAGCAGGGTCAGTCGCGGTGAGACAGGAGCGGCGTGGGAAAAAAGGTGAGTAAGTCACCTTTTCATTGAGATCAAGTGTAGCTTGGGACCTAAATAGTTAGTTTAACACAATAGTGGCAGGAGTACATGTTCATATTCATGACATTATAGTATTCCTTTAAAGGGACACTCTGCCCTTATAAAAAATAAATAAATACAGATGTTTAGTAGATATACCCCAAATGAAACCTTGCAGGCATTTAATTATGCCTTTTTATATTAGGGTATATCTAAAAAAAACAGTTTGCAAAACCTGCAGTTCTATTGTCTGCTGCCTTTGCAAGCCCTCTTCTGCTAACACCACCCAGACTATTTGTGGCTGTCAAATCACAGACTTCCTAATGCTCAATGAGAACTGCTCGCAAGGCAGCAAGGCTCTGAGCAATTGCTGCCTCCTGGGTTTATCTCTACTGAGCTGACCGAACCAGGAAGTAACAGAACTGGTTTCCTGCTTGAGAGCCAGGGTTGTAACCAGGTACATTTAGAAAAGTACCAATATCTATTAAAATCTACACCTTGTGACAAATGAAAATAAAAACAACAGTACACACTCTATAAACATTAAGCTTTTCAGCAAGCTAAAGTGTTTCAGGGCTCTGGGGTGTTTCTCTAAACTAAAGTTTGGTGCTTAGAGTTTCTTAAAAAGAGTTCTTGTGTGTGCTTTTCGATATATTACGATTGCTTTACAAATACTATGGGAGTGATACTAATTAAAACACTTTAATAATGTATGTGATCTGCTTATTTTAAATTTTTTATGTAGATGAAAGATTGTCCATTGCTTTATGTTGACTAAAGAAAAAGCAAAAGAGATAATTAAGACTTCTGTCACTCTTCGTAAAAGACAAAAAGAAAAAGAAAGGACAATTGAAGAATGAGTTATCTAAAAAGGCAGTAAAATATGTCAGAAAATGTATTGTGCTTTGTAAGATATGTAAAGTAAAAGACCGATAGAACAATAAAATCTCCTATAATTAGAGGTCAAGATGTGAAAAATGATGTGCTAAATCTAGAAGAGATTCTATACTGCTTGTTCGATTGCAAGTAACCAACCTCATTATATGACTAAGATTTATCACAGAGAATATCTTCCAATTTACTTAGCACCACAGAACAGCTTTTGACACCCATTTCCAAATTAATTTGTACTTTCTTTCTTCTGTTTTCAAGCCTTTATACAGATTCTTTTTACAACATAGTCTCTTTTTAGAAAACTCCTTCTTTTGAACATCAAAATAGTGGATATATAAAATATGTATAATGCTTCATGGAGAATTTATTATTTTACATTAGAATTCTGACCTTTTGTCTAGTATAAATGTCAGAAGGATCATGTGGAAACTTACACTAGCCCTGCTGTGGAATTGTAACAAATGTCGATTTTTAAAAAAAAATTTTTATTATTAATTATTTTTTTTTGCAACATGTTTGAAAACATCTCTGTTAATGCTTTTCCAAGTGAGTTAATTGACATGTTATAGGGTGTAAACATATAATAAAATTACCTGCATGCAGTGTAGCACAAACATTTTCCTACTAGCTTCATTAAATCCTCCCTAGCATTTCACATATCTTTATCTTCTAACAATAGCGCAGAAAGACACTTTTAAGCGTTACATATTACTGCGGATCAGAGGACAAAAACATTTGTAGTGTAAAACGGTTTTAGTCAAAGGATTATCTAAGTTTCACAGTAAATTTACAGAGTATCACATTTTCATACAATGGCTATAGTGAGTCACTTCTCATTTTTTTCCAATGCGATCTTCTGTAAGCTTTATCTAAAAAGGTTTATTTTGGTCAGAGGCTTTTCAATAGTTGCTCGTATACAACCTGCTGTTCAGAGAGTAACCTATACCGTTATTTTGAGATATTGCCACTGTTCACTTCAGACAGACTGTGCTCTGCTTCTACGCCTAATTCTGTCATTAAAGAATCTTTTGTTGATTTTGGACTGAATAGGTTTGGATCATATTTGCAAAAGGACAATAGCAAAACGAGTATCTATTATATACGATTCACATCTTACTGGGCTTCAAACGGCTGGTGGGCAGAAAAGAATGCACTCCAAACGGACACTAAAATAGGCTTTGAGAAAAAGCACACTATGCCAGTGTTCTTATGAATGATGAAAAAAACTTTCTGGGGAATTGTTAGACAAACATGGAGACAGCATCACAGAGGGGCAGCCAAAGGAAAACCTAAAGGTTTTGCACCAAGTGGCACTTACTTAAGATATGCAAGGAGCTTCCATTGGCTCTTGCTGTGCAGGACTGGTTCATTGGCTAAGAGCACCAGCTGAGCACTTTCAGCCAATTCTGTTCAGCACAGAAAAGCTCAGTGTTGCAGCTTCCGGGCTGCATAAGAGGAGGTGACTAGTGCCAAACACCCCATATAAGTTGTTAAACTATTCTTAAATGGTTTAAGTACTTACACTGTGAGGGCAATAGAGCACTCCATCGACCATAATCACTACAACAGGCTGTACTGTTAATGGTTATGGTGCTCAGAGTGTCCTTTAAAGTAAAATTACCATTTTTTTCTTCTTGTACAACTAGAGGAACATTTGTGGGTTGTGACCATAGTAACTCAAATAAATGTTTATATTGATGTCCTATCCTCACATCTACCGAGCCTCGTCATGTGCTCTTGGAGGGGCCTGCTTACCAGCCTCCTGCCAAAAGACTATGGGCCAGGTCAGTGACTGTAAAGACCCATATTTCATTCCCCCTGGTTCCCCTGGTTTGGCACTTTCCATAGAACTGAACGCTAGCTCACTGGCGGCAATTCCCATGGACCAAACCCCAAAAAAATACTTCAGGGGGACTTAGCCGCGAATGCCCTGGAACTATTTTCGGCATGAAAACTTTGCGGTTCCTGGTCGGTCCCCCAGCAGCACTTAGCCGCGATTCTATGGAACTGTTTTGGGCATGGGACCATGCGTGCGGTCAGCCAAATCTATGACTTCCAGGAAATTCCTGAACCCCTGAACCGATCTGGGTGATTTTTGGAAATGTTGTTCACCCAGATCAGGGCTACCAGGAGATTTAACTTGTGGAGATATTGTGTGTTTTAAGGTATTTTGGGGTGTTTGGAAAATGTGTGTTTTTTGGTTTTGGAGATAATTGAGTTTAGTATAGTGCTTGACTCAATTATCTCCCAGGCATAGGGGAGGGATTGACCTATTTATTATGGGAGTGTCCTGGACCTGAGAGCCAATGTGATTGTGTATTTCTTTCTACTGTGGTCCAATGGCAAGTGCCTCTTGCATGGGGACTGTCATAAAAGGTCAAGTGGTGGCTATCAATAAACAAGATTCGTTTTACCCTTCATGAAGTCTAGGCTCATGTTTGTGGGATTGGAGAGCTATATTCACTCTGGGGATTGCTATAATCACTATACTACCTTGGATCACAACGATTGCTCTTGTAAGAGCAGCCTGCTTCGCTCTCTGGACTAGGAGAGGTCTACCCACTGAAAGCTGGATCCGGATCTTAGGTCCAGGGGGGGGTGGAGGACAGTGAGACCCCAACCAAACTGCGGCAGTTTGTGGGGTTTATGGTGGTTATGGTGTTCCAGTGCAGTACTTATGGTGCTCGCAAGTACTAGGAAGCAGTGATTGACTGAGGTACCTGGTCAGGGTGCCAGGCGGTCCATTACATACATGTTTTTTCTTGTCATCACAATTACGGTATGTCTGCAACAATTCAAAAGTAAATAGAGAACATGGCTAATTTAACAGCACCATAAAATATTAGTAGGGTTTACATTAATCAATTAGTAAGAGGCTTTATAACTGAAATCATTATAAAAACAGGAATACAAACACCTAATGAAAATCTGATGTATTTAAATCTGATTAAATATGATAAGGAAATGCAAAACAAACACTACTATGTGTTATAATATATATCCATGCGAGGGTGGGAAATGCAGCAGCTACTGGTAAATTTCTAAATAAAATTAGATCCTATGAAAATTATATGAATTTAATATTTATTTACAGTGTGTGTATATAATGAATGCAGTGTGTGTGTATGAGTGCAGTGTGTGAGTGCAGCGTGTGTGTATATGAGTGCAGCGTGTGTGTATATGAGTGCAGCGTGTGTGTGTATGAATGCAGTGTGTGTGTATGAATGCAGTGTGTGTATGAGTGCAGTGTGTGTGTATGAATGCAGTGTGTGTGTATGAATGCAGTGTGTGTGTATATAATGCAGTGTGTGTATGAGTGCAGTGTGTGTATGAGTGCAGTGCGTGTGTGTATGAATGCAGTGTGTGTATATGAGTGCAGTGTGTGTGTGTGTGTGAATGCAGTGTGTGTGTGTGTGTATGAATGCAGTGTGTGTGTATGAGTGCAGTGTGTGTGTGTGTATGAGTGCAGTGTGTATGTGTGTGTTGCAGAGCCTTGGTGGGGGGTGGGCAATTTTATTATTATTATTTTTAATTAGTTGAATAATTTTTTTTATTATTATTTTTTCTTACATTGAATTATTATTATAATTATTATTTTTTATTTTATTTTATTATTATTTTTATTACCGATACCGATATTCTGTGAACTTTCAGGCCGATAGCCGATATAATTTGCCGATATTCTGTACATTTACCATTTTGGAAAATAAAAAACTATTTCTAAAGGTAAATGCACAAAATATACATGCCACGTGTAGTGGATGCAGTGTGTTTAGACAGGGGAGCTGTGCATGTGTGTGTAGTGGATGCATTGTTTGTGCAGTGTGTGTGTAGTGGATGCAGTGTGTGTGTAGTGGATGCAGTGTGTGTTTGTGTAGTGTGAGTGGTGTGGATGCAGTGTGTTTGTGTAGTGGACGCAGTGTGTATTTGTCTAGTGTGTATATAATGAAAGCAAAGTGTTTGTGTAGTGTGTGGGTAGTGTGCGTAAAGTGAATGCAGTGTGTGTAAAGTGAATGCTGTATATACTAAATGCAAAGTGTGTGTGTTTGTGTAATGTGTGTATATAAGGAATGCAGAGTGTGTGTATTTGTGTAGTGTGTGTATAGTGAATGTAGTGTGTGTATATAATGCAGAGTGTGTGTGTAGTGTGCATTATATAAATACACTACACAAACACACTGCACAAACACACACTGAATTATATAAACACACTACACAAACACACTGTGTATATAATGCAGTGTTTATATAATGCAGTGTGTTTGTGTAATGTTTATATAATGCAGTGTGTTTGTGTAGTGTTTATATAATGCAGTGTGTTTCTATAGTGTGTGTGTATATAATGCAGTGTGTGTTTGTATAGTGTGTGTGTATATAATGCAGTGTGTGTTTGTATAGTGTGTGTGTATATAATGCAGTGTGTGTATATAATGCAGTGTGTGTTTGTATAGTGTGTGTGTATATAATGCAGTGTGTGTTTGTATAGTGTGTGTGTATATAATACAGTGTGTTTGTGTAGTGTGCATTATATACACACACTATACAAACACACTGCATTATATATACACACACACTATACAAACACACACTGCATTATATACACACACACTATACAAACACACTGCATTATATACACAGTGTGTTTGTGTAGTGTATGTGTATAATAATAGAGTGTATGTGTGAGGGGGCATTTTTTTATAAAAAAAAAATATATATATATTTTTATATTAAATTATAATTTTTTTATATATTTAATTATTATTTATTTTTGTTGTCCCCCCTCCCTGCTTGTTGCCTTGCCAGGGAGGGGGGATATGTTAATCCCTGGTGGTCCAGTGGCATTGGCTTAGCTGGGGGAGGGGAGGCGGGCAGCAAGCGTTTACTCACCTCCCAGCAGCTCCTCCAGTTCCCCAGTGTAAATCTTGCGAGACCCGCGGCCGTCAGATCTGGCCGCGGGTCTCGCGAGATTTACACTGGGGAGCTGGAGGAGCTGCTGGGAGGCGAGTAAGTGCTTGCTGCCCACCCCCCCAGGACCGCCGGGCTTGTAATGAGCCTGGCGGTCCTGGGAGGTATTATCAGCAATATATCGGTATCCCTATTGGCCGATACCGATATTGCCGAAAATACCGAATATCGGCCAATTATATCGGTAAAACCGATAATCGGTCGATCCCTACTTCCTAGCTGGCCAGGGAGGGGAGCTCTCCTTCCCTGGTGGTCCAGTGGTATTGGTAGTTCAGTGGGGGGAAGAGGGGGGCTGGCAGGGAGCACTTACCTCTCCTGCAGCTTCTGTCAGCTCCCTTCTCCTCCATGCCGGTCCGTGCAGCTCCTCTGTCAGCTCACACTGTAAGTCTCGCGAGAGCCGCACTATGACCCCGCGGCTCTCACGAGATTTACACTGGGAGCTGACCGAGGTGCTGAAAGGACCGGCACGGAGGAGAAGGGAGCTGACAGGAGCTGCAGGAGAGGTAAGTAAACGCTCTGCAGCCCCCACAGCCCCCTGTCTCTATTATGGCAATGTAAATTGCCATAATACAGACACTGACTCGAGTATAAGCTGAGTTGGGGTTTTTCAGCACAAAAAATGTGCTGAAAAACTCGGCTTATATTCGAGTATATACGGTATATGCATTACAAATACATTTATTTTTGGACAGTGTTTCCCTAACATTCCAGGAGGGAGAGGGCAGACTTACCTGGGCTATAGCCCTAGGTCTAAAATGTATTTATTATTCCCAAGTCTTGGGCTGGCTGGGGACTCAGAGGCATAGTGAACACTGTGCAGATAGGTTACTGACTGAAGTCTTGCACTCTGTAATCATGCGCAGTGCTGTACATTCAGAGATTGCCTGCACCTAGAGTGGGGACGTCTAGGTAGTGAGAAGTCCAACTACTGTACGAATGGTTGCAATACAGTATTATAATGTCGAAAAATACAGAGTTATGCACTTTGGGGCTGAGGAAGCACAAGCAACATGCACACTAAATGGTAGTGAATTAGGGATAACAACACACAAGGATTTGGTAAATTGTTATAGACAACAAACTTGGCAATGATGTGCAAAATCAATCAGCTGTGGCTAAGGCATTCATTTTCTAGATAAAAATATAATTTTGCCTCTATATAACGTGCTGGTACCTGTTCTAAAGAAAGATATTATGGAACTAGAAAAAGTGCAGAGCCGGGCTACAATTTTTTTTTTTTTAAATGGAACATATTAGTTATGAAGAAAAGTTAGTTTAAACCTCCTTGGTTTAGAAAAATAGCACCTCAGAGGTGATATGATAGCATTATACAAATTTATTTGGGGCCAACACAAACTATTGCCTAGAAATCTATTCATAAACAGGACTACGCATAGGACACGAGTTCACGAGAGTTAAGCAAAGGGAAGGGTTTTTTTTACAGTAAGAACAATACAGATGTTGAGGATGTGGAATTATCTGCCTGAATAAGTGGTTTTATCAGAGTCTGTACAGATGTTTTAAACAGCAACTGGATTCATACTTACAAAAACATAATATTCAGGAATATCATTTTTAATTTGTGGGGTAATAGCTTCTTGATCCAAATCTGGCTGCCATCCTGTAGTTAAGAAGGAATTTTTCTAGTTTGTTGCAAATTTGGAATTGCTCCAAACTGTTTTTTTTTTTTTTTTGCCTTCTTTTGGATCAACAGCAAAAACAGATGAGAGAAAGGCTGAACTCGATGGACACATCTCTTTTTAGAGCAATTTAACTATAATATTCTAGAGTCACATGTGGAAATGTTTTATGGCCTTCTGGACCTACCTGACCCCTATAACAGTTCACATACCATAGGATCACCTCAGATGTTTTTTTTATTGTCTACCATGGACACCACAAAGAAACAGTGGCCCTTGCTTATTCTAGCAGCTACCACCCATACCGCGCATATAAGTATCGGGTGTCCTTAGTACCCTTTACAACCAGATGTGACGACCAATAACTCATGTAAATTATTTGTTACCCACTAGGAATTGTTTGGCAGTGCATCTACTAGTAATAGAACACCCACATACTCCCATCAGCCTCAGCCAGGACCTGCTGCATCCAGATTCCACTGGACCCTAGAGAAGTCACCATCTTGCACCCAATTGGTAGGTAAAAGGAGGGTGCCTAAAAAATTGTAAATTATTACTTGTATATGCAAGTGTGTCATTGTCTGTATCTGTGTTTTGTCAGTGTATTTGTGTATCAGTGTGCATATATTTGTATATCTGTCAGTTTCTGTATATGATTGTGTACCTATAGTGGTTTTGTTGCAAAAGGAGAAAGTTGTGCACACACTTGAAAGGCAAAATACTTTCACCAGGATGCTCCAGGTAGAGAGGGCTAGTTCCCCAAAAAAGGCCAATGGAAGTAGATACAAACATCCAAGCACACCTTTTTTTTCATTTTTTGGTCTCCTTCTTTTAAAAGAAACAACGTTTCAGCTTGCTACTTGAGCCTTTGTCAAGTCTGATTAAACAAGTGCAATAACCCATATAAATACCATCTTCAACAACAGACAAATACCTGTAATTAAATGATAATAACTGGATTGCCAAACTTACATGATCAGTGAAGAGGAAGGCTTCAAATGATCTCTACACCAAAACAGAACTGGCGTTGTGACGTCTGACATGATTCGCAAAGCGTAATGACGTCACGTTCTGCGACAGTGGTATCTCAGGCTAAATACAAATACAATTCTAAAATTCCTTTGTATTCATACTTCCATTGTATATGTATCTGTGTCAGTGTATATGTGCATACATTTCAGCATTCAAACGCCAACAAAGCACACATTAGTTGCACCATCAGCAACTGTACTTCTAGCTAGGGGCTTTTGGCCTTAAATTTGCAGTTCCCATATCTATACTCCAAAATTCTGGATTTAATCAAAAGCCTGATTATATATATATACATACACACACACACACACACACATACACACACTTTGAATAATTTAATAATATTGGTAGCAACTGATGTTTTATTTGTTCAGTCATATTTAATTTCTATAAATCCATCTTGAGCAGAGGTGATTGATTTTGGATTAGCATTAAGTTTTGGATTAGTGTATTTCGTTAGTATTACTTTTATTACTAGTGGGTTGACAGAATTTCACCATGTGCTATCTGTTTATGCAAATGCTGAAGTATAATCAAGTTTTCCAAGTATTAAGTTTAACAGTGTTTATACTATGTAAACATATAAAATGTACTGTAAATAATTCTTGATATAAAATTTTATTTAATATTCAGTGAGAACAGCGATACTGGGTACTGAACAAAAATAACTTTATTGCACATTTATTGTACAAAAGACACTGGGCTACTTTTAGGACTTTTTAAGCACAGTGGGGTCATTGCAGCTCCAATGCGTTGACTAGCTTGATATAATAATGTGTTTCCTGTAACTGTCTATAAAACAGCTGCATTCCATCTGCCGCGGAGGGAAATAAACACACAACATTTTCCAGTACCGTGCAAAACTATTTTAGAGATATCCTTGTAAAAAAAAAACACAGGTGCTTGAGAAAAAAAAAAAAAAAAAGTACTTCTTTAACCCCTTAAGGACCAAACTTCTGGAATAAAAGGGTATCATGACATGTCACACATGTCATGTGTCCTTAAGGGGTTAAAAGATACTAGGACTGGGTGATACTCTTCATAATGAACAAAAAAAAAAAAACAACAAATGTTAATTTGGATAATTAAATCCAAATAGTAAATAACACAGATGCTTGGAAAAAATACTTTAACAAATATATGATACTCTTCAGAATGAAAAAAAAAAACAAAAAAAAACACACAAATGTTAATTTGGATAATTAAATATGTTGTGTGAAATGCTCTATATTCTCAATTTCAATTTTAACCTGATGGCATTATTTGGGAGGGTCAATTTCATGCAATTAACCAGGTCAATTTCATGCAGCTAGGTAAAAGCGTATTTAATACACATTTGTGACACTTTTGAAAGCAGACAACTAAATAAAGCACATGTAACAATGGTCAAGACAAAATATCTAGAGAAAGCAAGCATATTCTGCTAATTTCAGATCAATTTCATCCAGCGTGGTAAAAATGGGATGGACACCACTTTGAAACCACATAAACAAAGTACAAATAAAAATGGTCAAATCAAGCAGATCGTGCCAATACATAGCCTGTTTTTTTTTATTATTATTCTTAAGACCCCCTCACCCCACCCAAAAAATAAAATGGCAATTGAAAATAATTGATAGCATGCAACAGAATATAAACATTTCAAACAATGAGTAATTTATTGTATAAATTACATAAATATACGTACTCAGAGGATGCATTAACTAGCTCTTTTTTTAATATCTATCTCTTTTGGACAGAATAACAGATTGATTGGCATTTTAATATCCATACTTACAGTGGTTTTCACTAAAGTGAGAATTCAAAGTAAATTTCAAATTTAAAGCCAAAATAGCTGAATTGAAATGAATACTCCAATTCTACTGGCACCATAACAACTCAAAGTGCTATAGTGGTTATTGTGCCTGGATTGTTTCTTTAAATAATCTGCCAGTGCTTCCACTTCAGCTATGTTGTCCTAAAATTTTAAATTCACTTTTAATTTACTTTACTTCTCACTTTAGTGGATAACCCTGATAGTATTGTATAATTCTTCTTTAGTAATCTTTCAATCATGTATTACTTGACAGGGGAACAAGACAATATTCAGGGGAACAAGACAAAGGGCTGCACCTGCAGCTGTAATTAGGGACTGATAGGAGGGAGAGGCAGTGGGTTGCTCTATCTTGGGTCTTAAAAGATGGACTGATGGGGGACACGGCTAGTAGGGGCTGACATCTGCTCCTTCTTATTGCTCAGCATACTGGACCAGGAGCAGCCAGTCACATAAATTGTGAGAATGTGTGTATTTATGTGTAACAGTGTATGTATGTGTAACAATGTGTGTGTATATACAGAAATGCTTATGGACTCCCAGAGTAACTTATCTATACCTATCCACATCGGTCTGTTGCTCTCCTAAAGAGCCACACACTCCACTCTCACCTCCAGTTCTGCTACTTTTCCAAACTTATTTGGTGGCGGCCACCCTTGCTGCCCTATTGTGTATTTGTACCCCACCTCCTCTAGACTGTAAGCTTGTTTGAGCAGGGTCCTCATCTACCTAATAATAAATGTGAAACAGTGTGTATGTGTAACAGTATGTGAAAGTGTGTGTATGTTATTGTGTAACAGTGTGTGTATATGTGTAACTTTATGTGTAACTGGTGGGAGGAAGTGAGCTTAAATCTATAGCTAAAACAATGATAATTGTTACTTATGTATGTGTGTATCTGTACCTGTTTGTGTGTGTCAGTTTGTATGTATACCTGTGTCTGTATGTAACAGAGTGTGTGTGCATATCTGCATTAGTGTGTCGCAGCTATGAGAAACCTTTGATCGATCGGCATGAGGCTTCAGTGAGGATGGAGGAGGCATGGAAATCAGCACCTGGAGCAGGCTTCCCCAAACTCCAGCCCTCTAGATGTTGCTGAACTACAACTCCCATGATTCTCAGCCTATTTCATTCATAGAATTATGGGAGTTGTAGTTCAGCATCATCTGGAAGGCCGGCGTTTGGGGGAGCCTGGCCTGGAGCTTTGAGCAGCATTGGATTCAAGTCGAGTAAAATGCTTTAATTTTGCAGGTTTTACTGCAAATCAAGGGTAGTGGGCTAATCCATTGTGCCCAATGTGCATATTACACAGTCACAGTAAAGCTCCCCCTTCTAAAAGGTTAGAGTAACCTTTTAACAACACTATTCCACAGGCATTAACAGGTTTTTGGTTCTTTCTCCCTCTCGGGGTCATTCACTAATGGGAATTAACAGTGAATTCAAAGAGAATTTTAAATTTATGGTTAAAATAGCTGAAAAGGAAACTTAACGGACTTACAGAATTTTTACAGTTTGGCAATTTTATCTTGAATTTGAAATTCACGTTAAATTTACTATGAATTCTCACTTTAGTGAATAACCCTGAGAAAGAAAAGGAGTAAAGAACCAAAAAGTAGGTGATGCTGAATACATCTCCATTGGTGTATGACTCTCTAATATAAGCAAATTCTTACGTTCGAAGTTAGAAGATATAATTAATTTTAATATAAAAAGGCCCTTTAAAATGCCCAGCCATTGTTTAGTCTTACATATCCAAATGTGTTATGTTCAGCATCATATTTAGAAAAATGGGACAGTCAAGTAAAATGATGCATCCCTTTATTCTTCCCTTTGATTGAAGCCGTCATGTTTAATAAGCCTACTGTCATTTTATATTAAATAGGTTTATATGATCAAAGCAGATGCAACAAAACGAATGTCACACATACAGTATTTGTTTAGTTAGATGTAGACAAATTATGTGCAGCATTTTTATTTACCCTACTCTAAGGAAGCTATATATCAAAGTCAATCAGTTTAAACAAAACTAGTGAGTGCTATTTTGTTCCAAACATATCCTGTGGCCTCCTTATAGGGCTCGAAGTAGATTCTTGGTGTCCCTTGGGCTATACATTTCTGCTAATTAGATCTCCAGTCTGTAGCTTTCAAATGAATTGGAAATTCAAACACCAAATTGGAGATTTATCATAGCATTACATTAACAAGCTGTCTTACAGCTGAAACGGTTTCCACCTGAATAACGATCATCGTGTTGAATTCATTTTATGCGATTAAACATAATAGAACAAAAAGTCACTGCATAAAAAGAAATAAAAAAATACCTGTAAAATTCAGATTTTTACAGTGCATTTCATTTTTGGGGTGATATGTTTAACCCTCACTGCTATGATTACAATAAAATATACATTATTACGTAATAGAAATATGCATACAACACAGATGAGTTTCACAGAGAGTAAGTAACTACTGTATTGATTTTTCTACCAGCAATGTTGCATATTAGTCTCTCAAGTAATAGTGCTTAGCACATGGTGGATTTATAACTTCTTTTTTAATGTACTGCATAGCTGAAGCATGCTAAAACATCAAAAGAGAAATAAGGCAGCAACAGAGATTTTATGTACTTTATAACTTTTATCCTAAGTAATTAGGCTTATTTTTTTTATTTCAGAATATATATTACAATGTTAAACAAAAATCTGCACACCAGTCAAGCCATAAAACAGAAATTACATATTTGCAGTGATGTTACTCCCGCAAAGGATTCTGGGTGGGCATATCTTTTTTGTGATTATCTGTTATCTGTCCTGATGAAAGCTCCGTGTTGGAGCTGTAATGTTGATATTTTATATGGAATAAATAAAAGCAAAATTTTACTACTTCAACAAAAGTGACAGGAGTGCGATTGTTTCTACACCTATATCTACCTTTGCTACAACCAGCACCGGGCATTACAAATGTCTACTTGGAGTGAAAGCTACTATGATGATATACATACACACATACATACACGCACACATACACACACACACAGCATATATTTATTAATTTTTTCTTTATTATTATTATTTTAATTTGTTTGCACAACTTGTTACATCTTATCCCTAGCTCTTTTTGTAATACACTCAATCTAAAATACTTAATTCCAGCTGGGTACAATATGTGTGTTCAGTTCCTTTCCTGCATCTCACTCACAAAATTGTGGGGAATATTTTTCAGTTAATGGCTTTTATAAGTAGTAACCTGATAACCTGCAAAAGAGGTTATTTCAGCTCTCATTGATATGTGTATCCTCTAAAAGGGCAAAAAAAAAACATCTAGAATGAAGGAAAGCATGAGCCATAATCAAACCCAAAATGTGTTTGTCCTAGGTAGTCTAGGTAGCTATGTACCTTATCTTAGAGTGCTGGCATGAAGTGTCCTCCTCCACTAGCACAGTATACAAAAAACAATTGAAATCCCTTACTGTCAACACCAAAACTGGAGCCTTAGTTTAGAGTAAGAGTAAAAATACTGCATTATTTAATCATCATTAACGCAACCAGTCAAGGTTCGCAAAATGGTAGCCACCTATGACTTGCTAGTTTTATTGGGATTGAATCAAGGTTTATGTTTACTCCCACTCCAAACTAAGGCTCCAAACTCTCACTCCAAACTGAGGCTGAGGCAATCTTCTTATAGCCTAGGCTATCTTTATGTAGAGCAACAATTCTTTTTTCAGATCCGCAGAGAGTTCTTTGTCATGAGGTGGCATGTTGACCAGTATGAGAGAGTGTAAGAGAGATAACACCAAATTTAACACACCTGCTCCCCATTCACACCTGAGACCTTGTAACAATAATGAAACACATGACACCGGGGAGGGAAAATGGCTAATTGGGTCCAATTTGGACATTTCCACTTAGGGGTGTACTCACTTTTGTTGCCAAAGGTTTAGACATTAATGGCTGTGTGTGGAATTATTTTGAGGGGACAGCAAATTTGCATTGTTATACAGGCTGTACATTGTAAACATTTTACATTGTAGCAGAGTGTAATTTCTTCAGTGTTGTCACATGAAAAGATAAAATATTTGCAAAAATGTGAGGGTTGTACTCACTTTGTGAGATACTGTATATAAAATGATATCAATATATCAAAACTATTATAAATGTAAAGTACTACATTATTTTTCAAATATTTTATATTTTTGGATAATTTTTTCAAATGATTTGAGTAACTATATTGGTTCTTCTCTTTTGATATATTCCTTATTTTCTTATATTCTCTATTTCTGAAGCAGAAGTGCTGGTTTGTAACCTTGGGCTACCTCACAAATTCAATGCAACTTTTAGACAGCAAAATAGCTTCTGTGGGCATCCATAGGTAAATAAACATAGGTACAGGGGCGTACCTAGAGCATTTGGCACCGGGGGCAGATCCTGTGCTTGGCACCCCCTCACCTCCCCCCCCCCCCCCCAAAAAAAAAACCTGTAAAAATTGTTAAATGTTTTCAAAACCAGTCAGCCCCTCCTACAAAAAACTTGCCCTGCCCCGCCCCCTCCTACAAAACCCCTGTCCTGCCCCCTTCTACAAATTCTGTACTGCCCCATCTACAAAACCCCCACAACCCCCTTCCACAAATCCCCTGCTTATCCCCCCTTATAAAGACTCCTGTCCCAATACAAAACCCCTGCCCCCTTCTATAAAATCCCTGCAGCCCCACACACACACACATTTACAGGCAGACAGTCACACACTCAGTTACAGACAGACAGTCACACACTCAGTTACAGGCATACAGTCACACACAGTTACAGGCAGACAGTCACACATACATTGAAACACACAAACGACAGCAGCAGACAGTCACATGCACACAGTCACAGTCACACATGGTTACAGGCAACATCAAACAGTCACAGGCAGACAGACAGTCACACATACATAGTCACATGCAGTCACACACACACAGTTATAGAAGACAGTTACACACACAGTCAGTTACAGGTAGTCACACACAGTCATAGCCAGACAGTCATGCACACAGTTACAGACAGACAGTCACTCACACACACACACAGTCACAGGCAGAGAGTTACACACACACATACAGGCAGACACACACACACACACACACAGTTACAGGCACACAGTCACGCCCCCCCTTAGTACGCCACTGCATAGGTATATGCATACATATATGTTGTGTGTTACTTCTGTGTGTAGACTTGTGTCTACAATGTATTCAACTATTTAGTGATTCTCCATGTATCGACTCTCACTTGCCCTTTTACTCTAAACCTGTGCCACTCAGACTGACCTTTTGCTTGCATAACCTTGTCTTTTGAAAATGTGAAATAAGCAAGACTATACATAAATTGACAATGCCTCTTTTGTAGTCATCTGGGCCCATTCATCCTAAATCATAACACACACACACAACACTTGGACAAAACAATGCAAACCCTTAACAACAACTCCTAAAAACAAACTTAAAAATAAGCAGTTTTACCCTGTGTCTTCAAAACAGTGTGTATGTCTCTGTGACAAAGACATACATTACATCCCTACAATACATGTTTAATGTTACGATGATAGACCTATGTACATAAAAGTTACTCTATACCATATGCTTTATTCTGTAATTATATGGAATTGTATCTTACCCCTCCCTTTTTCTTTCTGTAATATTCTCGCATTTTATGAAAACTCAATAAAATCCAAATGACAAAAAAAAAAAAACCACAGCATGTATGTTTACCAGTGATTCCATGTGCAACTTCACAAGTATCACACAAAATAACATGACATTTCAGGAGACATAGTCTGTGCCAGAATAGCATTGAATTTTTATTAGTAAAACAAAAATCAACATGGAGGTCAACTAATCATTAACTCTTAGTTAGCAACTAGATTGTGCAATTATAGGGCAGATTAGATACTCTCTACGCCAGTGGTTTCCAAACTGTGTGACAAACACACAGGGGTGCCACGAAATGTTTCCCGGGAAACATTACTGCTCAACAGGGACCCAGTCGAGTGCAGCAGTTCTTTAAGACTGCGGACAGGCCCCTGTAATGTCAGCTGGCTAGGAGGAAGTGACAACCTGTCACTTCCTCCCTGCATCCTGCAGGGAGAGGAGGCAGCCACAGCTTGAGGGGAGAGGAGCATAAAGAGCTCCAGACCTCTCACTCCCACAGCAGCAGGATTCCAAGCTACCCTCCTGGAACATGAGGTAAGCTAACAGGAGGGTGGCTGGAGATATATAAAAAATAAAAATAAAAATAAATCACTTGTGTGTATGTGTATGAGTGTGAGTCTGTATGTGTATGAGTATGAGTGTGTGTATTAGTGTGAGTATTACTGTATGTGTATGAGTGTTTGTATGTGTGTGTATGTGTGTATGATTATGTGTATGACTTTGAGTGTGAGTATGAGTGCGTATGAGTGTGTGTATGAATGTGAGTGTATGTGTATGTATTTGAGTGTGTGTATGAGTATGAGTGTTTGTGTGTGTATGAGTGTATTTATGAGTGTATGTATGCGTGTACTTGTGTGTATGTGTATACGAGTGTGTGTGTGTATATGTGTGAGTATGAGTGTGTGTGTTTTTTAGGGTGTTTGTGTGTGTGTGCATCTGTGTATGTGTGTGTATATATATATATATATATATATATATATATATATATATAGCAAAAGGTGAAGTAGGAGCACTCAAAAGGACTTTTTCCGTGAATTTAATGTGATAAAAAGGTTTACAACAAAGTGTAACGCATCAAATCAATCGACGTTTCGACCCCTAGGGGTCTTTTTCAAGATCAAATAACAAGTGACATAAACAGCATTTAAATCTAAAATACAGATGATTAACTCACCAATCGCGTGCGTGCCGCTAGCCGAACCCGGAAGTGTCCCAACACCTCACGTGGTACTGGGCGTGCATAATGACGTGCATCGTGGTTGCTAAGCAGTGGAGCCGAACCCGGAAGTGTCCCGTCGTCTCCCGTGATACTGGGCGTGTATAGTGACGTGTACCACAGTTGCTAGGCAATGGAGTGTAAACTCCGGTTGCAAAGATACCCTCCACAAACCCCCGTGTGAAAAACATGCTAAATACATAATTAGGAGATCTCGAAAGCGAGATCAAAATGTGATGTATTAAAAATAAAAGAATACATGATACGTATTCTATAGGAAGATTTCCTACTGTTCATAATATAAGAATGAGACAGCCGAGGGGTCCAGGGTGCACACAGTGTAAACAAAGTGAAGGTGTATCTATGGTGACAGAGTGACGCACACTAATAGTGCTGCAATCTACTCGGCGGATATATCAGCGTGCTTCTGTGTCTGTGTGTGTGCACACATCTGTGTATGTGCATCTGTGTGTGGGCATGTATCAATGTTTGTGTGTGTCAGGGTGCATGTGTAAATCTGTATGTGTCGGTGTGTATATCAATTTGTGTATATGTGTCGGTGTATTTATATGCATCTGTGTGTTAATGTGCATGAATATCTGTGTGAGTATGTATGCATGTGGTAGTGTATGTGCATACATCCAAGCAGTCAAACACCAGCACAACATACAAGCACATTCCACATTTAAAAGTGAACATTACATTCAGACACACCCCTGCAATCAAACGCAAACATTATAAACAAGCACACCCCTGTATTAACCCCTTAAGGACACAACTTCTGGAATAAAAGGGAATCATGACAGAATATTTCCATCATGTATCCTTAAGGGGTTAAAACACAATAAATGTATACAAGCACCCCTTCAAACACTAACACTGTATATTACACTATAGCGCCAGTAAATGCACAGCGCTGTACAGATATACAACCTTGAAATTTTGACTTGGGGTGCCTTGGAAAAATACTGAAATATTAAGGGCGCCTTGAACCTAAAAAGTTTAGGAACCACTACTCTACGCCATAGAACATACATCCATATTTCATGAAAATATACAGGAAATTGATGATAATATTTAATAGACTGGTCATGCTTTGAAAACTTTGAATAGGAATTCTGACATTGTCATTTCCATTATCTAATAAAAGATCAATACTACAACATTTGGAACAAAATAAAAGATCTATTTGGTTGTTATGTATTTAAACCTTTAATGTTATGAATTGATGTTTTCTTGAGAATTAATAGTAGAATTAAAATGGACTGCCCAATAGATGTATTTTTTTTTTTTTGTGTGTGTGAAATATTATTTGCCATTCAATAACCAATAAGAGATGTGCATACATCAGAAGTTTTTCTAATTCCTCCCTGTAACTTTTGTAATTATGTTATGGATGGATATATTTTGCAATGAGAAAGTATGTGCAATTCTCTTATTGATCTCCAATATTTTCCCCATTAGCAATAAGTTTCCCAATGTTTGTTAAAACATGCAATGCACTGGAATAATGCAATGTCTGTTTTAGATTATCCTTCAATACAGAACCATTCATTACAGCTCATATTTAACGAAGGATTTAAAACTTAATTTAAAGGAACTCTATAGTATCAGGAATACAAACATGTATTCCTGACACTATAGTTTTAAAAACACAGTTTAAGTGCCAGCTCTCCTTGCCTGCATTTAAAAGATGATTTTACTCACCCTTCTTCAAGCACCATACCAGTGCCATTCAGCATCTCCTATAGAGATGCATTGAATCATTGCATCTTTATAAGGGAAGTTTAGCGTCCCCATGCAGAGCGTGCAGCACTGACTCAGGAAGCACCTCTAGTAGCCGTCTGAGTGACTGCCACTAAAGTTGTTCCTAGGCAGTAATATAAAGACTGCCTTTTTTCTGAACATTAAGCTATAGTTATTCTAGCGTTATACAGAAATTAAAATAGGTGACATAATCCTTATAAAGAGTGGTTTGACTAGAAGGGACTCTTCTTAATCATGTCGATGTCATCAGTATCTAAACAGTGCACACATTCATAATGGTCACATTAAATCCTCAAGGTCCTCCGAAACATGCACCAATTTTAAGGCCTGACTTCTTTTTCATAATTACATGAATGAACAATTAATAATTTATTAGCTACTACAGGTCATCTCACGAGATCGCTCGATTCTTTTACTTGTAAAACATACAACATGAGGAGTACAGCAGATTGAAATTGTAGACAAAAGCTGCAGAATTTATAAAATTGATTTAATTATAAACCTCTTTTTTTCCACTGGAGATTTCGTGTAACAAAGCTGAAACTAAATTTTCTCATGATTGATCTGAAATGACACCGTGCTTCTGCTAAGATTTTTTTTATCACATAGAATAATGAATGGAATGGATGTTAACATGAAAATTTAATGGCATATCGGATATTCTGCATATTTAAATGAGTTAACATGTGCTTTTCACTTTTTTCAGTTTATTTTTGCCTCCATGATTACTCATTTGGGTGATTTTAGAGTCACTATCCTAGAAATAAAGTCGCTTTTGTAGGAGTAACCTGCAAAAAAATACAAAAAATAAAATAGTGATTTTAAATCAAATTTAATATTTCAGCTATTTTGACCTACATTTTGCAATTTAGTTTTTGATACAATACAATGTATTGTTTAGTGTAAAAATGTTATGTTTTAGTTTTATCTCTTTTAAGGAGTTTAGGTTGCCACTTTATTATCTTGTACACTTTACAAGTTTCCTTAATTCTTTTAATCCATAGTGTATTTTAAATCTCTGATGACAAGTTGAGGAAACTAAACTCTTCTGCACCAAATGCTCCCAATAAAGGTACTTATAAATATGTATATTAAGGTCATAAAACAGTGTGAACAGATGTCAACCACTGTCTGTGATGCTTTCTCGTTGTTGCCGCTATTGAACCATTTAGAGTCTGATGGATACATTTTCATTAGCAAGGGAAAAATAATTGATTGCATTTACAATATTTTGCTAATGAGAATCTAGATATTACCATGCCAGCTGGTTCAAAAGATGCTTCTTCATTATTACTAAATTCCGTTTATCATCATAACTTTTCTAGGATAAATAGGAACATATATTTTGACGGTTTTAATGTACGCAACATATTGTACTATCTTTATTTTACCCTTGAAAATATTTTGGATATTAACATATAAATGTGAAAAACAAGTCCGTTATCTACCTTAACAGGGAAAGAAATAATTAAAAAAATATATATAGTTTGTCTGATGTCAAGAATACCTTATTTGCAGAATACACCCATTCCTACCTAGTTGATAAAACACAACTGTACATGTGCAGCTAGAGAGAATATTGTGATTAATTTGAGGAATAACCATTCATAGCATAGGCATATGACAGATAAATCTAGAGAGTGTGTAGCTGCATTTTCACATGACGGTTGATTGTCATGTTTGTATTGGTCATTATGCCAGTTTCTCTAATTTACTGCAGACTAGTTAAAATTACTACTGAATATTAATTATTGCAGTTGAAGTCTAGAATGTATCTTTGCTTGTGTCACTCCTCAGATTGTATCTTGTAGATAAAACACATTTAATATTTAATGAGGTGTGCAAAATTTAGTAACCTGGCACGTTAAAACATGGCTTGTGTCTTGCGCACAAAGTGCTAACAGGTGGTCTGTATCAGCAGTGACAGATGAAAGAGGTATGCAGGGGTGGACCACGGAAACCTGTTGGTATTTTGACGCCACAAAAATCTACACGCTCTTATTAGTATTGCCAAGTGGCACCAACCAGCATGGAAATTTGTCCATAAATTCCTATTTCTGTGATAGGGAATATGCAACTTAATAATATATTTATAAATAATAAAATATTATTTTTCAAATTAAACAATGATAATTGTTCTTTCAGGAACACGCAATGCAGTATTTTCAAAGAGAGCCATGCAATAAAAATACATATGCTCGATTGGTTATTGTACAAGCAGCTCACTGTCTCCTTTTTGCTTTCTCTTAATAAATATAGTTGCTGTGTTATCCCACCCCCTTGACATCATTAGTTTCTCCATGTACTGCATGGGCACGCATGTGTTAATGTGTTGTAAAAATTACTTTTAATTTAAAAAAAAAGTAGAATGATTCTGCTTTGCATGTTACTAGTTAGAAGTAACAGAGACATTTCTATTAAAGAAATACTCCAAGCACCCAAATCAGTACAGCCCATTATAATGGTTCTGGTTCAAGGATTATTCAGATTCCTTCCAAGTGTAATCTGTCAAATCATTTTATAATTATAATAATTTTACATAATTAGGTCATTTTATTAATTACAATTTGCAGTACCTGCCTGACAACCCAGGCCGAAAGTCCAGAGAATTTTATTTGCTAGCACTATATTTAACCATTTTACTTTCCAAGACACCATAAAACATGTACATGGGGGGTACTGTTTTACTCAGAAGACTTCACTGAACACAAATATTAGTGTTTCAAAACAGTAAAATGTGAAAGTGACATTTTTTGCATTTTTCACACACAAATGGCACTTACATGGACGATATAATTGTTGTGATACGTTTTACTATTTTGAAACACTACTATTTGTGTTCAGCGAAGTCTCCCGAGTATAACAGTACCCCTCATGTACAGGTTTTATGGTGTTTTCAAAAGTCACAGAGTTAAAGATAAGGCTTGTGTTTTAAGTCTTTTTCACATTGAAATTCACCAGATTGGTTATGTTGCCTTTGAGACCGTATGGTAGCCCAGGAATGAAAATTACCCCCATGATGGCAACCATTTGCAATAGTAGATAACCCAAGGTATTGCAAATGGGGTATGTCCAGTCTTTTTTAGTAGCCACTTGGTCACAAACATGGCCAAAATTGACGTTCAAATTAGTTTTTTGCATTTTCCAAACACAAATATTAACACAGTGTTTGTGACCAAGCGGCTACTAAAAATACCTTGGGTTGTCTACTATTGCAAATGGTGTGCCACCAGGGGGGTAATTCTCATTCCTGGGCTACCATACGGTTTCAAAGGCAACATAACCAATCTGGCAAATTTCAATGTGAAAAAACGGAAAAATTTAATATGCTATATTTGACCCTGTAACTTCCCAAAACACCATAAAACCTGTACATAGGGGGTACTGTTTTACATGTGAGACATTGCTGAATACAAATATGTGTATTTTATTGCAGTAAAAGCAAACAGTATTATGCCATTTACAGTTAAAATGTGATGTAGGGGGGGCGGGGCCTAGCTAACATGGCCGACGGACGTGTCTGAGGGGAGCTCCTCACATCCCCACGGCGAAAACTACAAAAAATAGCGCACCGACTACTAAATTGAGGCTCAAGGGCTGCAATCGGAACCCCACACGGAAGGGGGACCACCCACAAGCGGCTGAGGAGCACCGCCCACGACCCGCGACCAAATCACTTACTGCGGCCTAACTGAAAGGCGGACCACATGGAGGGGAGACACGGACGGTCTCTCAGCCACTCGCCGTCAGAGGGCCTTAATCAACCCGATCCCCCCCCCCCAGGACCGGAGGGGGTTATCCCGGTCCCACCTGGGGGCCCAGCGTCTACAAAGCACCAAGAACTCACCAGTCCCCCAGGTTGCTCCTTCACAACAACCTAAAATGGCGACTGAAGAGGAGAACACACGGATGCCAGCATGGGAGGCACGATGTCATGATGCCTTCGACAAAATCTGTGCAGCATTCTGGCACCGGATTGCATCCCGGGCAGTACAGCCACAGCCACCGTTGCAGCCAGCGACCGGGCATCAGCAGACTACCCGATCTGTCCAGCAACCCCTAAGCCTGGAAACATACCGAGCGCAAGGCACTAATGTACCTACCAGTCGCAACGCCCACGTGGAAGACGCTGCCACTGTGACCGCTTACCCTTCATCTGAACCGGGCGCTCACCAGGAGGAAATCCTCCGTAGCCTGCCATACACCCAGGGAGACCGGGCTCCGGCAGATCCCTGGGCCCACGATCCTGGTGAAGGGATCAATGGCAACAGGGCAAGAGCACCCACTAAGGCCTCAGGCCGAAGACAAGCGGCCCCTGGACGCAGTAACACCACGTCATTGGAGCACATCATCCGACCTCACCGCCGGAGAAGAGCACCATGCGGAGTGGGCTGAGTATAATCACAGACACAAAGGGACATGCCAGTCACTGCCTGGCGACCCCACTAATACTCAGTTGGGACTTTGAACTGGGAGCATTGCAAACCATTACCTCAGCTGCCTAGTGTGGCACAACCCCAAGGGGTACCTTGATACGCGAGTATTATGCTTTAACATTGCCCACATTAACAGCTACCCAAACCAGCTACAATATGCCTATTATGTATCATATGAGTACTGCACACCCGACGTCCAAGCGTTTCACTGCATAACTGCAATATCTGCAATGCTCAATGCTCATTCTGCCTGCCTTACTGTTTCTGTTTGTTTATTTTGGTGTTCTTGTTTTTGTAAATTCACACAGGTCTGCTGCACCCTTAGTCGGTAGGGCAAACACAGGCCAGGCCATATTGCCTAACATGCCCGAATACCTCTCCTTACCATACTCTAAACCATGGGTCGTCAACCTGGTCCCTACCGCCCACTAGTGGGCGTTTCAGGATTCCAGGTGGGCGGTAGGGATTTTCAATTTTTTTTTTATAAATTGGGCAGGCGGGCGGGCGCGAGCCGGCGGTACCGCTGTGACTGGGTACCGCCATCACCACTTGCGGCCCCGGCGGCAAACCGCCGGGGCCGCATATGGAGGGGTCCATCGGGTGGCCCATGCTGTCAGGGCCACCCGATGGATGTGGATTGTGAGGGGGCCTGGTCCGCGCTGGGCGCTTTAACAGCGCGACCGGGCCCCCTGTGATGACATCAAATCTGCTGGGAGGAAGTGATTCCCCGGTCACTCCTCCCAGCATACAGAGAGCCGCGCGGGAGGAAGGAGGAGGAGGGAGTCAGAGTGGGAACTCTGACTCCCATCCACCTGAGCCACCACTGGACCCCAGGGAAAGTCACCCTCCTGCACCTTAAAGGTAGGAAACAGGAGGGTGACTTAAATATGTGTGTTTGTTTGTGTATGTGTCTTTGTATGTATGTCTTGTGTGTGTCTGTATGTAAGTGTCTTGTGTGTGTATGTCTGTATACATGTGTCTTGTCTTTGTATGTATGTCTTGTGTGTGTCTTATGTGTGTGTGTATGTCTGTATATATGTGTGTCTTGTCTTTGTATGTATGTCTTGTGTGTGTCTTATGTATGTGTCTTATGTATGTGTCTTGTGTGTATGTCTGTATACATGTGTCTTGTGTTTGTATGTGTGTCTGTATGTGTGTCTTGTGTGTGTGTGTGTATGTCTGTATACATGTGTCTTGTGTTTGTATGTATGTCTTGTGTGTGTGTCTGTATGTATGTGTGTCTTATGTATGTGTCTTGTGTGTATGTCTGTATACATGTGTCTTGTGTTTGTATGTATGTCTTGTGTGTGTGTCTGTATGTGTGTCTTATGTATGTGTCTTGTGTGTATGTCTGTATACATGTGTCTTGTGTTTGTATGTATGTCTTGTGTGTGTGTCTGTATGTGTGTCGTATGTATGTGTCGTGTGTGTGTGTGTATGTCTGTATACATGTGTCTTGTCTTTGTATGTATGTCTTGTGTGTGTGTCTGTATGTGTGTCTTATGTATGTGTCTTGTGTGTATGTCTGTATACATGTGTCTTGTGTTTGTGTGTCTGTATGTGTGTGTGTCTGTATGTGTGTCTTATGTATGTGTCTTGTGTGTATGTCTGTATACATGTGTCTTGTGTTTGTATGTATGTCTTGTGTGTGTGTCTGTGTGTCTTATGTATGTGTCGTGTGTATGTCTGTATACATGTGTCTTGTCTTTGTGTGTGTGTCTTGTGTGTGTGTGTCTTTGTATGTATGTCTTTGTGTGTGTGTGTCTTTGTATGTATGTCTTTGTGTGTGTGTGTGTGTGTGTCTTTGTATGTATGTCTTTGTATGTGTCGTGTGTGTGTGTGTGTCTTTGTATGTATGTCTTTGTATGTGTCGTGTGTGTGTGTCTGTCTGTATATATGTGTGTATGTATGTGTCGTGTGTGTGTCTGTCTGTATATATGTGTGTATGTATGTGTGTCTGTTTCTTGTGTCTGTCTGTATGTGTATGTGTCTTTGTATGTATGTCTGTATGTGTGTCTGTATGTATGTGTGCCAGTCTGTTATAGTGGGATACCTAGCTCAGCCTTCCTACTGGGCATTGCTATAAGGAAGGTTAAAAAAAGGGGGGAAAAAAGGTGGGGAGGGGAATTGAGGAGGGAGAAGAGGGGAGCTGACGCACAGATGAGAAATCATATTATGCGCAAACAGAGAAGTCGTCTGAATATCACCGAAAGAGGAGACCTTCGTTTGTTCCTTACAACCTCAAGGATCTCATTAATCACTAGTAAAGGTAATTTCAATTTACTTTATTGTTTTCTCATTAAACTTTTTATAAAGTTAAAAACATTATAAACATGCATTAATTGCAAATAAAAAGATAAATGTACGTACATTTATTTTTTTTAAAACACCCTCCTTTCGAAAAAAATATTCCGCACTTGCGCGAAAACTGGTGGGCGGTAAGGAAATTTTTTCAACCAAAAAGATGCATTAGTGGGCGGTAGTTAGAAAAAGGTTGACTACCACTGCTCTAAACTATGCTGACCTTTCTGTTACTCAATGTTCTTTATGAGCCAACTCTCATGGTGGGCAAAATGTACTAGCTTGACTATACAGTCACCATTGTATGCATATGGGCCTCTACCTGTGGGCATCGGTTAGGTACTCTGTTAAACCTTTCCTGCAGACTACTGGTTATTGAAAAAGGCTTACTGCAAACCTAACATATGTCTTAAACTGTACATTGCATACTCACTGATTACATGCGCACACTTGCTAATCCATGTAAACAAGCAACCTAGCTGGTAACACTGGTGACACTGCCATGGCTCACTCTAAATGTTTCCCCCTCAACATACACCATAAAGGTATAAACGCCATTATACTACACCTGACTAGACTAGCTGAGTCGTAGACCTGCACACGGTATGGGACAGCCGAGCAGGTCGCTACTACACAGCTTGTACCTAACCCGCATAACATATGCTACAATCCTGTAACACACCCTTGTTACACACGTACAAGGAAACACTCAATTGAACCTACACATTGAGACTAAGTTTGTTTTTAATAAAACAAAAAAAATATCGCAACGACTTAACTTAATTACATGTTCAATCTCTGTTTCACTACGACTGTACAAGCCTGATAAATGCATAAAACTTTCAATCTCTGTTTAACTATGATTGTTTAAGCCTGTTAAATATATAAAAAATTGTGCTTGTTATCCATGTGCCCCACATGTTCCACGTGGGAATAGCCTGAGGACTGCTTTTGGGGCACCTCTCGCCTACCTGTACTATGTATCTGCACAGCAAAAATAAAGATTTATAAAAAAAAAATGTGATGTAGAACTATTTTTTTTTATTCTTATTTTCTCCCATTTTTTAAATATTTGATGTTAAATGAAAGCCCTGTTTCTCCTGAATAAAATGATATATAATATGAAAGAGATGAATTACGCCTGAACAGACAAACAGCGCAAATTCAAGGTTTTGTTTACGTTTTGTTTTGATCACAACATGTACATTTTGCTCAGTCCTTAAGGGGTTAAAACCTGTTCCTATCTCCTGTGCAGATGACTGTTGGGAGTGAATCTGCAATTCACAAATTCTGATCAACTAATCACATCACAAACGTTTTGCATTTTATTTTTCAAATTTCAAGAGGACTAACTACATCCACTAGATACACTTCAACATCGTTGAGCTGCAATTGCAGCTATAATTAGCATAACATGGTTAAATAAAAATAGTGTTACTTAATGTCTATGCTGTGTTAATTTGGTTTAAGTATAGAAGAGCACAGAAACAAAACAGATTACAATAACTTTTAAAAATAAAAAAAGAATGTTTTTGTTTTTTTTCACAAACACAGTAATCACAGGTGTGTAGCAAAGATAGCTCTCATATGGAGCATAGGTGACTGTTTTACAGAATACAGGTCAGTGGAGCCTGAACTAAATTAGCTACTTTCCATTTTATCCCTCTCAGAGGTGAAATCTATTACTTTTCAGTCATTACGGAAGCAAAAAAATAAAAATATTCTCCCTGCATTCCTTCTTAAGGAACACAAATTTGTTAAATTGGTACAATGCATTTTGAGCCTTCCTTAGACGCACTTATTAGGTGTAAACCTTTTTCATTTATGCAGGCTAGTGAAATAACTGAAGATTAACGTTTTCATCCCCATTAACATGAAAAATACACAAGGTTAAATCTATATATTTTAACAAATAAATATAATCATTGTGAATATGTTTTTTTACCTAAATCAATTTGTTATATAAAACAAAAGTATTTCTACAAATAAAATTCCAATTTTATCTATTTTATAATGTTTCACTTGTTGGTGAGGTTATTTTATAAAAACGTAACCATAGATTGATCAAATTCTGATGGGATCTGAAAACAAAAAAAGGAATATATTCTTGTTTCCTAGGGGGGGATACACAGTCACTTAGTAGAACAAAAATAAATAGTTATCATGAAACTGCAAATGGATTGATGACAAACAAGGTCAGTTACGTGTTTTTGAGAAACACAAGTGGGAATCGGGAAAAAAAAACAATACAAAATGAAACCACGAGCAATGCAATAACACTTCCAACAAAAGAAAGCTCACTGAATATAAAACCGGAGATACATTATATTTGGGCATGGCAAGACTATCTAATAGCGTATGTATGCTGTGATTCCTGGAAATCTTTTTATACATAAATTTTTATGCAAATAAAATACATCAAATGATTTGCTAGGATATAAATGAGAAACAATAATGGCAGACAGAAGGATCTGTAGAACTATTGTATTTGAATGAACTTTGAACAATAAATATGCCGAGTGGTAGGAGTTAATTCATGGTGTAGATGTGCCATATATATAAAACCTTGAACCTGCGTATGAGGAGACTGTCAGAAGGCTCTGATCTATTAGTGAGTCTCTTGTATTGGTCATGAATGATAACTCTGCTGGTGGGTCCAGAGCTGAGATTTAATGCTTGCACTATGAGAAGAAACAAAACAAAAAACTGATGACGATGTTGTCAACAGTTCTGCCATTCAATGCTGTAAACAAGGACATCTTACTGCTGGTTAAAACCACCTGCCAACCATTAGATCTTACAGCTGCAAAAATGTATGGTACATATAATATATATATAAAAAAAAAAAAGCATTCATTGTCTTGTGCTGAGTTCTAGAGCAAGAGACACATATTTCATAGCGGACTTATAAAGGTCCTTCTAGTCTGAATCCATGCCAACACGCTCTTTATCACTATTGTGTCTTTCAGTAACATGGACAAGGCATCATAAACTGTCCTAAAATGTCACACTTACATCTCACAACTGTCTGCAGGTACATGCAAATACAAATATAATACAAATTATAAAAAAATATATATATATTTTTGTTACCAACAGCCTGTCTACTACCATAAGTTAATTTGTGTGTAACCTTTTAAAATATATGTATCTATTGAGACAAAATATTTCTTCTTCTTGGCATTTGTCCTGGGATTAGCATAAACATACAATGTGTCCATACCAAAGCACTTCACATGAAACTTTAGCCTTTGCAAATAGCTGCCACCATTTGCAGTTGCACCAGGGCCTGTACGCTATAGAGGGCCCACCGGGTGGCCCAGGGGCTATTGTTGCTTTATCACTTAACACTTTAATAGCCTGACCATACCCCTATAATGTCTTCCAGCTGGGAGGAAGTGACAGCTGATCACTTCCTCCCAGCTATAAAGAGAGCATGCCGCGCAGGAGAGTGAAGGCGGCGGAGCAGCAGCAAGCAAGCCCCTCTCCTGGAAACAAAAGGTATGTTTAACAGGAGGGTGGCTGCAAAGATCAACAATAACATTGACATTTATGTGTTTAAGTCAGACTGTGTGTGTGTGTGTGTGTGTGTGTGTGAGTGAGTGTGTGTTTGTGTCACAGTATGTGTCTGAGTAAGTATGTCTGTGTCTCAAGATGTGTATGTCAGTGTGTGTATATCTTTGTGCCTGTGTTTGTATGTGTCAGTGTGTGTATATATATATATATATATATATATATATATATATATATATATCTGTACCTGTGTGTAAATGTTTCTGTATATCTGTGTAAGTATGTAGGTCATTGTGTGTGTATGTGTGTGTGTATGTGTGTGTGTCAGGATGTGCAACTGTGTGTCAGGGTGCATGTATGTCAGTGTGCATCAGTGCGTATGTATCTGTGTGTCAGGTCAGGGTGTGAATGTGTGTGTCAAGGTGCGTGTTTGTGTGCCAGTGTATGTGTGTCAAGGTGTGCATTGCTGTGTGCATGTGTGTTTCAAGGTGTGAGTCAGTGTGTGTCCATGTGTCAAGCAGTGTGCATGTGTCAGTGTGTATATGAATTAGTGTAAGTCAGTGTGTTTATATATGTGTATGTTAATGTGTATTTATATCTATGTAAGTATGTATGTATATGATGTATATGGCAGTGTATGTATGTAGGTGCATACATCCAAGCAATCAAATACCAACACAACATGTAAACACACTTCTGCAATCTAACACAAACATTACATACAAACACACCCCTGCATTCAAAACTCCAAAATTATATACAATCACACTCTTTCACTCAAACACCAACTCTACACACAAATGTACATTCACATGTAAAAGCCAACATTGCAACCAAACGCAAACATTACTCACAAACACCAATTTAATTAAATATTAGCACTATACACAAAAACACACCTGCTTTTAAAAGCCAACACTACATACAAATACACCCCTGCATTTACATGCACATATGCTCTTTACAAAAAAATGCTTACATTCAAACACATAAACACTGCTCACAAATACAACCCTGCAAGTATGGTCAAATGGTAGATCCCCAGCTGGTATTGCATCTTTGTCATTATAACATATAACAGATGGGGATCTACATTGTGATCACTCTTGCATTAGAGGAGGGTCCAAAAAACCTTAGGGGGCGAAGCTTGACCACCAAGCAGAACAGAAATAGTTTTTGTGATGAGATGCATTATGCTTCAGCATTATTTGTGATTTTGTTACAACTGAAACAATATTTCTTCTCATTTCAGATTTGATTTTGTTCAATTTAAATTTACTTATCAGCATGCCTAGAAAATGCAAAACTCACCCCGACTCACACTGGCTTATTTAAAGCTTCAGGACAGCTACGTAAAATTTCCAAAGATCTAATGAAAATCTGCCAATTGTACTTTGGGTGCCCACTAGGTGATCAGGATAAAGCATGGGATCCGCACGTTATTTGCACTGCATCTTCTAGCGGTTTACATGATTGGCTTTACAGATGGAAGACTTCACTTCCATTTGCAATACCCATGATATAGTGATGGTTACTGTTGCAGCATTAATACAATAGTTTTTTTCAACAAAAAATAAACATAAAACCGTTTATCCAATTTTGGATTAGGCCATCATACCAGTTCCTCAAAGAAGTGAATATGAGCCAGGAAGGAACAGTGTCCAAAACATTCCTTTGGTTGATCCACAAAGAAATTTCTTGCCACCTCTCCATGTTACGCTTGGCTTAATGAAGATCTTTGTGAAAGTGATGGGGAAAGCTAATTCTGCAGGATATCAGTACTTGGTAAAGATATTTCCAAAGATCAGAGCAGCACAATTGAAGGAAGGAATCTTTGCTGGGCCCCAAATTCAGGAGGTTTTGCAAGACACAAACTTCAACGTTTCTCTCAGCGTTCAAGAAAAATAAGCTTGGCAGGCTTTCACATGGGTTTGTGAAAACCTTCTAGGCAACTATAAGTCTTCTATGTATGAAGCTGGCATTCAAAAGTTGTTTAACGCATTTTTAAAAAAAAAATGGGATGTCATATGTTTTTGAAATTGCATTTTTTACATTCACACCTTAATTATTTTCCTGAAAATCTTGGAGCAGTGAGTGATGAAAACGATTTCATCAAGACATTCAACTGGTGGAAAGCGCTACCAAGGTTTCTGGAATGAAAACATGAAGGCGGATTACTGTTGGATGCTGTATCATGATAAACCAGATAAAGTGTACAAAAGAAAATCATATTTACAACGATTTTGATGTTTAATTGTTAAAGTGGTGTAATATTGATTACATTGACAATAAATGTTCATGATATATGTAAGTTACAACAATAATGGATGCAGTTTGGTATGACTCTATTCCCTGCACATTTCTGAAATATACATAAAATCTATCAAACCCAAAAGATGGTCACATTTCACAAACCAGATACAACAAAAGTGAATACATATTTGGAATCAGCATGAAAAATTGATCTAGAAAAATATGTTTTTGATGAGAGAATTTTTTTTTTTATTTTGTTGACCTGTGTTATGATGCTTCTGGCACCTGCATGTGCTGTTGGGGCATTACAAGGTAATTGATGTTATTTTCATGCACAACAAAAATAAAAATAAATCTTGAAAAAAAAAAAAAAAAAAAAAAGCTTCTTACACCAGTGCCCTCTCTAAATTAGTTCTGCCACTGCTGCCAGCAATAAACACAAACAGAATTATTTACTGCAGTGAGAATTGCCTGCAATTCAATGTGAATTCCAAATGTAAGGCTAACATTTACTAAAGTTTAAGACCAGAGTAGCTGAAATGAAAACATATCTGACTCTTCCAGTTCCGATTAAATGTGAAATTCACGTTGAATCCACATATCACTGGGTAGGTAAATATTAACACAGACATGTTCCAAAATCAGCCCCACCACACATTTTGCTCTCCCTAAGTAAATATACACATACTACACACCAGGCTCATATCTGAAGCTAAGCAAATATTCATGCTACCACAGTCAAGGTAGCTATCATGTGAGAGCTGTCAATCTGGGAGAGAAAAAAAAAAACACAAACAGCAACATGGAATAAAAATCGCACACAATCACAATGGTGTTGATCGGTAAACAATGTGGAGATTTAAAATGTGTACTGCAATATATAAGCTAAAATAGCCTACTTGCACAATTAGCCGAGATGCAGATTTCCATAACTGTGTTTGGTCAGAATAACCCATCCGATCCTAGTTCCCACCCTCCCCCCCCAGAAAAAGAAAAAAAAGAAAAGAAAATTGTTAAAATAAAACAACTGACTGAGCGCACATTGTGTCTCTGATTTACTGGGTTGAGGACTGCCTTGAACTATAATAAATACTTTTTTTTAATTGTAAGCATATTTCTTAATTTTAATAAACTCCGTAGAAGAGATGATGCCAGTAGTGTTCTTCTCCCTGCTCTTTCCATTTCCAGATTAATATTTTCACGAGACCAATTGTATGACAATAAAGGCTTCCTTGTGAAAACAGAATGTTTCCTTATTCTCAGCCATGTACAATACTAGGAGAGCTGCAGAAAGGAGAATAGTGATCACTTGAATACAGACTTACAATCTTTTTTGATTGTGACTTTTATCTCTAGTTGCTAATCATAGTTTAGACCGAGTTTAATGCCCACCAATTTCAGTCTATAACTTCAATGATAGGAGGATTTTTAGATTTTTTTTCATACCGCTTGCCTTTAGTTAATTTTATGTATTTATGTTCTATTCAGAATGTGTTTGTACCTTTGGATTTAAGGTGGCACTTTTTTTAAGCACCATTAGCTTATATATTATTATTATTATATGTGGCAGCTGTTGCAAAACACCCAAGAAATAATAATGTCTGTGTATGTGTTATGGCTGCATCATGAATGGGTACAAATCTGTGTGTGCACGTGTTTATAAGTGCGTTGCCAAGTAGGTGTGTGAGGAGTTATGTATGTGTGTGTGTGTGGTGAATTATGTATGTTTATATGTCATTGGTAAATACGTTATGTGTGTTACGTTAGTGTATGTGTAGTTGCATTTGGTTTGTGTGTTGAGGGCAGGATTTTATCATTACAACCAGGCAGCAAAATGTCTTGAGTCAGCCCTGCACTATGGCACACACAGAAACCTTAAATGACATATAGTTACAATAGAACAATGTAGATCAGGGCACACCTGGTGGTTTCTTCAGTAAGCAGCTTTATTATAAAGTGCAGAACAAAAGCAACTTTTCGACTCCTTGGAGCCTTTGTCAAAGGCTCCTTCGGCTGCCAAAATAAATGTTTAAGTCATAAACCAGTCTAATGTAAATATATGTCAGAGTGTATCTGTGTGTCAGGGTGTGTGCATGTGTCAGTGTGTATATGAATGAGTGTGTGTTAGTATATATATAAAAATATAAATAACAGTTGTAGCGGACCCTGGGTAACCCGGCTGGTTACCTCCGCTATTAATTAATTAAGAGACCCAATCCCCCTCCCCCAGTAACTGGACACCACACAGTTTCAGGGGTGCAACAACAACTTTATTGGCCACACTCAGATTTATACTTTTCCCCATGCAAGGGTTGGATCACACATAAAGACAATATCCCCTTCCAGGGGTAGTACGACAGATCCAGAACCCCAGTCCCTTTGCCCCCTGTTCCCGCCACTGTGAAAGAATTTACTTTGATTCCAAGGTTCAAGCTTATAGGTGTCATATTAGATATCCTATATTAGAATTGGCTAACTTGGACTCAGGAAACGCTTAATGCTTAAAACGACAATTAAGACCATATATGTCTAGTTCTGGGAGCAGATAGCCCCACCTGAGCTGTCTCTCCTAAATCAGTCTGTTCTTTCTCTTTCTCGGAACTTATCTGTTAAATGTACATGACGTTCATCCCTATGTCTTATCTGTACTCCTTTCACCCTTTCACTCCCTTCCTACTACTGTCCTATTGAGTATTTATATGTAAGCACTTACTTTTTAATGTATAAAAACACAACAATAAACAATAAAGATCAGAGGCTTATTTTGAATACCAACAGGTGTCTGAATTCACGCTCCTCCAAGTGCACTTGAAATAATAATTAGGGCTCCCTTGAATATACCAAAGATTACATTGGATCTATATCAATACCCATCCTCAGGGCTTCCCACCTCCGGTGACAAGGGGTCTTCATCCCATGAGCCTCTGCACCCAGGAGCCCAAGCAAGGGAAAGCTGCCTGCCTCTTTGGCTCCCAGCTACAGAAAGCCTGCCAAACTGCCACTGTCCCCAAAGAGTGTCCCCACAAATCTCAGGGTCTCCCAGAATGGTAACTGCCACAAACTGTCTCCGTTTGCAGGGTCCCTGGGTGAAACCAGGCAAAAGGAAGCGTCTCCATTCGGGACAAGAATGCTCCTCCTGGCGACGTTAGTCTATACCTTGTGGTTTCACACTTATGTTGCGAGTTGCCAACATTCTAATTGATTGGTGCGAACACTCCAAGGGGCACTGGGGAGGTCCTCGTTCGGGAACCAAACGAGGTGGGGAGCAATACATTAATGCTCCCCCTAGATGGCATTCATCTAATGAATGGGCTGCCACCCAGGGGAGGCCTGTGCAGGGGCTTCCCTTGCGGTTTGCAGTTTTGACACCTCGTTAAGAGATGTAAATGTTCTAAAACAACATTCTAAATGAGGTTTCAAGGTGGTCCCCGTTCGGGAGGTGAATGGATTCCCTTCATGGCGGCCCACCTGAACGGAGAGCAAGCAGTTTAGACGAACACACAGAGTAAGCTACAGAAGCAAATAGGGAAAATACACAAAAGGAAGGGAGAACCCCTGCCACCAAGACCGTACGCACACACACAACAGAGAAAACAGGGAAATTAACAGTAGTGGCAGTCCCACTACACAAGTGTAGGTGTATATGTGCATACATCCAAGCAATCAAACACCAACACAACATACAAACACACTCCTGCAATCTAACACAAACATTACATACAAACACACCCCTGCATTCAAACTCCAAAATTATATACAATCACACTCCTTCACTCAAACACCAAGGCTACATACAATTATATAAAAATAAAATGTTATTGTAATACCTGGAGGTGAACCAGGCTCATCCATGGTGATCTAGTGGAGAGAGCATAAGAATCAGCCATTGCCTGGCTCAGTATCTCTGCTCCATTGCACTTTGTGGGGCTCTTTTAGAGGCTCCAAGCTGTAAAAGCAGAAAAGACATGCTGGGCACTATGTCACCTGCACAGGGAATAAGCTTTTGCTGATCTCCCCAGCAGCTCAGCCCTTCCAAGCACTGCCAGATACTGGTGTGATACAGGGAGCTGGAGTTTCAACGACCACTATCTCTGTGGTCTAGAAATAGGTTCTGTGGCATCCTTTCTACAGGTTTCCACTTTGCAATTACACAGGTCACACATTTCTAAGGCCAGTGCTAGATCTTTCAATTTTTCAGGTGTGCCCATCCCAACTACATTAACAATGATATACTGTCACATACCTTCCACCATCCTGCAATCATGCATCTCAATAATTAATTACTCTGAATACTAACTGTATATTAAAATTAATTTGAATAAATACAAGTATTTTTCAATTTGTTGGTTACTATATAGATACTAAGTTTGTCATAAAAAATTAAAATAAAAACAAAACCTGTGCTTATCTATAAGTATTATATACATTGTTTAAAAAGAGCAGAAAAAAAATACATAAAGAAAAAGGTGAAATTCTAGACTGCATGCGTGGAGGAAAAAAATATATTTCTAGGACATATTTTGTCATTTCTGATAAATATATTGGGATCTGGAAGAAATCTGTACAAACGTTTTAGCTAGAGGTAGAATGTGAGAAAGCCCATGGTTGTTTTAGTGTGGCTCAGTGAATTCCAACAACTTGATTTGGAAGAGTTAGGTTGTTATACTGAATGCCTTACACAGAGAAGGCTGCTAGCTACCAATTTTAGTGCCACCTCAATGGAATCCAGGCAGATTATATTATACTGCCCAAAACACATACTCAACCATCACTTCATTAGGTCATTCATTTTACCACATTGCACCTGCTCTTTAATTCAAATCATGTGACAGCAACTCTATGTGCAGACATGATATCGGAGTTCAAGTCCTAAATATGTAAACTCCTCAGGTTCACCACCCCATCCTACTCTTAAAAAATAAACAAAAAATAAAATAAAACACTCCCACCCGTATAACTACTAAACCTAATTTAAGCAGTAAAATGGAGATAATGGAGCAGGTAACTGCACATTTGTCCCCCTGTTTTCTATTTCATACAATACCATATACCATCAGAGTGCTGGGGAAAGATAGAGGCATGTCTCCTTCTGGAATGATTAATAACCCCACCGACCCTCAATGAGTGGGACTGGGAGAGAAACTGGCACATCCTCCCTTATGTATAATATAGCCACCCATCAGAGCCCATGGGTGGGGGTCAGGAAGACACTGGTATGTCCCACTAATTTATTATTATAAAACCCTTGCCGGCTGGCCACATGATGGGCATGAATATATCCACACCTTATTATAAAAAATTGAATGTCCAATTTAGGTGATGGTTGCCAGGAATGACACAGGGATCCAATACGCAGAATGCAAAAATAGACAAATGCATTCCTGGCTTTAGAATGGCCGGACTAACGTAGGAAAGAACAGAATAGTCGGGACAAGCCAAGGTCAAGGAAGCCAAAAAACAGGTAAGCGAATAAACAAGCAGAGTCAAAGGAAAGGAGAACACAGAATAGTCAAAATCAGAGCCAAGTCAATTACCAATTAACCAAACCAGAGTAAGCACTCTAGGAACAGTTAAGTTAGAACCACGACAGGGCAACGATTCATTGCAAATGAGTACTTTTTATAGTTTGGCTCTAAGTGATGACCACGCCCCTAAAACGTCCTAATTCAAAAGTTTTGGCGGGTGTCACCATCATGTGGGAGAAGACCAGCAGGCTGGATACCACAGGTACCACAGGTACACAGACAATAGTGTACTTAATGGGTGAAGGCATAAGAGAGATTTGAAACTTCCCTTCACTAGATTTTGTTTTTTTGGTTGTGGCTACCATGTGCTGCCCAGTTGTCAGATAACTTAAAGGGTTACTCAAAGGTAACCCTTTAACCCTCAAATCGGTGAGGGTTTTTGAGTATTTAAAATACCAATCCATATATTTGCAATCTGGGCCAATAATTTATCATTTGGATCCAAATTGTTTCTGTTCAGTTAGGCTGAAATCCAGATCTGATGTAGGCCGATTTATAGGATCTATTGAAAAATCGGGACATTGTTATATACCCGGTACAGAACTCAAATGGTTTTAACCCTTTCTCTATGGAGCTATTTAAACTTCTGTGAATAAAGCTGAAAATTGGCAACTATGTATTTACATGTATTTTGTACAGTTTCCTGTATTTGAAAGGGCAGGACCAGGTTTTGGGCTCCTGTCCTAGCGAAATGAGTTCCAGGACATGTTCCACCTTCCAGCACTGCTAAATCCAGGACCACAGAACGGTACCTAGATATTTTAATATATTTCTATTGATTTCGGTGTGTGTGTCAGTATGCATACTATTGTGTGTGTATCAATGTCAGAGTGTCACTGTATTTATCTGTGTTTTAGTGTGCATATGTATTTCTTCTTTTATATATGTGTGAACTTGTCACAAAGTGGAATTTTTTTTCAGATCACGGCAACAACGTGAAACCGAGACTCTCATATGTTCAATAAAAATGTAGCATTGACGAATATGTTGCAGAGTCATTCAAAATAATCAGGATGAAAGAGATTAACAGTGAAGGATAAAAAAATAATCTTTAGGTACAAAGCAAATTCCTAAGGTATAGAAATGCACTGTACTTGGGGGCGGAGCCTGACCGGGACCCAAGATGGCCGCATAGAGCGCGAGTTCCCGCCATAGGGCACCAATTAAAGCGACAAACACAGCCACAATCTGCGCGCAGACCCCCCCGTTACACAAACACACCTGCCCGCACACCCGACCCAACCTACCGGTATGGGTGGAAATCGCAAGAAACGCGATCAAACACCCTCAGTGGCCACGATGTTCCGGCCCCAGCGCGGCCCGGCACCATCTTCCCCACAACAGGCAGAGGATACAGCATCGGACTCCGACCAGAGCGAGGCAGCAGCCTCAGCGGCAGCACCGCTAACAAAAAGAGATCTGCAGCTCCTGCTAAGAGAAGCAGCCACAGATATAAAGAAACACATGGCAGCAGAACTGGAGAAACAGCTACACTGCATGAAAGCAGAAATTGCAGACCTGGGAGAGAGAACATGCCAGGTGGAACAAAGAGCAGACGAACTCCTGGGCACCTTAAAGGTACAGGAAGCAGACATCTCCATACTGAGAAACAAAGTGGAAACCCTGGAAACAGGCATGGAGGATCTGAACAACCGCTCAAGGCGCAACAACATAAGAATAAGGGGCCTCCCTGAGACTGTAGCGCCGGATATGTTACCCGCCACGCTCCGCAAAATCTTCCTGTCTCTCCTCCCAGAAGCAACGCCACAAGACCTGGCTATAAACCGGGCACTAAAGCCCCCCAGCCTAAACCAAACCGCACCCAGAGATGTCATAGTGCGCCTCCACTACTTTACATTTAAAGAAGCCATCATGTCAGCCACCCGGAAACAACCGCCAAAATTCGACGCCACAACGTTGCAATTATACCAAGACATATAACCTATCACCCTTGCCAAACGCAGAGAACTCAAACCTCTCACTAACGCACTAGCACAGGCAAATATTGCATATCGCTGGGGGCACCCATTTAAACTTCTAGTACGCCAGCACGATACCACATGTTCTCCAAGATAGTTCCAAAATGGCGTCCTTCGCAGCAACACTGGGACTTCGAATCCAAGACGCACCGGCTAGACCCGCAACCCAAATGACCGGCACCAGGATTCCTTGGGCACCACTCTGGGAAAACCACAACCACACCAGAAACGACCATCCAAGCAGCACCCACAACCCATTCAGCACGCACAGGATCAGGACCCATGAACACACCAAGACTGGTGCCCATCAGGCATTACAGAGAACCTGCAAGGACTAACCGCTGCGGCGGGGCGGCATGGATGCCACCAACCACTCTGCTGACAAAGAACTCATACATATATCCTTTTACCAGAACTGTATACATGTTACTATTATCCGGCTATCATTAAGTCTAGAGAGAGGACTATATAAGAACACCGGGACTTTCCCTTACAGGCTAGGGAACAGGGCTTGGGCAGAAGGGACAGGGCAAGGTACGGAACAGTTGAGGAGGGGGAAGGTAGGGGAAGGGGGAAGAAGGGATGGGGGCACGCTTGGGTACCAGAGGAGCAAGTGGGACGGGGGGAAGGGGGAGAAGGACGCATTCATTGATAATGACTCAAACACTGACCTACCCAGGGCCCAGCTCCCACGCACTTAAACACGCCACACACCATCGTGGCCCAGAGCAGGACCAGGTGACCCATGCCAGCCATCCCGGCCTAACTGCAGCCCCTAATACTCACTGGAAAGGCCCAGCACAAACCCCTCACACCCCCTGCGCGCAGACCCTCAATTCAACCCGCCCATGGCGGGACGCATTTAGGGGATCCCCCGCATGACGCCCCACGACATCCGAAACAGGATGACTCCGCGCACCCCACTCCACCACACCTGGCAAGAGCCCTAAGACCAGGTAATTATTATTATCGTTGTTATTCTTGGTTATGCATTTTATGTTGATCTCAATTGGTCTCACTATGGGGAAACACACCAAATTCCCAACCGGGGTCCCGAAAGTTTACAAGGGACAGGTGGGCAGGATGCTCCAATTCACAGATGCAACACACCCAACCATGCCACCATGCCAACTAGTCTAACGTGCATCTCTATAAACTGCAAGGGCTAAATCCCACAAAATGACACAGACTCATGCGATGGGCCAACCGCACCAAAGCAGACATCGTCCTCTTACAAGAAACACACTACACAGCAGAACGCCCCTTCCCCCTCCTGAGCCGCCACTTCAAGGCCTGCCACTTAGCCGACACAGGTAAGCATAATGGAGTGGCAATTCTATTGAGGAAAACATGCCTCCTGCAGATCACGTCCACTCACAAAGACCACCACGGGCGCTACCTAACAATAACGGGCACAATAGGACCATCCAAATATGCTATCTCATCCATATATGCCCCTACAAACCCAGAACCCGACTTCTGGTCCACCTTACAAGCCCACCTCAGTCTACACCTGAGCCACCATAAAATAATAGGAGGCGACTTTAACGCCACCCTCTCCCCAACGATAGACCGACTGCGACCACAGCATTTAAACTCACAAAACCAGCCATCCAGATCGGACAAACTCATGGCAGACTTCATCTCCAAAACCAAACTAATCGACGTATGGAGAATACACCACCCAACCGCTCAAGACTACACATTCTGCTCCCACCCACACAACACCTACTCTCGCATAGACTATTTCTTAATCTCCCCACCTCTTCTCCCAATCACGATGGCAACATCAATAGGCAATATAACCTGGTCCGACCATGCAGAAATCTCACTCACATTTCAACCTCCGCAAATCTCCAGACCCTGGTCCTGGAGACTTAACCCAACCCTACTACACGACCCACAAATAGTACAACAACTCAAGTCCAAACTCACAAACTACTTTACCGCAAACAAGGACTCGGTCCAGTCGCAAGCAGTTCTATGGGCCGCCCATAAAACAGTACTTAGGGGATCTCTCATCAGCTTAGCCACCGCCCACAAAAAAACACGCCTGGCACGCATAGAACAAATTCTTAACGATATTACAAACTTAGAAACTAAACACAAGCAAACACCTACCCCCGATCTCACCGCCCAACTCCAACAACAGAGGCAAACCCTCAAGAACGAAATGACAGCCGACGCGACCAAAGCCCTCCAATGGACACGACAAATGTTCTATGAAAAATCAAATAAAGCCGATACCCTCCTCGCACGCAGGCTGCGCAAACGTACTCAGGCCAAACACATAGCCCACATCCGCACACCATCAGGACACACCACAGACATCCCAGCGCAGATCGCAGAGACATTCCAAACATACTTCTCTAACCTATATGACCATTCCCCACAGCTCAGACAAAGTACCTCCAACTTATCAGACCGCATTCACACCTTCCTCGAACAAGCCAAACTACCCACCTTACCAGACGGCGCACTTACACAACTCTCCGCGGAAATCTCAGAGCAGGAGGTGGAAGCCGCAATTGGGGCCACCAAACCCAATAAAAGCCCAGGCCCAGATGGATACTCGGGCGTTTACTACAAAACATTCCTAAACAATCTCTTGCCCCATATGGTGAGGCTGTACAATTCCCTACTACATGGAGAACCATTCCCCAAAGAAATGCTACAGGCTAACATATGCCTCCTACCCAAGCCCAACAAGCCCCTATCAGACCCGGGTCATTACAAACCTATATCCCTCTTAAACATAGATGTTAAGATATTCACTAAAATACTCTCCAACCGGCTCTTACCATTCCTAACCAAACTGGTCCATCCAGACCAGGTGGGATTTATCCCGACTAGACAAGCCAGCGACAACACCAGGAGAATGCTAGACCTGGTCTGGGTGGCCAACCGACGCACCATCCCGACCCTTCTCCTGTCCCTGGACACCGAGAAGGCTTTTGATAGACTTCTCTGGCCATTTCTCTTCGCCACCCTGGAAAAAAAAAAATCGGCTTCCCCAAACCCTTCCAAGATGCAATCAAAACGATATACACCAACCCCAAAGCTAACCTCCTCATATCTAATACAAACCCACCTACCTTCTCCATAAAAAACGGAAAGAGGCAGGGCTGCCCACTGTTCCAAGTCCTTTTTGCCCTCTCCCTCGAACCCTTATTGCATCTCATTCGCTCCTCACCCTCGATCACAGGCATCAAGGTACGCACGCAAACATACAAGACAGCGGCATACGCTGACGACCTCTTATTGTCCCTCACAGACCCGCTACACTCCCTTCCTCCGCTCCTCAAACTTATAGAAGAATATTCCGAAGTATCGGGATACCGGCTGAATCTAGAAAGAAATGGAAGCACTCATGCTAAATATGGAGGCAGACCACAGACATGTACTACAAAACACATACTCCTTCAGATACAACACCTCACACATCTCATATCTGGGAATAGCACTACCGGCGGAACTACACCGCACATACACCCTGAACTTCACTCCGCTGATAGAAAAAAAACAATAAACGATCTACTCCACTGGAGGGACTTGTCTTTGTCGTGGCTGGGATGCCTAGCCTCGATAAAGATGAATCTGCTACCACGCTTTCTCTACCTCTTCCAGGCCCTCCCCATCCCGATACCCAACTCAGACCTTAAATACGTACAATCACACATAGACAAATTAACCTGGGCGAGCAAACAACCCAGAATAAAAAGAACAATGATGTACATCCCCAACAGAACCGGAGGTCTAGGTCTACCCCATCTGCAACACTACTACCACGCTACCCAACTCACTCACATACAAAACCTCCACGCACCACCAGGAGCCAAACGGTGGGTCAAACTGGAACACAACCTATTCGGCTTCGACTTCCCTTCCCTCTACCTCTGGGTACCACAAAAATCTCGACCCATACCACCACCAACACCCCCAACACTATCGAACACCATTGCCGTATGGGATAAACTCACCAAAAAATTCCCCATCATCAACAACCCAACACCACTAATCCCTATACTACGCAATCAAGCTTTTCTCCCAGGCATGAACCCGAAAGACTTTGCACATTATGAATACAATTACCTTTACAGGCTCTACCACTTCTTTACAAGAGGGAAATTACTACAGTACAACGAGCTACCACAACCACACCAAGCATACAACACCCATGACTTCTTTAGATATATGCAACTAAAAAGCTTCCTAGAACTCCCAGAAAACACAACAGCAGCCACCACCAAACTCACAACTTTCGAAAGAACATGCATGCACAACCCAACACACAAAATGTCAGATCACTGCCAACTACATACTATTGATCACCAACCAACTACCGGGAGCAATGGCTTATGTGGCGGCTTGGGAGAGAGACCTGGGACCATTAGATGACCCGACAGATTGGCAAGACATATGGGAAGCCACGGCATCCATATCCATATGCGTAAACCATAAAGAACAGGCCTACAAAACAATGTTGAGATGGTACCTAACACCAACGCGGCTGTATCACATGGGAAGGGCAGAATCAGACTTATGCTGGAAGCAATGCGGACACAGGGGCACATATATACACCTTTGGTGGCAATGCCCCAAGCTGACACCACTGTGGACGGAGGTAGCACGCCTGGTCTCCGACCTCCTCCATGCAGACATACCCCTAGACCCCTGGATATGGCTCCTGTCCAAGCCATGGGAACCCCTGACTAGAGCACAAAACAAACTCACGAACAAACTAGCCCTGGCAACACGACGGGCAATAGCGGAACTATGGGGCACCCCAAATATACCCACACTAGCTGTAGTCATACGCAAAAAAAACTCAGTTTCTGTGTGGGCCTTCTGCCGCTGTCTGAACCGGGGGTTCCCTTGTTTCTTAAGGACTAAGTAACCTCCTCCCTTGGTGCATGGTTGTGGGGTCCGGTTGTGTGGTCTTATGTTTGGGGGATCTTTTTGCTTTGGGGTCGCAGGTTAGGGTGGGTTTGTTAGCCACAGGACCCATATCTTATAGAAGTGATGTGATGTTTCGTGGATCTTGGCTGAGAGCCTATCCATTTCCATGGCCACCTCAGCCAAGATCCACGAAACATCACATCACTTCTATAAGATATGGGACCCGTGGCTAACAAACCCACCCTAACCTGCGACCCCAAAGCAAAAAGATCCCCCAAACATAAGACCACACAACCGGACCCCACAACCATGCACCAAGGGAGGAGGTTACTTAGTCCTTAAGAAACAAGGGAACCCCCGGTTCAGACAGCGGCCGAAGGCCCACACAGAAACTGAGTCGAGCGACCCACAAGCAGGCCCAACACACAAGGTCTCCCCCAAAACACGCACAGGGCCCGCAACAAATGGACCCAAAACACGCCCAAGAAGGAAACCGAAACCCCAAACTGGAACCCCCAAAATACTAAACAGAACCACAACTTGACCCCTGAGACCAAGGGTTTGACCCAATTGTATTCGTCGTTACACTTTTATATAATTTTGTTATATTATATGTATTACCTTGTTTGTTCAGTTTATATACAATGAGGCATACTAAGACGCTGCCAAAAAGACGGGCACAGACTATAAAAAACAAGCTTATCCACATAGAAAATGCACCAACCAAATGATGGAGGACGAAAAACGCACACACCAAACACAGCACACACCCAACTGAGATGCACCTCGCAGCATGACAGCACGACCCCAACGACAAACGAACATAGCAACCAGACGACAGGTTTGGTGGAACTGTGCATGCACCTGTATCTGTAATGATAAACCTTATGCAACGAATGTCTCTGTAACATATACCTTGTTCACTGTGAAAACTCAATAAACACAGAATGTTTAAAAAAAAAAGAAATGCACTGTACTCCATGAAAAAATAAAAAAATAAAGGGCATTGTGTGTGACATTGCAGCCTAAGTGGTTTATGCTCTGCAAACAAACAAAAAAAAACAACAACATAGTGATATTGGTTTGCAGACTATACAACATACAGAAACTGTAATGTGTTTATTTTTTATACATACATGCAAGCATACGCACACACTGTAAATGGTGTAGACAGTAATGTTATGCCATGCTTTTATATTATCATTGTTACTGTTTTCTATTTTTACAGCACAACATATTCCACAGGGTGAACAGGAACAAGAAGTGACAAGGGCCCTGCTAAAATGGCTTACATCTAACAATACATGTCTTCATGCAATGGATGAAAGTATTACTGTGCGTTTATCTGATAAATAGTAAATTGTGGTGTCACCTTCCTGACAGGGGTGACTGTAACTGAACGTTCTTTAACTAGTAAGCTATTTGGTTTGGCTTCCTCATCATTTAAATGTGTTAGTTGTGAGGTTTTTACATTGTTGCTGTACATTTGTGGACAGGGCCGGACTGGGAGAAAAATTCGGCCCGGGCATTTTTTATCACAGCGGCCCACTAAGAAGGGGTGGGGCAGAGGAGGTGTGTTTTGTCATCACCAATGACAAACACGCCCCCTCTCAAAGTGAGCATGTTGGTTCAATGCTCTTCCAGGGCAGACCATGCACAGAGCTCTGCTGAAGAGCTCTAGCATGAGAAAAAAAGCCCTGTATTTGTTCTGCACAGCGCAAGCAAATTTAATAACATGCTTGCACTGTGTTTCCTTGCAATTTGTCTCTGGTGTCTCTATAAATGGATACCAGGAGACAAAATGCCATTAACGAGTACTGTGCATGTGTTTGGAGCCTGCTTGTGGTATTGCGTGTGTGTAGAGTGAGCGGATTGTGGTGTGGTATTGTGTAATAAGGTTGGTTTTAGTCATGTTGTGTGGTGTAATGTGATGCATATGTAGCTAGTGGCTGTAGAGAATGTGTGTGTGTGTATAGGGGATATAGCATGTGTGTGCATACAGGCTATAGTGTGTGTGTGTGTGTGTAGGTGATGTAGTGTTTGTAGAAAGTATGTGTTTAGGGGTGTAGTATGTGTTTGCTTACAAGGAATCTAGTGTGTGTATAGGGGGATCCAGAGTGTGTGTGTTAAGAGTGTAGTGTGTGTGTGTGTATATATATATATATATATATATATAGTCTAGTGTGTGTTTGAAGGACCCAGAATGTGTATAGGAGATCTAGTGAGTGTGTATTTATAACGGATTCAGAGTGTATATAGGGATCTAGTGTGTGTATATGATCCAGAGTTGGGTAAGGGATCTAGTGTGTGTCTGAATGTAATGTGTTTGGGGTGCAGTATGTGTGTGAGGGGTGCTGTGTGCGTATGTATGTATGTATATATATATATAGATATAGATAGATATATTTGGAAGTAGTGTGTATGTAAGGGGTGCGTATGTGTGTGTGATGGATGCTGTGTGTGCGGTGTGTAACGGTGCGGTGTGTGTGAGGGTGCGGTGTGTGAGAGTGCTGTGTGTGAGAGTGCTGTGTGTGAGAGTGCTGTGTGTGAGAGTTCTGTGTGTGAGAGTGCTGCGTGTGCTGCGTGTGACAGTGCTGAGTGTGATGGGTGTGTCTGTGCTGTGTGTGATGGGTGTGAGAGTGTGTGTAATGGATGCTGTGTGTGAGGGGTGCTGTGTGTGATGTGTGTGGTGTGTGATGTGTGTGAGAGTGCTGTGTGTGATGTGTGTGAGGGTGCTGTGTGTGATGTGTGTGAGGGTGCTGTGTGTGATGTGTGTGGTGTGTGAGGGTGCGGTGTGTGACAGTGCTGCGTGTGACAGTGCTGCGTGTGACAGTGCTGCGTGTGACAGTGCTGCGTGTGACAGTGCTGCGTGTGACAGTGCTGCGTGTGACAGTGCTGCGTGTGACAGTGCTGCGTGTGATGGGTGTGTGAGAGTGCTGTGTGTGCTGCGTGTGAGAGTGCTGAGTGTGATGGGTGTGCTGATATGTGTGTAAGAGTGCTGAGTGTGATGGGTGTGAGAATGCTGCTGTGTATAAATGTTAGAATGGATTGTGTGTGTGTGGGGGGGGGGGTAAATAAACAAATAAAATAACATGCATTATGTCCCCCCCTCCCTTCTTACCTTTTAGCCTGGGAGGGGCGACCGGCATTGTGGTATCCGGGAGGGGGGGTTCCGGCACTGTTTCATCCCTGGTGGTCCAGTGGTGAGTGAACTCTAGCCTGCGGGCTAGAGTTCACTCTCGCGAGATCCGGTCGTTGCCATGGCAACGCTCCGGATCTCGCGAGAGGAACCCGGCGGAGCTGCAAGTTAGAGCTCCGCTTAGTTCCTCTGCTGGCAGGCTGGCTCCCTCCCTCCCTCCCTCCCAAGCCGGCGGCCGCGTTGGACTGCAGGTGGCCCGGTGAGGGAGATCTTTCATCTCCCCACCGGCCCGCCCTGGACTACTGCAGGGCCGGCGATAGGATAGTGCAGGCCCTGCATAGACCGTCAGGGGAGATCCTGTGATCTCCCTGCCGGCCTCGGCCCCTGGCCACCGCGGCCCACCGGGCATTTGCCCGGTGTGCCCGATGGCCAGTCCGGGCCGGTTTGTGGAAATTAAATTTTACCACATGACAGGAGGCTTCCTATTTTGCATTAAACTCTCTTTACTAACTCCACATAGCAGTAAAGAAAAGTGAAACATTAACCAATCAAAATGCAATAGGAGGTATAGTATTCACAGTGTTGAGGTTCCTCCCCCTCTTTCTTTACTGCTCCATCAGCAGACAGGTCAGAGTTTCAGGCTCTTCTCTTACTATTTTGTGTATAATCTGTTATATGCCTATATTGTGTATAATCTGCAATATGCCTTTATTGTGTTTTGTGTATAATCTGTTATATGCCTTTATTGTGTTTTTGCTATTGACTTTTAGTGCTGGGCTGTTTTCCCTCTCTATCCTTTGGGGTCTTTGCTTGTTACCTCTTTCATTTATCCAATTTAAGCTCTCCCCTCTGGGATTTCCCCTCCTGCTTCCTTCCCCTGCCCTCAGGGACTTTCCTTTCCTGGCACTTTTCCCCGTTTCTATTGCTGGTTCCCAGCAACTTACTCCTCGCGGTCTTGCGGCCGCACTCAATCTCGCCGCCCTTTCCCGTCTCCCCGGTGGCCATTTTGGATCTCGCACATCGCGAGATTCACGGCCGCCATTTGAGGTGACACGCGAACCCAACAGTGCCGGCACCCGGTCGCAAACCTCCCGGTCGGATACACAGACAGACCTACTACTATTGTGTGCAAGCTCACCAACCTGGCAGGGGTCAGCAGGTTAGTACATATACACTAACCTGCTATAGAGGCTGCTGGCCCTTATCAGTGCTAACCACTATACTAATCTGATCAGGTGGATTTTGTGCCACCTTGTAATACATACACTGGGTGAAGCCCTTTCATTTCTGCTGCCATCAGGTGGATTTTGTGCCACCTATATCATTGTACATGACAAGGGGAATCCCTCTACGTTAAGACCAGGTGGATTTTGTGCCACCTTCACCTACATGTACATGTCTGGGTGAAGCCCAGTAAAAATCCCAATTTACCCTGCTGGGGACTCTGGTATCCTTATACCACGCATTTAATTCACACACACCCTGCTGGGGTGTTTATACTTTATTTTTCCATATACTTATACCCTGCTGGGGTTCCACAAGTACCGCTGGTACCATCATTACATTGTTCCTTACACAACTGCCTGACCCCTAGCCCAACCTACACCCTGTGCCAATTATATATTTGATCAATACCGGTCCCACTCCAAGACATTATGGAAGCATCCCAAAGCCCTGCGGACTTCCAGACAATGATTGCAGAAGCCATCTCCACCTCCATGGAGAAAGCGCTTTCCAGAGTTATGTCAGCATCAGCTGATCAAACCAAGAGAGCCACACTAGCCCACCCACATGACGATAAATCTGAGGCTTCAGAATCACACGCACAAGCAGACTCACGACCTCCCAAACGCCACTGGAAGGGCGACAGAGGGAGCGATAATCCAGTCAAAGGCAAGGCACCATCTAAACGCCACAGGCCAACCCCACCTACCCCCGCCCACTACTCCTCGGATGAGGAGGAGGAACACACACATTCCATGGCCGTGTTGGACGAGTGTTTGTATGTATGTGTCTTTGTATGTATGTGTGTCTTATGTGTGTGTGTCTGTCAGTATGCGTGCCTGTCTGTTTGTATGTATGTGTGCCTGTCAGTTTGTATGCATGTGCCTGTATGTATCTGTATGTATGTGTCTATGTGTGTGTGTGTGTGTGTGTGTGTGTGTGTGTGTCTTTATGTGGGGGGTCACGATCAGTTTCACACCGGGCCCCCATGGATTGTGTGTACGCCACTGCCCTGTAGTCTCTTAAAATTATGATAGGGACTTTGTAGCAGTATTTATAGCACAGGTGCCTATTGGGAAGAACTCCTAATGAGTTATTTCAAGCATCATAGTCAAAACAGGTTATAAAAAATTTGTAAAATAAAAATCAGGTATGAAGAAGTCCAGTCAGGACAAAACACGTTGGATTATTTTAGAATGTCATAACGGTTTGTTTTTACTTTGCTTTTGTACCACATGATGCTCTATTGCTGCCCCTCTTAGCTGAGCATTTCTCCTTTGGTTGTGATGTGTATTTTCCATATGTTCCACTTGCAGTGGAGATATGCTCATTTTATCCTGCAGCTTGTAAATGCATTCTACTATTGAACCTTTTTATATAGATAAAATATTGCACCATTTGGGTATTCTTTTTTGTGATCCATACTTTAAATGAATGGAATGGTAGGGTACTTCCAACAGATACACCCCAGTAGGAGAGATGAGCCTGAAATGTTTTCACATCTTGTGAGGTCCCTCCTAACCCCTCCCCTACCTACCTACCTCCCCCTCACTCCACTTGTTTTGATTTTAACCTGTTTTAAAACTATGTTCTGTCTATGTTTATTCTTTTAGATATTGTTTCTATTACACATGCTTTATTCAGGTTGTATTCATTTTTGGCTTCAGTCACTTAATTTGTGATCATTATATTATCATTTAGGTGTCACATACAGGCACCTTATGGGATTCTTGCCACTTTGTATGTTTTTCATAGTTAATACAGCCTGGAGTAGGAGTTATGATACTATAAGTACACTGGCACTGTTTTATAGTTATAAGACAAACCGGTTTGTAATGGTTTCCCTCCTGTCTTGTTCCCAGCCCTGCACCAAGGGTCCGCTATGGCTGGTGACATGCATCCAGCTTCTGCAGTGCTGCAAAAAAATCCCAATGCCAATCCTGCAGGCCATTCACTGGATGAGAGCGTTAGCTGACCTCTCTTAGCCAATAAATGCATCTTTGACAAGTTCAAATCATTGTAGTGCTAATGGTACTTGGAGTAACTCCTAACCACTGTTTGTATATACAGTTTTATTCTTTTATACAAACTGAAATATCCATTTTTGTCTGAACAAGGGGGAAAAAAATCAACACAACATTAACCCCTTAAGACCGCAGCCAAATGTACAAATTGTGAACGAAACAAAATGTAAACAAAACCTGGCATTTGCGCTATATGTCTGTCCAACTGTAATTCACCTCTTTCATATTAAATGCACCCCCCCTTATTATATATAATTTTATTCAGGGGAAACAGGGCTTTCATTTAATATCAAATATTTAGCTATGAAACATAATTTAATATGAAAAAAATGGGAGAAAATAAGATTTTTTTTTATTTTTTTAGTTCTACATGGCATTTTAACTTTCAATGTCATAATACTGTTTGCTTTTACTGCAATAAAATACACATATTTGTATTCAGCAAAGTCTCACATGTAAAACAGTACCCCCTATGTACAGGTTTTATGGTGTTTTGGGAAGTTACAGGGTCAAATATAGCACGTTACATTTGAAATTGAAATTCGCCAGATTGGTTACGTTGCCTTTGAAACTGTATAGTAGCCCAGGAAATAAATGTACACCCATAATGGCATGCCATTTGCAATAGTAGACGACCCAAGGTATTGCAAATGTCCAGTCTTTTTTAGTAGCCATTTGGTCACAAACACTGGCCAAAGTTAGCGTTAGTATTTGTTTGTGTGTGAAAAATTCAAAAAACGCCAATTTTGGCCAGTGTTTGTGACTAAGTGGCTACTAAAACAGACTGGAAATACCCAATTTGCAATACCTTGGGTTGTCTACTATTGCAAATAGTATGCCATCATAGGGGTAATTTTCATTCTTGGGCTACCATGGGATCAAAAAGGCAACGTAAGCAATCTGGCGAATTTTAATGTGAAAAAAATGAAACACAAGCCTTATATTTGACGCTGTAATTTTTGAAAACACCATAAAACCTGTACATGAGGGGTACTGTTGTACTCGGGAGACTTCGCTGAACACAAATATTTGTGTTTCAAAACAGTAAAAAGTATTGCAGCAATAATATTGTCCGTGTAAGTGCTGTTTGTGCGTGAAAAATGCAAAAAACTTCACTTTTACTGGCGATATCATCGTTGTAATACATTTTACTATTTTGAAACACTAATATTTGTGTTCAGCGAAGTCTACCGAGTAAAACAGTACCCCCCATGTACAGGTTTTATGGTGTCTTGGAAAGTTATAGAGTTATATATAGTGCTAGCAAATTAAATTCCCTATACTTTCGGCATGGGTTGTCAGGCAGGTCCGGCTAATTGTAATTAATTAGGATACCTAATTATGTAAAATGATTACATAAATATATGTGTAGAATTAATATATGTATACATATATACATATGTGTATATATATATATATATATATATAATTTTTGTTAAATATTTTTATTTATATATAGGTATATATAGTGATATATACGTATATATTTATGTATATAGATATATATATATTATTTCGTTCTACGTGTATTTTGATATAAATATTAATATCACAATACAGTTAGAACGAAATAAAACACATCTATATATTTTTTAATATTTTATTTGTAATTTTTTTATTTTATTTTTTTACGTATTTACATATTTTTTTATATTATAAATAAATATATAACAATAATTATATATATATATATTTAATCAGTATCAGTCTACGTGTAATTTGATATTAATATATATATATATATATATATATATATATATATATATATATATATATATATATTAATATTAAAATACACCTAGACAGTGTATGTGTGTATATATATATACTTAGATCATAAATAAATATATGATCTAAGTATATATATATTTTTTTGACACTTATTTTAAGTTATTTTTATTTGATTTTCAGCCAGCAGGGGGACTAACTGTCATTACAGTTAGTCCCCCTGCTGGCATTGCTGCAGCCAGCTATCCCGGCCATGTGATTGGGAGGTCCTCGCAAGGACCTCACTCTCCCATGGCCGGGGGGGACCGGAGGAGGAGTCCCCCCAACCGGAGGAGGAGTACCCCCAACCGCGATCGCCGGCGTGGGATCGCCGGCGACCGGGTAAGTGAAAAAAAACCGGAGGGCGTACATTTACGTCCTGTGGCGTTTAGAGCCGCTTTAAAAAGGACGTAAATGTACGCCCTGCGGACTCAGGGCCGGCCTTAGTGGTGTGCGAGCTGTGCGGCCGCACAGGGCCCCATGGAGCAGGGGGCGCCCTGACAGCTGACACAGCCCGCACATGGCCGGTGTCAGGGTCTATTTTAAAAAAAAAAAAAATTGCGGCAGAGGGGGCGGGGCTTACCGAGCTGCGGGGGCGGGCTTATCGCAAGGCAGAGGCGGGGCTAATACCTCCCGAAGCCCCTGCTGCACAGGAAGAGGGAAGGAGTCCCTGCTTCCCAATCAGCCAGCTGCATCCACTGGAAAGAGGTAAGTGTGACTGTTAGCCCTCTTTTCCAGCCCTCTATGTGTCCCACTATTCCCCCCCTCCCAGCCCTTCATGTGTCCCTATAGCCCCCCCAGCCCTCCATGAGTCCCTGTACCCCCTCCCAGCCCTTCATATGTCCTTATAGCCCCCCTCCAGCCCTTCATGTGTCCCTATAGCCCCCTCCCCAGCCCCCATGTGTCCCATTATAGCCCCCATATGTCCCTATAGCCCCCCCACATGTCCCATGTGGCTGTGTGACTGTGTGTGTGACTGTGTATGTGTGACTGTCTGTCTGCCTGACTGCCTGTGTGTGACTGTCTGTCTGTGTGTGTGTGACTGCCTGTGTGTGTGTGTGTGTGTGTGTGTGTGAGACTGTCTGTCTGTGTGACTGTGTGTGTGACTGTGTGTGACTGCCTGTGTGTGACTGCCTGTGTGTGTGTGACTGCCTGTGTGTGTGTGACTGCTTGTCTAACTGTCTGTCAGTGTGTGACTGCCTGCATGTGTGACTGCCTGCCTGCGTGTGTGACTGCCTGCCTACGTGTGTGACTTCCTGTGTGTGTGTGTGACTGCCTGTGTGTGTGACTGCCTGCCTGTGTGTGTGACTGCCTGCCTGTGTGTGTGACTGTCTGCCTGCCTGTGTGTGTCTGTCTGTTTGTAACTGTCTATAACTGTCTGTGTGTGTGTGTGTGACTGCCTGTGTGTGTGTGTGTGTGACTGCCTGTGTGTGTGTATATAACTGTCTGTCTGTGTGTGACTGTCTGTGTGTGACTCTAATTGTGTGTGTCGCTGTAGCTGTGCCATTGTGTGTGCCTGTGCCTGTATGTGTGACTGCCTTTAACTGAGTGTGTGTGTGTGTGTACATGCCTGTAACCAAGTTTAAATTTCCCCCACCCCTTCCTGTCAAGGCCGCACTTTGACTGACAGACGCTCACTCACTGACAGATGCACACTCACTGACAGACGAACACTCTCATATACACTGACAAACAATGACATACACACACACACTATTACTTGGACACACACTGACAGATTCACACTCTCACTGACAGATGCATGCACTCACTGAAAGACGCACGCCCCCACTGACCGACACATACACACTCACTCACTGACACATACACACTCACTGACTGACACACACATTCACTCACAGACACACACACACATTCACTTACAGACACCTACAGACACACACACATTCACTTAGACATACACACTCACAGACATTTCCACTAACACTCACAAACTAATATTTTTTAAATTTTATTTTAAATCCACCCAGCCTCCATGGGAGGGCTGGAGTGGATTTCTTGCCTGCAGTCCAGTGGGGCTGCTGGGCAGGCAGGCAGGGGGCGCACAGACTGAGTAGGCGGCTCTTAGTGATGCCGGGAGCCGGACTGACGTCATATTCCGGCTCTCGGCTTCATTAAGCGGCGCAGAGGGAGCTGAGCAGGAAGAGCTCAGGTGAGTATGCTCCTTCGCTGCCCGCCTGGGGGGGGGCTCAAACATGGCCAGCCGGCCAGCTCTTGAGCCCCCCAGGATGTGAGGCAAGCAAGGGATCTGCCTGGGGGTTTGGGGCGGCTTTTTTTGCCACCCCCTGCAAAGTGCCACTTAAGGCAGATGCCTTGTTTGCCTCACGATATACACGTCCCTGGTGCCTGTGTGTGTTACTGTATTCAGGCAACTTGGTGGGTGGTGGGGGGGCGCCATGAAGACTTTTCGCACAGGGCGCCTATTTGCCTAAGGCCGGCCCTGTGCGGACTTAAGGGGTTAAGATTCCATCTGTGGTAGGTGAGCTATGGGTAATCATGTTTTTGCAAACCGCTCTATACTGTTTTGACAAAAAATAAATAAATACAAAAAGTGTGGATGGAGTACAAAGACTCAAAGCACTATAACCATTACATTGAGTTGTAGTGGTTGTGGTGCTTTAACTGCCCCATTGAAAGATATTTGCCTGAAAATTGCTTCCTTCTCCTATAATATGACCACAAATACTAGCCAGGAACACCAATCAAGGAGTTGGACCTCAAAATTGTGGGATGTCATTGTCTAGTGTGCAGATGAACTCTAAGATTGTGAAGTCCTTCCTGGCAGTTAGGAGTAAAGCAACTAGCTGCACTCTCTCTCTCACTTTTATGACAAAGGCATGGTAAAATGTCAGATGAGACAAAAGAAAAACATTTAGAAAACATTTAAACCTATATATGTTTGCTAGAGTTTTACATTTTGTTTACTACAGGGTGCCATCGTATATTTTACATCATGGTGCAGGTGCAGGTGCATGCTCTTATCCATGTCGGATTACTAAAAATGTCCGTCTGAATCCTAATGTCTGCAAATATTTGTCATCCTTGTAAATAATGACCTGCATGAATAAAATGTTAGCATTTCAGCAGACATGTGAATGTGCCAGCATCACTTCCAAGATATTTCTTGGTCTGTACATATTGTTGCCATTTTTTTCAATCATTGATATATTATTACTTTAAAATCCCCAAGCTGTACAGTGAAGCATCTGCTTCTCGCCTTCCTTGTAAATGGACTTTTATTGCATTATTGTTCGAGTGATGATTCAAGCTTGGTTGGATGGAAAAGCAATATCTGTTTTGTTTTAGACAACTACAGAAAACAACTGTGATGTTAAATAGTATTGTCTTACACCTGCAGGATATGCACAGTTCGGGACAGACAGCATTTACTGATCTCATGAATTTGTTTTTCTGGATGTCTAAACTATAAAAACACTGACTTAAAAAAAACAAAAAACATTTTATTAGCAAACTGTCTTTCCACACAAACAGACGTACTTATTTACTTACATTATTTTAACCTTTTAAAGGGACACTATAGTCACCCAGACCACTTCAGCTCAATGAAGTGGTTTGGGTGCAAGGTCCTTCAGGTTTTAACTCTTCAGATGCAAACATAGCAGTTTCAGAGAAACTGCTATGTTTACATTTGGGGTTAAGACAGCCACTAGAGGCGCATCTGCGACGCTGGAGGCATATTTTGCCTCCATCGCGCAGAGCGTCCATAGGAAAGCATTGAGAAATGCTTTCCTATGGACACTTTGAATGCGCGTGCGGCAGTGGTGTATCCTGGTTTTGTGCTGCCCTAGGCATACGTCATATTCCGGCTCCCAGCCTCACTCTGCGGCGCGCGAGGGAGCTGAGCAGACAGCTCAGAGGAAGTGCTCCCTTGCCAGCTGCCCACCAGCGCCGGCCGACCGCCCAGCAGCAGCCCAGCATGTCTGTTAGCCGCAAGGCTAACAAGACATTTGCCTTGGGCATTTGGGGGCAGCTTAAATGAATCTTGGGCACTAATGACCCTGATGCCAGTTCACTTTTCTTGAACCTCTTTTGGTAGTTACTAACCACTGCATACTTGGAACACCCCACAAGACTTGCTGTTCTGAAGATGCTCTGATTCAGTTGTCTAGCCTTCACTATTTGACTTTTGTTAAATAGTGTCTAATATATCCCAACCCTTAACAGACACCATTAAAATTATATAATCAATGTTAATTTCACCTGTCAGTGGTTTTAATGTTGTGGTTGATCATTGTATCTCCGCTCACAAAAATAGTAGAATAATTGGTGGGTGACTGCACTTCATATTATTGGAATCCTTGATGAGTCCTCTTCCAATGAAAACAAGAATGAGGCACCCATAGAATCCTCTAACAACTTCGTGACTGATGTTTTTGTGAGACTTTTGGAACTTTGTTTTTTTTCCCCCACTGTAATGTAATTTAATTTCATTGAAGTGGTCTTGGTACACTGACCCACCGCCCCCCCCCCACAATGTTAACCTCCTACAAACGGCTCCCCCCACTCCGGTTTTTATGAGTGGGATATTGCTGTACATGTAGGACTCTGTGTGCAATGTTTCATAGTGTTATATGTGTGAGGATGGCAGTGTGAACAGAGAATGGGTACGTGTGTGTGTGTCTGTCAGTCATTGAGCCTGAGTGTGTTTGTGTTTTGCAGCATTTCATCCTTTACCCAGGCATCACAATCCTTAGGCTGCTCCTCCCCCCCCCCCCCCCCCTCCCCTCCCCATATGTTGCTGAACTACAACTCCTATGATTCTCTGGCTATCTATTCCATTAAAAGAGGTCTGGGTCTGGGGGCATCATATTTTGATATCTCTGCTCTTATAATAAAATTAACATCATAGTTTGACATACTGATAATACAAATAACATACACAAACACAGTTAAATTATAATTAGCGCATAAAGGCATTATTTAAGACAATAGAAAAAAAAATGTTCAGAAATCACTACAGATAAGAAACCAGTAATACTATAAAATGAAAGCCTTTTGTCATATCACCAGACAGACGGCCACGTGGAAATTAAATTTAACAGTTTATAAAGGAATTTCACAGTGGCCGTAAACTAAGCAGTGCATTTCATTTTACATCATGTTTTTCACACTTCTTTCATTTTCATTGGGATTTCACAGGCCATGCATGCTACAGCACTGTGAAGATCATAGAAATTTATTCTGTTTCTCTCCCGGGGTACAGCAACACAGCCATTCAGACTTCCTCATATTTTGACAAGTTAAATGGTAATATTATAGACATATCAATTTTAGTTTTCACATTTCCAATATTCACTAGTGTATTTACTGGGCCCATTTTGCAAAAAGAAGACAACTTGGGTTATATCATATGGGCTACTTTGTGTATTTTTATTTTCCAGTTTAATCTCCAATATCTTCTAAATTCAGCAGGAGCAAACGATAGATCTGTATTACAGCCTTAGCCAACTGCTACTTTACTAGTAGCACACAGGAACGGTACAGTAATAGGACTAGCTGCTTAAAGTGAATCATAAGAGAAGTACATATTGCATAGCAATGGCCTATATCAGTTGCATTAAAGGGCTCTCCTATCATGGAAAAGGAAGCTCATTCTAGAGCAATCAGGTGAGTGATTTTGTTATCCTACTGTTTTGACATACCCATGGCATGAAAGCGAACAAGATGTTCAATAGTGGGCTGGTGGACATGTCCTTGGGATAATGTGGACTGGGAGTATGTCTGTCCATGTCACCTAGTGGCACTTGGCTCAACATCACCCCTGCTCTGCCCAATGTTGGCAACTGGTTGTGCAGAATCAGAGACAGCACAAGTGGATCTATTGCCTGCTCTCATACCATCTCTATTTGCTTCTTTCTTCAGTAATAAAGACTTGTGGTGTCTTTGCATATGTTGTTTCAGACCAGCACTAGTGAGATGACCTTTCAATTCTTCCCTAATCTTTTACTTGCCACATAATTTGCATTCATTTATCAGCTTCTCGGAACAGTGAATTGCAAACTTTGGTTTGGCAAAATCTACCAACCCACGTTCAAAAGATCTCACTTACTGGCCCATGCAGTGCAGCACCTGCCCCTCATGGCCAGGAGTAAGGTTACCTAAAAGGGGGTGGGGGAAATACACCAGGATGCCTAATGGCAGCATGGAGGGTAGCCTCCTTCTGTCGCTCTCTCGCAAGCTCCGATATTATCAGAGCGTTGCCATAGTAACCTGCGGCAACGCTCTGAAACATCAGCGCCCCCTGCGGAGGTACAGACCAAATAACTAGCCCACTTGACCACCATCATAGTGCTTACACAAGGTAATAAGAAGGAGTACAAATGTCTGTTAAATTTTTTTTTTTAATTAGCAAGTTATTTTTTAAGCCTTTATACACACACACACACACACACACACACACACTACATCCCCTGCCCATACTTACACACACACTACACATCTATATACACACACACTACATCCCCTGCACATACACACCATTAACCAAGGAGAAACTGACAAAATCCCCCTCACATCAGATAGAGGTCTTGGTAAGCGGCCCTCTTTCGCAGTGGGGCTGGATGGTAGGTGATCATAAATTGGGCCTACCATTTTTCCTTTCCATTTTTGTTTTGTTGTTTTTACAGGTGGTAGTAATATTTATGACTAATGATGTCCCAAAAGGTTCGCTGGCGAATAGTTCCTGGCGAACATAGCATGTTCGCGTTCGCCACGGACGGCGAACATATGCGATGTTCGGTCCGCCCCTATTCGTCATCATTGAGTAAACTTTGACCCTGTACCTCACAGTCAGCAGACACATTCCAGCCAATCAGCAGCAGACCCTCCCTACCAGACCTTCCCACCTCCTAGACAGCATACAGTTTAGATTAATTCTGAAGCTGCATTCATTTTTTTTTTGTATTATTTTTTTTGTTTGTTTATTATACATTATCCTCCATAGCCAGTAACCTGTGTTTATTATACATTATCCCCCCATAGCCAGTAACCTGTGTTTATTATACATTATCCCCCCATAGCCAGTAACCTATATTTGGGGGGGACCTAATGTCCTCCCCCCTGGCCCCCACCCCTGAGCGGTGGGTGGGGGCCCTAAATAAAGATAGGGGGGGGACCTTCTGTCCTCACCCCCGGCCCCCAACCCTGAGCGGTGGGTGGGGGCCCTAGATAAGAATGGTGGGGGGAACCTACCGTCCTCCCACCCAGCCCCCACCCCTGAGCGGTGGGTGGGGGCCCTAAAAAAACAATAAGAGGGGGACCTACTGTCCCCCCGGCCCCCACCCCTGAGCGGTGGGTGGGGGCCCTAAATAATAATGGTGGGGGACCTACCGTCCTCCCCCCCTGACCCCACCCATGAGCGGTGGGTGGGGGCCCTAAATAAAGAGAGGGGGGGACCTGAGCAGTGGGTGGGGGCCCTAGATAATAATGGTGGGCGGGGGACCTACCGTCCTCCCCCCGGCCCCCACCCCTGAGCGGTAGGTGGGGGCCCTAATTAAAAAGAGAGGGGGGGGGACCTACCATCCTCCTCCCCGGCCCCCACCCCTTAGCGGTGGGGGCCCTAAAAAAACAATAAGGGGTGGGACCTACTGTCCCCCCCCGGCCCCCACCCCTGAGCGGCGGGTGGGGGCCCTAAATAATAATGTGGGGGGGGGGACATACCATCCTCCCCCCCGGACCCCACCCCTGAGCGGTGGGTAGGGGCCCTAAAAAGACAATAAGGAGGGGGACCTACTGTCCCCCCCGACCCCCACCCCTGAGCGGTGGGTGGGGGCCCTAAATAAAGAGAGGGGGGGGGACATACTGTCCTCCCCACGGCCCCCACCCCTGAGCAGTGTGTGGGGGCCCTAGATAATAATGGTGGGCGGGGGACCTACCCTCCTCCTCCCCGGTCCCCACCCCTGAGCGGTGGGTGGGGGCCCTAAAAAAACAATAAGGGGGGGACCTACTGTCCCCCCCGAGCGGCGAGTGGGGCCCTAAATGAACCCCCCCCCAATCAAGGTGACCAGGGGTCCCAAGCCCCTAGTCACCCCCCACCCAAATCAAGCTATCCCCTACCTACCCCCCTCACCCTAAAAATAGTGAGGGGGGAATAAAATAACTAACCTGGAATAAAATAACTCCCCCCCGGCCCCCACCCCTGAGCGGTGGGTGGGGGCCCTAAATAAAAAGAGAGGGGGGGCCTACCATCCTCCTCCCCGGCCCCCACCCCTTAGCGGTGGGGGCCCTAAAAAAACAATAAGGTGTGGGACCTACTGTCCCCCCCCGGCCCCCACCCCTGAGCGGCGGGTGGGGGCCCTAAATAATAATGTGGGGGGGGACATACCATCCTCCCCCCCGGACCACACCCCTGAGCGGTGGGTAGGGGCCCTAAAAAGACAATAAGGGGGGGACCTACTGTCCCCCCCGACCCCCACCCCTGAGCGGTGGGTGGGGGCCCTAAATAAAGAGAGGGGGGGGACCTACTGTCCTCCCCACGGCCCCCACCCCTGAGCAGTGTGTGGGGGCCCTAGATAATAATGGTGGGCGGGGGACCTACCATCCTCCTCCCCGGCCCCCACCCCCGAGCGGCGGGTGGGGCCCTAAATGAAAATCCCCCCCCCAATCAAGGTGACCAGGGGTCCCAAGCCCCTAGTCACCCCCCCACCAAAATCAAGCTATCCCCTACCTACCCCCCTCACCCTAATAATAGTGAGGGGGGAATAAAATAACTAACTAAAAAAAAATTAAAACTTACCATTTGACGTCTTCTTTTTTCTAAAATCTTCATTTTTCAGGCCCAAAAAAGACCAAAAAAAAGCCATCATACCCGACGAACTTAAAATAAAATAAAAAACCCGAGCGCAAAAGAATAATACATCTTCACCCATGGAGGGCTCCACGCAGACTGAGCTACGCAGGGCGGGGGAAGGCTTATAAAGCCTTGCCTGCCCTGCAATTAGGCTAAGAACACTCTGATTGGTGGGTTTAAGCCAATCAGAGTGCTCTTTGTCATTTTTCACAGCATGGAAAAGTTATTTTTATTTAGGGCCCCCACCCACCGCTCAGGGGTGGGGGCTGGGGGGGACAGTAGGTCCCCCCCTCTCTTTATTTAGGTCCCCCACCCACCGCTCAGGGGTGGGGGCCGGGGGGGGACAGTAGGTCCCCCCCTTATTTTTTTTTTAGGGCCCCCACCCACCGATCAGGGGTGGGGGCTGGGGGGAGGATGGTAGTTCCCCCCACCATTATTATCTAGGGCACCCACTCACTGCTCAGGGGTGGGGGCCGGGGGGAGGACAGTAGGTCTCTGCTAGACCCGCTTCAGTCTGGTTTCCGCGCTAAGCACTCTGGGGAAATGGCACTGACCAAAGTATCCAATGATGTACTCGCTGCAAAATCTCGTAGTCACTACTCTATCCTAAATCTCCTTGACCTGTCTGCAGCCTTTGACCCTGTTGATCATCAACAGCTTCTGCTCATCGGTCTACAAGATATTGCTCCCTCCTGGTGCTCCTCCTACCTCTCCCAGCGCTCTTTCAGTGTTTCTTTCTCTGGCTCTGCTTCTTCTCCCCAACTCCTCTCTGTTGGTGTCCCCCAAGGTTCAGTCCTTGGTCCCCTACTGTTCTCCGTCTATACTGCCTCCCTTGGTAAACTCATTAGCTCCTTTGGCTTCCAATATCATTTCTATGCAGATAAAATGCAAATCTACCTGTCCTCTCATGAACTCTCCCCATCCCTCTTGACTAGTGTATCTGACTGCCTCTCTACTGTTTCTAACTGGATGGCTGCCCACTTCCTTAAACTAAACTTGACCAAAACTGAAATTCTGGTCTTTCCTCCCTCAAGTATTGTTACTCCTGTGTCTGTCTCCCTCCAAGTCAACAGTGCTACCATCAGCTCCACCACGCAAGCTCGCTGCCTAGGTGTTCTCTTTGACTCCGACCTCTCCTTCAAGCCTCATGTTCAATCTATCGCCAAATCCTGTCATTTCCATCTCAAAAACTTTGCGCGCATCTGCTCCTACTTAACGCCAGCTGCGACCAAGCTGTTGGTCCATTCCACTGTCCTTTCTCGCCTTGACCACTGTAATCCGCTTCTCAGTGGTCTTATGTGCTCCCAACTTGCGCCGTTGCAGTCCATAATGAATGCAGCAGCGAGGTTCATCTTCCTGTCCGCCCGCACCTCCCATGCCTCACCCTTCTGTCAGTCCCTACATTGGCTTCCTATAAAATATAGAGCTCAATTCAAAATTCTGGTTCTTGCTTTCAAATCTCTACATAATGCTGCTCCAACCTATCTATCCTCCCTTATCCACAAGTATGTCCAGTCTAGGCCCTTACGATCTGCTGAAGACTTATGTCTATCTTCTGTCCGTACTCCCACCTCTAATGCTTGCCTTCAAGATTTCTAGAGGGCTGCACCGTTCCTTTGGAACTCGCTTCCCTCCTCCGTTAGATCACCCAGCCTCCACTCCTTCGTTAAAAACCCACTTCTTCATAAAAGCGTATCAATTAATCTGTTAATAGCTCCTGACTGATTCCTCTTCTGCAAATGTCACTAGTCTAATACTATCCTTACCTTTTTGTGTCATTTTACCCCTCTCCCTCTAGCATGTAAGCTCATTGAGCAGGGCCCTCAACCCCTTTGTTCCTGTGTGTCCAACTTGTCTGGTTACAACTACATGTCTGTTCGTCCACCCATTGTAAAGCGCTGAGGAATTTGATGGCGCTATATAAATAACATAATAATAATAATAATAATAATAATAATGCATAGCTGACTTAGAGAAGTTTTCTAGTTCAGCTATTTTGACCTTAAAATTTAAATCCACTTTGCATTCACCTTTCAATTCTCACTTTAGTGAATAACCCTATTATATTTAAATATCTTATAAATAAATATTGTTAAAGGACCACTCTAGTGCCAGGAAAGCATACTCGTTTTCCTGGCACTAGAGTGCCCTGAGGGTGCCCCCACCCTCAGGGACCCCCTCCCGCCCGGCTCTGGAAAGGGTAAAAGGGGTTAAACTTACCTTTTTCCAGCGCTGGGCGGAGAGCTCTCCTCCTCCTCTCCGCCTCCGATCCTCCCCGTCGGCTGAATGCGCACGCGCGGCAAGAGCTGCGCGCGCATTCAGCCGGTCACATAGGAAAGCATTCATAATGCTTTCCTATGGACGCTTGCGTGCTCTCACTGTGATTTTCACAGTGAGAATCACGCAAGCGCCTCTAGCGGCTGTCAATGAGACAGCCACTAGAGGATTAGGGGGAAGGCTTAACTAATTGATAAACATAGCAGTTTCTCTGAAACTACTATGTTTATAAAACAATTAGTTAACCCTAGCTGGACCTGGCACCCAGACCACTTCATTAAGCTGAAGTGGTCTGGGTGCCTAGAGTGGTCCTTTAATCCTACATAGCAAATCTCTCCCAGCAACATATAAACATTTCTGCCTCCTATATATTGCTACATACATGTATACCAGACCAGAAACACTCACTTCTACTACATTACTGAAACAATTTTTTTTTATGAATTTTGTTTTTCCAGGACAAAGGCTGCATTAATCAAAAGCACTGCTTTAAGAAGCAAGTCATTTACGAAGCTGATCATGAGCATATTTTATCTTTATTGCTAGATATTCCAAGTATAAGTTTTAACCTTTAACAGAACCTCTGCTGTCAGGAACAGAGCAACTGTGATTCACAAGATGAAATGCCTGTTAGGTTGAGTGAACTTGGTAATGCAACTGACCCTATACAGCAGACATTACGGTAATGGGGGGGTGTGCTGTTCTGCTTCATGCAGCCTCCATAAATGCTCTTGAATGTGCAAAGGGCATTAGAAATTATATCTCAAAATAAAGAAAGGAGGTCACTCTGCAAATATTCCAGTTCTCCTAGTGTTTTGACAATATTTGTAATATTGCAATTACAATATCTTTTGCTCTGTGTGTGTTCTGCGAGGGTTCTAATATTTATTTCCCTTAAAAGAGAGCAGCTGCACATAAATTATTGTTCTTTAAAGAGCAATAACTAAAAGTGTTATTTTTTTTTTAATTTTAGCATAATTTGTTTAAAATTCTGCATGTATTGAGTAAATTAACCAGTTCCTAACCTAATACCAGACAGTAAATAGCATTGTTGATACAGAATAAGTAAATAGTATTAATAGTGACATTAATTATGCTAAACTGTTATAAAATTATATATAATTATATCTGGCTGACCTGATATACCCGCAGTGGACGGCCACATCAACTCCAAGCATGCTCAGCCAGCCAGCAATTTAGTTCAGGCAGGCTGAGCATCTTGAGAGTTGCAGTACACAGCAGCTTAGGCAACTGGAGGCTGGTTATCTAGTTAGAGTCATTACCATAAAAAAATATGTGTCAGATATAGGTGCCTCTGTGGCTGTAAAACACACGCCCACTGCAGAGAAATGTATTTTAAGCAGCGGCAACAATGAACAGTACTGCAGTGCCTGGCATAACAATAAAGGAAGGATGCATTGTACACACCGAGCAGTAGGCCGTCCATGTCAAAGATGATGTGGGTGACAGGTTGCAGAGTGCTTGCAGGCAGCGCCATGACTATTTTTCTTTCTTTCTTTCTTATATATGTTTCACAGCACCAGTGAAATTCAGCATGCAGAAAAGTAACAAGAAAGGAGGAAATGAATTAGTAACCAGAGACACACCTCAAGGACAACCATAAACTAACCATGGGAGCCACACCAAAATGAAAAGGACAGCTTCAGCTGATGTGCCTCTTTCAGTGTTAATTTAACTTTTTTTTCCCCAATTATTATTCATTTAACAGTAATGTAAATGGTTACAGAGTTTGAGAGCATTCCCTATGCCTCTTAATGAAATCATTTTCCTGCAGTGTTAACACTTTGAAAAGGACTCTATGAAAGAAATGAACATTTGAAGTGGATATTAAAGTTGCGTATAGGAAAATAGGCTATGCTCTCTCTCTGGTGAACTGTGCATCATGGGTAAAATGCCATTGTAAAGTCATAGAGACATCATCACAAACCAGGAAACCAGGTGTCTCCAGAACCCCAAGAGGGCATTATTTTCTATTTTTATTTTTAGTGTAGAATGGAACAACAGGGTAGAATTGCAGATACTAAAATAGGGAGCCAGTAAACCTAGGGGTAGAGACAGCAGACACTAAGCTGGTCATAGATGGTAGCAGAGATACTAAACTTGAGATTGGATGGGATTAAACCAGGACGTGATGCAGACACTAAAATAGTATCTGGGAGAACAGATGCAATTGATGAGCAAGGCATGAAAAGTGTTGTCCTGCAGTACAGATATTACACATGTTCCTTTGAAACAGGAGTCGGCAAGCTTTATCCGCATGAGGGCCGGATGCTATGCCTGTGCATCGATGCAGGCCCACATTCATCTATATTGCTTAAAATTTGATATAGTGATGATAATTATAATGGTAATAATAAACACTGGAGAGAAATCCTTTTTATTTTTATCTATTGGCAGTTTAGTAGATGGCCCTCTAATTTTGTTTCCTTATGTGAGAATGCCATATAAAAGTATACCACGTTAGGGAGCTCTCTACTAAACAGCTGAAAAATCTAAATCAATGATGGCTAACCTTGACACTATAATTGTTTCTGGACTACATTTCCCATGATGCTCAGCTAGCATTTAGACTCTAAAAGCTAGCTGAGCATCACGGGAAATGTAGTCCAGAAACAATTTATTGTGTCAAGGTTAGCCATCACTGATGTCCCCTTTCCCCAGTTAGCTTTCTTTCCTTATACATATCATCTCTCTCCATGTGTAATTCTCCCCCTCCTCTAGCAACATTCCTCTTCTTTTCCTGGAATGCTTCTATTGCCATAGGCGTGCGCACGGGATGTGCCCTAATCCCCGCGTTCCGCAGTATGTGCCCCCCTCCGTGGGCCCACAGGCAGGGAGGGAGGCAGGAGAGGACCCGGGAGCTCTTGCCAGCAGCTCCGCCAGGTTCCTCTCGCAAGATCGGAGCATTGCCACGGCAACTCTAGCACACACAGCGCCCTCACACACAGCGCCCACACACACAGCGCCTGCACACACACAGCGCCTGCACACACACAGCGCCTGCACACACACACACACACAGTGCCTTCACACACACACAGTGCCTTCACACACAGACACAGCGCCCACACACACACAGCACCCACACACACACACACATCACCCACACAGTGCCTTCACACACACACAGCACCTACACACAGCAGTATATGTGTGTGTGCATATATATATATATATATATATATATATATATACGGCGTGTGTGTTTGTGCTTTAGGGTGCACACCCTTATACAATAGGCTGCACATGCCTATGTCTATTGCAACCTTCTTTAACAGTGCTGCCCCTTTCTAGCAGTGGCCCCCCTTCTCTCCCAGTGCCACCCTTCACAGCCACTTGCATGTATTCCCAGGGCTGAATTTACCCTCTATGCTCCCCAAAAACCGGATTCCTCAATGTGCCTCTGCCCCTCATACACACATGAAACAGTAAAATGTTTAACTGTATCACAAAGCTTCACACCAATAAAGCTCTATGACAGTGATGGCGAACCTTTCTGAGCCCAAGTGCCCAAACCACAATACATGCCAACTTTTTTTCCTCAAAGTGCCAACACGGCAATTAAACCTGAATACTGAGGTTTAAGTTTAGAATAAACAACTCATACAGTTGTCCGAACTGATTCTCCTCTTCTCCCCCACAGCATCTTACCATCTCTACCCGCAGCATATCTCCCTCTCCCCCAACATCTCCTCCTCCCTCTCTCCCCTTCTCCCCCTCAGCATCTCCTCTCCCCAGATACTCCTCCTCCTCTCCCACAGATACTCCTCCTCCTCTCCCCCAGATTCTCCTCCTCCTCCTCCCCAGATTCTCCTCTTTTCTCCCCCAGATTCTCCTCTTCCTTCCCCCTTCTCCCCCCAGCATATCCCCTTCCTCTCCCCCAGATTCTCCTTCTCCTCTCCCCCCAGCATATCCTCCTCCTCTCCCCCATATTCTCCTCTCCCCCAGGTTCACATCTTCTCTCCCCCAGCTTCTCATCTTCTCTCCACCCAGCATCTCCTCTTCTCTCCCCCAGATTTTCCTCTCCCCCAGGTTCACATCGTCTCTCCCCCAGCTTCTCCTCTTCTCTCCACCCAGCATCTCCTCTTCTCTCCCCACAGCATCTCCTCTTCTCTCCCCACAACATCTCCTCTTCTCTCCCCCCAGATTTTCCTCTAATCTCTCCCCTCAGCATCTTCCCCTCACTACCCCAGCATATCCCCCTTCCCCCAGTATACCCTCTCTCCCCCCAGCACATAAATAATTGTAACGGACACCTTCCGTTGACGGATGCTTTTAGCACTTCCTGAGGGCCACAAGCACTGCAGACGACTCCACAACCACCGCAGACTCCACAACCGCCGTAGCTTAACTGGAGCCGCACCGTCTTCCTTCCACCCTGTATGAACTTTCATAACTCTAAAACCATACATCCAATATTAATAACAGTTACATATTATTAATCAGCATATTCCAAATACAAACATACCCAAAAATCATTTGAATCCGTTCCTATTTTGCACCGAGAAAATGACTAAGTCCCATTCGAACGAGCGTTCGAATCTTCGAACGGGACTTAGTCTCCAGCCGCGGTGTCGAAGAAGGTACGGGTCAGCGGTGTTCGTGCAATTGGGTAGCCGCAAACAGTTCCATAGATTTGGCTGCACACACCGCTGACCGCGTTCGAATAAGTTAAAATGAAAGCCGCCACGTGTTCGTTTGTCGAATGAAGTGCCAGTTTAAAAGTTGTAACCCTGCCCCAAAGCATTTAAAGCCGCACTGTCATACCGAATCCCGTTTTTTTTAACCCCCCTCCCGCCTCCACTACATCCAATCGACCCCCTAGTCACCCCCAAATGCCCCTAAGCCCGCCACATTACCTATTTTTTATTCTTTATCTTCTGCCCCGATCTATATTCAGGGCGCCGCCATCTTTGTGTGGGTAGGTGAAGTCCCTGTGGGACACGTCATCTACCCACACTACACAGACTGTAAGATTCCCGCACATGCCCAGTGAAACACCTGGACATGCGAACGGGAATTTCATCTATTCATTCATTCATCAGACAGACGAATGAATGAATAGAAAAAATCAGTATCAGTGTTCGTTTGTTCGTTCAGTTTATTACAAGGAGGGAGCTACCGGCGTGCAGCTCCCTCCTTGTAATATGTAACTATAGGAGCGGCAGGGAGCAGAGCTCCACACCACTTCATAAGCCCCCCAGGTCCCCCCTCACTCTATGGGGGTCAATATGACCCCCATAATAGCACAAGGGAGATTAAAATCTCCCCAATGCCCCTACTCGCTATACCGCGAGTAGGGGCTTGTCCACTAAACAGTGAGCAGCCTGTGGCTGCTCA